>NC_057794.1:59086828-59430939 GCF_018294505.1 Triticum aestivum
GGGAAAGAATTGCGCATGAGGGATATTTTTCCCAAACTCACAAAAATATGCTCGTTCTGAGAAAAATAGAAAAGAAAAACCAGATCGAACAAAAGATTTCAAACTCATTTGAATTTAATTCAAATGGGTTTGAACTAGGACGCGGTTTTAGGAGTGACCAAAAATGTTGAAATTTTTGGTGGAGCTCCGGAAAATGACGAAAGGATATATGGCAAAGTTAGAGGCCAAGAGTTATGATAACAAAGGCATTGGGATTTTGCAAGTGTGTTATGGTGGACTTCAAATTAAAGAAATATTTAATATAGCTCCCTAATATTGGGAGGATATGTTATAAAGAGAATCACCACGTGAATTCCCTCGGTTTAAATGGACCGAAGATCCATACGATTTATTCAGTTGATTTAAGAAAAAAATGACATGATGGCATGATGACATGATGACATGATACAATGCACATGATGCAATGATGAATGCAAAGAACCAAACAAATCACACGACGAAACCCGGAAACCCTGGAAGGCATCTGAATCTTCGGTCTTGGGGCGTCACACCTCTCACCTATATATATGAGGAGGGGGCGCCTAGAACACACCAGACAATTTCCTAGCCGTGTGCGGCGCCCCCCTCCACAGTTTACACCCTTGGTCACATCTTCGTGGTGCTTAGGCGAAGCCCTGTGATCACTTCACCATCACAGTCACCACACCGTCGTGCTGACGGAACTCATCTACTACATCGACGTCTTGCTGGATTAAGAAGGCGAGGAGCGTCACTAAGCTGAACGTGTGCAGAACTCGGAGGTGTCGTGCGTTCGGTACTTGATCGGTCAGAGATAGAAGAAATTTGACTACATCAACCGCGTTGTCAAACGCTTCCGCTTACGGTCTACGAGGGTATGGAGACACACTCTCCCTCTCATTGTTATGTATCTCCTAGATAGATCTTGCGTGAGCGTATGAATTTTTTTGAAATTGCATGCTACGTTTCCCAACAATGATCTCCATCTGACGGACGAATTCTTCATCCGTTAGAGCCACCTCCGAGAGTAGACATGGCCACTGATGTGATTGGTCCTTCTCGTCGCCGGAGGAGAGGACCATCTCCTCCTTGCCGGAGGAGCCCACCACCTTGGATGCGGATGGTCCAGGTGAGCGATGGCGGTGACGCCACAATCCGCCTAACGACGAATTTCCACCAGTGTCGCCTGCCGGCGCGGAGAACCAGGACTTCGGCATCGCCACTAGGCTCGGGAAGGTGGAAGGGCTCGACAAGGGTGCGGATCTAGATGATGCCGGAGCGCGGCTTAAATAGTCGCGACCAGGGCAGGCGGAGCGCGGCTTAAATAGTCACGGCCAGGGCAAGCTAGAAAAAAGTTTGCTGCGGTCATGTCTATGAAGTGGGGTCATTTTCAATAAATAGATAGTGTTTAATGCAAAATTAGTGAAGAAATTTTTAATTTCATTGGGTTCAATTGACCCCAATGCCAACAACGAAGCTTCGTCCCTAGCGGAGGGCAGTCAGCCCGCTTTAATGCGGCGCAGTAGTTGGAGTTGGTTTCTCGGAACACGTAGTCTGCATTGAAGCGACGGCAACACCCAAGAGGTCGCGTCTGTCTGTGTCGTCCTTCCGTCCGGTCAAATCACGACATCAATGCCGGCCGCTGCAAGCTCTGAGCCGACATGAATACGGCGTGACAAGCGACGCGAGGCGTGCGATGGAAAACGCGGGATAGACGGCTGGGGGCTTTGGTGGGCCAAGGCGGTCAGAAACGAGCGTGGGATCGGTCCAGACTCCGGCAAAGCCCTCCTCCCCCTCCCCCTATCACGGGTTTGCCAACAACATGAATCTCAGGAAAACTGATCGGTGTGAGATCATGTAACGTTACCGCGCAAACTCAGAATCCATCGATCCATCCAGTTCCCTTGCGTCGTTCCTGAATCAAACGATCCCAAAATCCGTCGTGGCTACCAAAAGTGCTTTTGGATACGTGCGTTTGATCCGATGGCCAAAACAGCGTTCGGTCGGAAGTCCCAAAAAATCTGAGCCGAAAATAAATAAATCCATACACGTTGTGGATGCTAACCTGAGCTTGAGTTTTTTTTTTCTTTTTGAGAATCATCATAACCTGAGTTTGAGTTGGTATACGATGTACCACGTGTTCCTGTCCGTGTAAGACTTTGCCTTACCTTATACTCCCTCCGTTCTTAGTTCTAGATACATCCATATCTGCAACAAATAATTCGAAACGGAGGGAGTAGTATTTGATGACACTTCCCGGAAACAAAAGGTATTTGATGACACGTCAAGTTCGAGTCGGCTCTCTGGTTATTGGGTCTGTGCTATATATTATATACACCCATATAGACGTGATACTGTAAGACCCATCAAGGTCATCAAAAAAATAAAGAAGGGACAAAAAAGGCACGATACGAATCGTCTCCTCGATGGATTGATCCGATGAGATCATGTCGATGTCGGCGCTTGTGTCATCCCTCCGCGCTGCCGGCCGACACCACCTCTCCGCCGGCACCTTCATCGTGAGGCCGGTGACGGGCTCCTACCTGTATAGGATCGAGCAGTTCAAGCAAATCAAGAAGATGCTTGGAAACGGCGCGAAGATCGAATCAGACACGTTCCGAGTCGGTGGCCACGACTGGCGTATCAGGTGCTACCCGAACGGCAAAGAGGGATACGAGGGCTTCATCAGCCTATACCTCGAGCACGCCAGCCTTGACCGCACCGGTGACGCCACAGCGGATTTCCGCATGAGCATCCTTGACCACACCGGGAAGCCATTGTGGACCGAAGGTCATGCCCAATTGTCGGAAGAAATCGATGATGAGAGCGAAGGTGATGCTCAAACCTTCTCGATCGGCAAACGTACCAGGTGGGGCTGGAGTGATTTCATGAAGGTTGATGACCTGGACGACAAGGAGCACCTCAAGGACGGATCTCTGATAATCGTTTGTGACATCACCGTCCTTGACATGCGCTCCATCGAGTACCGTGACGGGATGGCATCCACGACTACAATGGAGGTCCCCTCAGAGTCCAAAGAGGAGGCTGACCCTGACATGGAGATAGAGGTCGGCGGGGTGACCTTCCCGGCGAACAGGTCGATGCTCACTGCCCGGTCTCCTGTCTTCAAGGAGGAATTGGTGCCAACAAAGATACACATCGACGGAATTGACGCCGACGTGTTCAAGGCCCTGCTCCACTTCATCTACACGGACAGGCTGCCGCAAGAGATGGAGGAGCAAGAGACGCTTGCCAAGATAGTGAAGCCGCTGCTCGTGGCGGCGGACAGGTACAAGCTGGAGAAGATGAAGCAGGTCTGCGAGGAGGCGTTGTGCGGGCAAATTAGTATGGAATCCGTGACCGCCACACTGGCGTTCGCGGAGCAGCATTGTTGCAGCATGCTGAAGGAGGCTTGCACGCAATTTCTCGCTGACTTCTCATTCTAATCCAATCTAGAAGCGACCAACCCGTTTGACGGTGCAACTTGTCATGAAGCACTACATCTCCTTCGCTTGCTCTTATATAGTCTCAGTTTAAGTCGTAATGTTTGAGAACATATGTTTTGCGTGAACCTGGTTTGCTTAGTTGCTCGTCTGCTCGTTCCACCAATGCCTTTTACTACCGTGCCAATTGCCCCTTAAAAATATATTTATCTGGTGTTAATTTGAATGTTGAGATACAAAAAATAAAACAATAATTCTGTGATAATTACCTTTCAGAAATATTTATTATCTGGTAAGTAGAAGCACGCTGCCACATGTTCTCACGGTGGCCAGAGGCAGGAAGCACGTCGTCCATGGCAACGACTAGACGAGCTCATCAATGGCAAGCACTAGAAGTGCCGCTGCCTTATAGCTTGGGTAGATCTCCAAGTGACGTTTTGTGGGTTAAATTTGGTAGGAGCACCATCTTCATAAAAAAATTTGAAGACTTTCGGTCTATTCATCACCTGTCACGACAATATAAAAAAATCGTAAAAATTGTCAATATAAAAAACACCTAAGTAACAAAAATTACATCTAGATCCATAGATCACCTAGCGACGACAACAAATACTGAAGTAAGCCGAAGGCATGCCGCCATCATCGTCCCTCCTTCATTAAAATCGAGCAAAACTTGTAGTAGACAGAACCAGTGCAGCAGAACAACAACCGTGTCGATGAGGAGAAGTGTAATCGAAAGGATCCAACCAGTAGACGCCACATCCGGACCAGGCTAGGCGGGAAGAAACTAATTCCATCTTCAGGGACCCGTCGTCGCCTCGCATTTTTAAGCAGGACACAAACCCTAAACGAACTCGAAAAATAATTGAAAATGAAGCAGGATCCCTCCCGCCGGCCGTGAGGCTCGAGTCCACCGCGCCTCCATGACCCTAGGGCCACCGGAGACAAGATGGACCGACGGCGGCACCGTCGGGAGGCAAATGGACTCTTTTTCTTAGAGGAGTCGGTGGTTGCGTCGAATAGATCTTGTAGCATAAACCTATGGTTTGAGCATCATCTAACCTAAGAAATTGGCATGATGGAGAAAATATGACCAAAATATTGACTAGTCTTAATTGCTTGCTTTGTAGCCATAATATGTTTCTATATCTATACTACTTATAAAAGAGCAAACATTATCTTTTCTAAATGCACCCCACAAAACATACACGGATACATTATCACCGCATGATTAGTCCCACTAAACTCAATCTAACGGCTAGCCTTAACCGAATATGTTCTCTATGTGCACTTAGCAATTTACATTAACTGACCGTACTCCACCGTGGAGAAAAATATGAAAGTCCATGCCTGATCAATTAGGAAACTATAATCACGGACACATCCTATTAAAAAACTAATCACGGGCACATCTAATTATTAGGAAACTAATCACAAACCCATCCTATTATTAGGAAAAAATCACGCACGCATCCTATTATTAAGAAAATAATTACGAGCCATCCTATTAGGAAATTAATCACGAACACATCTAATTATTGGAAAACTAATCATAGCTGCATCCTATTAGATAACTAATCACGAATGCATCTAATTATTAGGAAACTAATCGCGAACGCATCCTACCGTCTCCTATCACGGAATCGTGATCGCGAGTCGCCAACCGTCACCAACCCACCACCCATGCGAGCCACAATGGGAGACACGCGAGGAGGAGCTGCGGCTTCCTCCGAACACACTTCTACTGACTGCAACGACTTCGTCCACATCCTGAGCATGCTCTCCGGGAACCACCGGCATCCGCGTCGACTTCAGCTCCATCCACAACACCCACGTTGACAACCACCCACCGCCGAGGTCCTTCAAGTGGGGGTAACGCTGAGTATCTTGGACCAGTATAAGCGGGCCAAAAAAATCTGCCCCCACAGCCATGCATGTAGATTCGCCTGGTCGCCAACCATCATCGTCCCCAGGGCGGTGCAGGTCTCGGCCACTGTGTAGCAGGTGAAGCTAATCACGGCCCCATCTCACTCGCCCGAAGCCACCGCCGACTCCCTCAGGTCTGACGTGTGCTGCTCCGTTGGACACGCTTGTCCGGCACTCGCGCGTGGACGACGTCGTCCAAAGCTAATCCCGGTGTGTGGAGGCCGCCGCCTCAAAGCTGGACGACTGACTCACCTGCGTCGACAATGCCGCCCAGCTGGTGAGAGGACACGGTCGCCGCGGCCGCTCGCAGGCCTAAACGACGAAGACGCTCGCCTTCACGTGAACGCACCACACGCACGCATTAATCAAGTAAGTATCGAGTGTTGTTTTTTACTGTCATCGCTACCTCGCCGGTGATGACACATCTAGAAGTACAGGAACTAGAGATGAGGCAATGAGAAACAGAGGAGCGCTGGAGCACACACAGAGACGTCCGCCTTCTTTCTTTATTTTTTCACTGATTTTCGCGTACCTGCAACAGACATTCCTGTTTTTAAGTACTGACTACCGGTTATTACATGGCCAACTCACGACTACATAGTGAACTCACAGACAAATTCGCTGAACCAAGACCTTACTTGCAGTTATGAAATTACATTTCACTGAAAAAACCCAGAAGTTTGCATAAGTTTTAATGAAAAAAACTAAATTCCGCATAAGTTTTACTAAAAAAACTTGAAGTTTGCATAAGTGTATTTGTTTGTCCAGCAGATACATGGCAATTGTAATTTTACATGAGCAATTGTTTGTCCTTATCTACAGTTGAGTTAACATGTTTTTCTGGTAGAAAACTTGGACTACATACAAGAGAAGCAAAAACTGCATGTTGATTATGATGATGATGAATGTAGGATATTTTGTGGTCATGGTAAATTTCATATCATTTAGTACATAAACAATATTCATAATTTTATTTTATTACCATTAGTTGTGTTGAGTTTCTTTCATATATATACATTGACCCTCTTCTTTAAATTAGATGTGACAGATGCGGAATAAACTCATACCACATGATCGCATACGAGCAATTCAAGAGGAATTGGCGGGATTCTTTTTTTACCATGTCATACATAAAGATGGAGAATGCCATGTGGAAGTTAAAATTGATTTTAGATGTTAGGGATTATAAGAGATGTTATATTGTATATATGTAGTAGTGTCGGATAGATATATACAAAAATTTGTTGTTCGATCAATCTCGGAGAAAGAGAGGTCACTTCTCTCTGTATATGTTCATGACGATCTTGTGTAATTCTTGACTAGAATTTGTTGGCATTAAAACGGTTCCTTAGCTTGTCCTAAGTGACATTTTCATGTATGATTATACTTGCATAAATATGTGCATATGAAGAATCATGATGAATCTTCTAAATAATTTTGAATTTTATACATTGAGAAAAGTGGGTGGTCTTTTAATACAGGAGACATGTTGATTAAGGAGAAACAATATTTCAAATTATTTGTACGAGTTGGAAATAAGAGATCGTGTAATTTATGGGGAAATTTCAAATTTATGAATAAATTGTCTTGTATTAAGTTTAGTATAATATGTTAATCCAAATAGATGTGTATTGCGTGTGCACATTTATTAATTCAAATAGACATGCGTTGCACGTGCACACTTACTAGTAGTAAAAATAATTGGCACAACCATGGGCTTCCATTTGATTCCAACATTTGGCAACAAAATAAGGACTGGCCGAATTTGCCATGCTTACTAAAAAAACACCATGTGCGGACAACACAAATTCTCACAAACATTCGCTGGTTATGAAATCCATATTATAAAGCATTGTTGAAATTTTATTTTCTTCCATGGAATCATAAAGACAAGGCCCAACACTCTAGAATTTGAACTGTTCTCTCTCATTTTTACTGGGCAATCGGGTTCTTGGCATGGAAAAAGATGCTTATGAAACTATGGACCATAGAGTGGGAGTTCAAGTAAAAGGCCAAATGACAGAATCATGTGAGAAAAAAACTTTATCCAATGGTTGATGTTGTTCGGATTTCATCTCTCAATCATTGGATAGAGTATACCAAAGGCCGGTATTTAAAATTATTGTGAGACAATAAGTTGTGTTTGCGTATGTATTCCTCATCAAGGGGTTGCAGATATATAGGAGAGTACAATTCTGACCGTGGCAACGATGAGGTCGAGTAGGCGTCATATCTGTTCACAGATGCAACCGTGGCAACTATATTTTGTCCACCATCGGCTATGGCTCGGCGGAAATCACCACAACGATCTATAACTTGATGATGAGATCAAGGAGGCGCCAATTTTCGTCACCAGGCAGAGAGCAGCGACGTCGGGACAATGTGGACGAAGAGGCCGAACTTCGCAATCAGCAGCTCGACGTTGTCACACAGATGCAGTAGCAGTAACAACACGCGTTTCTGGGAGGATATTTGGCTAGGAGAGACACCCCTCGCGATTCAATACCCGACACTGTATAGTATTGTTCAACGACGCGAGGCGTCTATTGCAACAGTATTTCAGTCCATCCCCCTTAATATTCAATTCAGAAGAACGATAGCCGGTAATCGTTAAGAAGCTTGGCTCTGTTTAGTGCATAGACTGATGGAGGTCCAACTATCTCGATTTTTTGTCGAAAGAGACCACCTGTCGAATAGAATTGCCAAAAAAGACCCCCTCTAAATGAAATAGACAAAAAGAACCCCCTTGGCCGTGGCGGCAGGCGCGCCAGGCGACACGTGGCACCTGCCGCCACGGTGCCAGGCGGCAGCACCTGCCGCCACGGCCTCAGGCGGCAGCCTGCGGATAACGGGAATCGCCTAGCGCGACGGAACGGTGTGGCGCTGTGGACCGTGGCCGCCTCAGTCGCTGGCGGCAGGACTGTAGCAGCTGGGCCCTGCCGCCTCGCCGGCTGGCGGCAGGCCTGTCCGCTCGCTGCCCACTTGCTGGTTGCGCTGGTTTGTACTAGTAGTTTTTGCGCAATGAACGCCACACAAGTCCTCGCGTGCGTAAACTGACATGTCCTTTGGTACTACGTATCGTTGCACACTTCCATTTGTTAGTTTTTTTTGGCGGGGTTTCTATACTTTTTGCAGGGGATTTGCACTTGCTAGTGCTGCGTCGCGTCTTTTCTTCTCTTTATTGTATCGATGCTCAGCGCACAGGCCTGCCGCCAGGCGGCGAGGCGCAGTTGCTACAGTCCTGCCGCCAGCGCCTTAGGCGGCAGAGGCCCACCACGCCACGCTGTTTCGTCGCGCCAGCTGATTCCCGTTATTCGTAGGCTGCCGCCTGACGCCGTGGCGGCAGGGGCTGCCACCGGGCACCGTGGCGGCAGGTGCCATGTGTCGCCTGGCGCGCCTGCCGTCACGGTCGAGGGGGTCTTTTTTGTCTATTTCATTCGAAGGGGGTCTTTTTTGACAATTCCGTTCGGCCGGTGATCTCATTCGACAAAAAATCCTTTCGCAACAACCCGATCAGTTGCGATGGAACCTTACTAGGAGTGGGGAATTTACAGTTAAATCGATGTATCTAGATGTTATCAACACTAACTCCATTCCTAGTTCCAAATATGTTTGAATGGTCAAAGTTCCTTTGAAAATTAAAGTGTTTATGTGGTTTGTCCATAAACAAGTCATCTTAACCAAGGACAATCTGGTAAAGCGTAACTGGATAGGACCTACTAGATGTAGTTTTTGTGATCGGGATGAATCTATCAAACACCTTTTTCTTGACTGCCTGTTGGCAAAAGTGCTATGACGGACGGTGCATATAGCCTTTAATATTACTCATCCGAATTCTGTCAACACGTTATTTGGAACGTGGCTAACGGGATCGAGGCCGAAACGACGAGACATATTCACGTAGGAGTATGTGCTTTATTGTGGGCAGTCTGGAATTGCATAAATGACTTGGTTTTTAACATAACAATAAATTTTCATTTTTTGCAGGTTATCTTCCGAGCCACTGCATTGATCCGTATGTGGTTGCTACTCACTCCGACGGAGGCCAGGGAGCGTTTGGTTACTGGATCTATCCGGTGGGAGCTACGGGATATTTTCAGCCGGTATGAATGGCGGTCATGTAATAGGATAGGCAATTAGTTTACTTATCTTGTTTTTGCCAGCCGGTTGTGCCGCTATGGTTCTACGTGAGCTTTTTGTTTACTTTCATTACGACTTTAAGACAGCTGTTGAACCTTTTTTATTCTTAATAAAGTTGGCCGTATGCATCGTTCTGAGGCTGGTCATAGTGGGGAGTAACTTATACTAGTGTCATGCATATGACACTAGTCTAAGTTACTACCTTCATAATGCAAAGTAACATATTATTATTGTCATATGTGGCTTCATTTAATGGCTTGTAGACTCATCTTATCTTGGGAAGCGCTATGTTACAGTAACATATTATGTTACCACTTCTTATTAACTACATGTCACATAAGCAAAAAAAAATTGAAATGTGCTATGTTACTACCTAAGTTACTCCCACTATGACTAGCCTAATGCAGAGGCTGGGGACTCCCTTCTTTTCGAAAAAACTTATATACCATGAATTAACTCCCAGTAGCTCCCTCGTAAAATCCCAGTAAGCATGTCCCAAAACTAATCTCTCCATGATCCACACGATCGATGCGGCATTAAACCTCCTAATATCTGACGACTAAAACTTCATGTACTCCTACGTATACTTCTCGGTCATTGCATTGGTCACCTAAGTCTGTGATGCATGCCGAACGCCTGCATCCATCTCTCCCTGACAAGTTGCTATAACTACTGTACGCGTCGCCTGTGATGCACCCCCAAACTCAATCCTTAAACATCACAAGCTTGAGTGTCTATTGATCAATCCACTTTGGCATCGACCATGTCGATGTCGGCGCTTATCTCTGCTCTCCGCGGCGCCGGCCGTCAGAAGCTCTCCACCGGCACCATTGTCACCACCACGCAGGTTACCGGCTCCCACTTGCTCAGAATCGACGGGTGCACACTGAAGACGACGGCCAACGGCACGCTGGTCAAGTCAGGCACCTTCGGCGTCGGCGGCCACAACTGGCGAATCAAGTGCTACCCGAACGGCAACATGGGTTACGACGGCTGGCTCTCCCTCTATGTCGAGCACGCCAGCCATAGCAAGACCGGCGACGCAACGGCTTGTATCTGCATGAGCATACTCGACCACGCCGGGAAGCCATGGCGCACCAAAGGTAACATCGCAGCCGAAGCCATGTTGGGGCTGGGGAAACTTCGTGGAGACCAAAGACCTGGACAAGGAGAAGCAGTTCAAAGATGACGGCGTGTCCATCCTATGCGACGTCGACGTCCTCGACGTGCACACCACCGACTACCGCGCCGGCCTCACATCGACATCCACGGGTACCGTGGTGCCGCCGAGCGAGCTGCACCAGCAGCTCGCAGATCTCCTGTGGGAGTCCAAGGAGGGGGTGGACGTGGAGATCGAGGTCGGCGGCGAGACCTTCGCGGCGCACAGGTGGATGCTCGCCGCGCGGTCGCCCACCTTCAAGGCGGAGCTCGCGCTGACCACCGCGACGACGAGGCTACGCGTCGACGGCATGGATGCTGCAGTCTTCAAGGCCATGCTTCACTTCATATACACGGACGCGCTGACCAAGGAGGTAGAGCTGGCAACGATGGCGAAGCCGCTGCTCGTGGGGGCGGACAGGTACAAGCTCGAGAGGCTGAAGCTGATCTGCGAGGAGGAGCTGTGCCGCCACATGGGCGTCCATTCGGTGGCCGCCATGCTAGCGCTGGCGGAGCAGCACTGTTGCCGCGTGCTCAAGGAGGCTTGCACGCGGTTCCTCTCCGAGCCCGGTAATCTGAAAGCAGCCATGGCGACGCGTGACTTCGAGCAGCTGAAGACGGGTTGCCACCCTGCTCTCATGGAGCTCGTCATGAAGCAGTATATTGCCGCGACAGAAGCATAGCATAGGGCCCCTGTAGCTCCTTGCAGGATTAGTGCGTTAACTGGGCTCGTATGAGTTCTCGTCGCTAGCAAGATGCATGATTTCCACTTTTCAAGTTTCAACAGACATCCGAGTTCTGAAAAGACTATTATTATGTAGACAAGCTTTAATTCATGAGAGAATTCCTTATTTAACACTAGCTTAAACTTTTATTCCCTATTTAACACTGGAAAAATATTTCTTCCCTATCTAACACAGCCTTTAAATTTTGTTCCCAATATAACACTTTCATCCTTTTTTTATGCGAACAATGTTAAATGACACGTGAAATGACAATTCTACCCTCATACATCTATTCAGTTCTTTTATTTATTTTGCTGTCCAATTTAAGGGTGAAATCCATGGTTAGTGTAACAGAATGGTGTCATATTCCTGAAGATCACACATACGCTAACTCCCTACTGGATGGATTTTTTAAGCTAGCATGCACACAGCACACGCACGTATAAAACAACATGGGCCCTGTTTGGATACTCTAACACAGTTAGAGTTAGAGTTATTTTCTAACCCACTCTAACCCAAATAAGCACCTCTCCATCGGGATAGTTGGGTTAGATAGAACTAACCCACTCTAACCCTCCCTGTTTGGATACTTTTGGATTATTTGAGCCTCCAACTAACCTAAACTAGCCTAACCCCATGATCCAAACAGGGCCATGGCTGCGGGGCTTGCTTGATTGACGGCTCGACTAGACGAAACATGCACACGACACACGCGAACAATACGAGGACACGCCGAGTTGATTACAAAAGGACTGTGTCGTGCCTTTGAATTTATTTTTATTTTTTTGGACCGTGTCGTGCCTTGGGATTTTTAATTGCTAGTATTTCTGATTGGGGTCACGGTTCAGTGTACCTATATATCAGCTGCCAACACAAGCTTTTTCGATAAAAGGTGCTTTTATTATCTCAAAAAGTAGCATCAAGAAGATACAACACATGTATGCGTACAAGACACGGACAGACGAGTTGGATTTAATTCCAACATCGGTGTTCTTGTGCAAGCGGATTGTGGGCCGGTTGAAGCCAATGAGAATGACTTTGACCTGACTTAGGTCCTTCTAGTGCCAGGGGTAAACTTGTCATTTAACACCATTAGGTCAAAAAATGTACGGAAGTGTTATATTGGGAACAAAATTTAAAGTTGGTGTTATATAAGGAAGAAATATTTCTTCGATGTTAAATAGGGAAACAAAATTTAAAACAGTGTCAAATAAGGAATTCTTTCTTAATTCATGGATTTGAATGTGAGTGAGTGTGCACGGTGATGTCCGTGTCTGTGTTTCCAGAGAAGATAAGCGTTGAGAGGGCACGTCCTGCACGCATGTGCATTAAGGCATATGAACCCACTTTTCAAAAAATGCATTTTAAACATGTTTTAAAATGTCAAAAGAATCAAAAGAAAATTTCATGCAGACATCTTCGCAATATGTGTGCTCGGCACAAAGTTTTGTGAGAAAAATCATTTTTTATTTTGCTTTTGCAAAAAATAAAAATTTCAGTGCTTTTAAATAGTGTTCCACGACATTTTGTTTTGTCTTTTTTGCACAGGTCAAAGAAAAGGTTGTTTTTCCGCAAAACTTTCTGAGTGCACATAGAATACGAAGATGTGTGTGAGAGACTTTTTTTAGAATTTATTGGCATTTAAAAATAAGTTTTCCAAAGTGGGCTCATATGCCCATGAGTTCATGCACTTCTCGATAAGTGTTTGCCTAATCATGTTCATTTTTGCTATTCTGCAGGCAATTGGGTTTCCTTTTTTCTTTTTCTCATTTAAGTTTATTTCAATGGGGAAGAAACAAAACCGAGGCGGGGTAACACGGGCCGGCCGTGGCATCACCAGCGAAGGACCAGCACCGAGTTGCCTAGTTTGGGTCGTCGGCGACACATTTGGCATGGGGAGGTTTATCGGGATGACCTGAATTGGTAACACCACCACGACGGAGGCAAGGTCAGGGTGCCTAGCGGTGCAGTGTAGTATCCTCTTGAGCTTCCGTTGGATATATAGGCAAATTAGTTTGTTTTTTTCCCATATAGCATGAATTGGGACAGGTCCTATTCCTCACCTACACGCCAACGAAACGCGTACCACATATCCCTCCCGTGCACGTTTTGGGCCGGCCCAAGCGCATGGAGAGGCACCCCTATTTTTCCATTTCTTTTTGTCTGGGATTTAAAAAATGTTATTGAAAAACAAAAAAAATTGGGATTTAAAAAATGTTCTAAATTTAAAAAAAATCCAACCATTAGAAAAAATGTTCAAAATTCCAAAAAGAGTTCGCGGTTTCAAAAAATGTTTCTGATTTAAAAAACCATGTCCAAGAAATAAAAAATGTTCGTGGATTCAAAAAATGTTCTTGATTTCAAATAATGTTTGTGTATTCATAAAATGTTTGGAAATTCAAAACATGTTTGAGATTTCAAACATGTTCATGATTTCAAAAAAAATGCAAACTTGAAAAAATTTCACAAAATCAAAATGTAAAAATATAGAAAATGTCAAAGGAAAAATAAAAAACATGACAAAGATAAAAGAAAAACCGGTGGACCCGAAGGAAAAAATCACGATTCAGGGAAGGATTTAGAACCTTCCTAAAATCGGTGGGAAAAACCCCTTAATGGGCCAGACCATACAACATTGCTAGCTACCCGGGGTACGTGTTTGATTGCTATCATCGCACGGGATTCTGGTTTCCCAAAACGAAATTGTTAATCACATATACGATTTTTTCGTAGAGCTGTTGGGAACAGCGGAAGCAAAAGGATTAAGTCTAAGGGAAGACTTATGGGGACCGACTGAGCAAGTTTCCCAACAGGAAAATGACGCCCTTATGGTGTCCTTTACGCCGTAAGAGATTGATTTAGCGCTAGCTGGAATGAAGAACGACACGGCCCCAGGCCCGGATGGCTGTCCGGTGGAGTTTTTCAAAAGGTTTTGGCCGCTTCTTAGAGACCTTTTCCAAGCTATTATTAACGGCTTTGCCCTGGGTACGGTAGATCTCGCGCGGCTCAATTATGGGGCGATTTGTCTAATCCCTAAGGTCAAAGGGGCGGACTCCATCAAGTTGTTCCGCCCGATCACGCTCATTAACGTCCCTTTCAAGCTTTGCGCTAAATCTTACGCCTCTAGGTTAGCGCCGGTTGCTCAACGAGTAATTCATAAGAGCCAAACCGCTTTTCTTAAAGGTAGAAACATTCTAGAAGGGCCTATTGTTCTCACAGAGATTATCCACGAACTTAAACGAACAAGAGGACATGGTATTATCCTCAAGCTAGACTTCGAAAAAGCGTACGACCGCGTAACCTGGGAGTTTGTGCGTGAGGTCCTCCTCAAAAAGGGTTTTGAGGCAGGGTTTGTCCATCGGATCATGCATCTGATCTCGAGTGGCAACACCTCGGTTATTGTTAACGGTGAAATGGGGAAGTTTTTCCGTAACAGGAAAGGATTAAGACAAGGCGATCCCATCTCCCTACTCGTCTTTAATTTTGTGGCTGATGCATTGGCAACTTTGCTGACCAAGCCCAGGGAGGCCGGTCACATCAAGGGGCTCGTCCCACACCTCATCCCAGGTGGTGTGTCACACCTACAATACGCCGACGACACCTTGCTATTGTTTGAGCCAGACGACCATAGCGTTGCCTCGGTCAAGCTTATTCTTCTTGCCTTTGAGATCCTTTCTGGACTCAAAATAAACTTTCACAAAAGTGAGGTCATAACCATGGGGATGGACGACCAGCAAAGCGCACGAGTCGCAAACTTACTTAATTGTAAGCTAGGGAGCTTTCCAATTAAGTACCTAGGGCTTCCTGTTTCTCACCGCAAGCTCTCCATTTTAGAGTGGGAGCCTCTTTATGGGAAAGTGGCCAATAGGGTTAGCCCGTGGAGAGGGCGTTTTATGTCCTCGGCGGCGAGGCTCATATTAACTAACTTGAGCCTCTCTTCCCTTCCCCTATTCACCATGGGGATGTTCTTACTAGCTGACGGAGTGCACGCTAAGTTAGACACACCTAGATCACGTTTCTTCTGGGAAGGAACTGGTAACAAACGGAAATACCACTTAGTTAAGTGGGCGGCCGTTTGTAGGCCAAAAAAATTCGGAGGTCTGGGCATCCTTAACTCCAAACTAATGAATGTTGCCCTCCTTTCCAAATGGTGGTGGCGGATGGCCCAAAACGAGACGGGTCTCTGGGCGCAACTGCTAAAAGCTAAGTACTTCCCGAATGGCACTCCATTCACGGCCTCGCCCAAGGGCTCCGCGTTCTGGAAAGGGATCCAAGCGGTACGCCCCGCTTTTGCTATTGGGGCAAAATTTCAGATCAACAATGGCCTTTCCACTCGTTTTTGGCTCGATCACTGGCTGGGCGCCTCCCCCCTTTGGCAAAGCCACCCCAACCTATACCGGATTGCTACTGACACTAACATCTCAGTAGGGGATGCGCTCCGCGTTGACCCCCCAGCGATTCACTTTATGCGGGCCCTCTCCACCGACGAGCGTGTATCTTGGGAGGGCCTGTTACAGCTTATAGGCTCCAACCGCTTAGGAACGGGTGTTGATTCGGTTGAGTGGAGCTTGACTGCTTCCAGGAAATTCTCGGTTAAGTCCCTATATAACAAGCTAACCGAAGGTACATCGTTTGACATAGCTAGGGGGCTATGGAAGGCCGGACTGCCCTTGAAGATTAAAATCTTCATGTGGCAAATGTTTAGGAACCGGCTGCCCACCTCGGATAACGTGGCAAAATGCAACGGTCCGGCGGATGGCACTTGCACTGTATGCGGCCTTGGCGAAGATGCAAACCACATCTTTTTAAAATGCCACCTGGCCAGGTTTGTATGGAGCGCAGTAAGGGAAGCTTTCCATACGAACTGGAATCCAGCCTCGGGGAACGATATGATCTCCATACTCAAAACTACGAAAGGGACTAGTAGTAGAATTGCATGGCGTTGCGTAGGGGCGTTGCTCTGGGCGATTTGGACAACACGCAACAAAATTACGATTGAGAAAAAAATTCCCTAACCACCCCGCGGATGTGATCTTCAAATGTCATCTTTTTTTACAGACGTGGACTCCGCTGGGGAAGAAGCGCGATGCTGAGCGTATGTCGGAGGCCATGACGCGCATCAAGAATATCCAGGTGTTGGCAAGACAAGCTCCGCCGAGCAGCTGAAGCTTTTGGAGATTTCGTGGGAGTCTTTGTTAGATATGATTTCGCGTTGGATGCTTTGTTTGGATGTAATATTGTCGTCGCGTTGAACCTTAGCAGCGTTTTGGACGACGGTCGTGGACCGAACGTTTAAGTTTCATCTGTCTTAAGTTGTATCCCGTTGAACCTGATGCCTGAGGGCTTTATTAATTTAAAGCCGGATGCTTCTAGCGTCTTCGTTCCAAAAAAAAAATGGTGGATCCGCCGTGAACTCGGTCGAAGCTCCTATATGGTGTACCCCAAATTCTCAAGAAATGTTCATGTTTTCAAATATTGTTTGCACTTTACATAAAAATGTTATCAAAAGGTTTAAAAATGTTCAATTTTAAGAAAAGAATATCCACATAGGTTTAAAGAATGTTCGCGCATTTCAGAAGAAATGTTTGTGTTTTCCAGAAATTTGAAAATATTTTAAAAATGTTTTTGAAATTTAAAAAAAAAACTTAATTTTAAAAAATGAGTCAAAAAATCACATGACAAACACAAAACAGTTACCCCTAAAAAAGAGTTAAAAACTGAACGGGAAAAAAATTCTGGCGCTCACTAGCTCGCCCCAGTCGCTAAGTGCCGAGAGTGGTTAATGGTCGAGCACTCGAACGAACTCTGGCAGGTCGCTCTCGACCAATCCATGATTCAATCCGTTGCTCGAGGGATGATCGAAACAACGAGATCATTTTGATGGCAAGGATGAGTGGACAATGGAGGATAGCTGAAGCTGCTCGTCCCTGAAGACCATGACACTCTGAATGTTCTAGATGATCTAAAGATTATGCGGTGACGAGAAAGCCTCGGGCGCTCATCAAAGCCAAGAGCCAGAAGGGGTTAGGGGGATGGACGCAACCCACGCACATATTGATTTTTCTCTTATTGCAGGTTACTCGCCTTTCATCCATTCTTTTTAAAGGGTACTAGCAAAAGAATTGGGACTAACTTGTATTGTTCTGCGCTGTGTATTTTGATACGCGCAAGCCGGGTGTGAATTTTTGATGATTTTGTATTGCCTAGATACGACTTAATCAATCAATATAACTCCATTTTAATATATAACCAAAAGAGTTTTTCTCGTGAACGAGGCATTAGCAAACCCAGGGGTGTAACCTTACAAAAATAAAATAAAAAGGAAATAGAATACGAACCAGCAGAAGTTAGGCCAACCAAAGGTTGACAATGACTAGCTGGAGCCTAGAGAGCACCGCTAAACGCTAATGGCCATTGCAGCAATCAAAAGAGCCAACCATGAGAAAGTTCACGCACGATTAAGTAAAACTAATGGCCATTCGTGTCCTGTAAAGAATAGACAAAGGTACGTCGTCATCGAGCATGGCACGGTCCGGTGATGGTTTGCATCAGCCATGATGTAATTAACCCTAATTATTGCCTTAATCTAAACATAAATTTCTAGCCCGTATCGTGACCTTTCAACTAATGATGTTCGAGTTAGGTCAGACGGACGGAGGACACCATGAAAACGAAAAGGCACCCGTGAGTGATCGCAATATTAATTTTTTTATCATCGACGACGAAAGACGTAGCCAAGCGCTCAATCACATGGGTGGTAGTAGATGAGGGAGTACCAGAAGTAGCCAGGGTGTATCCATCAAGAATTAGTAGAGTATGAGGGTAACTTGGACATTAAGGAATCTGCCATCATCTTTAATGATATTCTTCTAGTTCGATATGTCCTTCAACCTACAGTTCTGTGATATACATGTCCCTAAAAATGTGGCATCCCGAAAGTGTGTCTACTACGGAGTTGCTAGAGCAAAATAGCATGCATGTTTGAATTAGGTGTATTTTTTGTGCGCTCTTCAATATTTAGCTCAGACTTAAGCTAAACACCGAGGAGTACATAAAAAACATGCCCCATCTAAGCAAGCCCAGGAGTTTCTCGAATTCTATGGAACATGCTCCGCTCGTGGGCGGGGACAATGTTAGGCCATCTAACAGTGTTGAGTTTTTTTTTCTTTTGAACTAGGTAATTGCCCGTGCATTGTACCGGGGTCTAAGCATTCTAGAGGTGCATTATCAATCCATGAAAATATATCTTTTACGATTCTCATCCATATTAAGCAACATTATGGACTAACATTGTTTATTGACCTTGCAGCCTGATCAACAATGGCTCCTCTTCATTGCAGTCTAAACGTGTTGCTGCAACTGGGCTTTACTTTTTACCGCATTTCATTTTTCAGAACCTAAAATGGACACAGAACATCAGTCCAAATGTATGGAAGCGGATAGTAGTACCTATTTTTTTGAACACCATTGTCCCTATTTTCAACAGTTTCATCCCCTGCTACTGCAACATTTATAAATTCATTCTTGAAATACTAAAAGCTAAGAGACTGACCAAGCGAAAATCCCTTCAACACAAGAGCCTGTAACAAATATTAAAAAGTAATTTAGATGGTTACCTCATAGAAGTCACCTTCGATATAACTTCAGGAGATAACTTTGTACAATTTTGGCCTACACAGAAGAGAAAAAGCTCATGTAACCAAGTATCACGAACAAAATGATTCCTATTTCCCTCAGTTCCTAATGTAAACAGATATAAATTCATCGAGATTTAAGAGAATGATAACCCTTGAATGTATGTACATATCGGTTTTTGGCAAGTTTGAAGGCCGACTCACATTTACCTATACATCTGAAAAATAGAAAGTGAGTTTCATTTCCGTTTATACGACAACACTTGCAGAAAAGGAACAACCAGAAGAGAAAACACACAAACAAACTTGAAAAAGCACATGCAGGCAATAAACCCATCGAAGGTAACCATATTAGTGCTAGTGCATAATAATTTGCTCCTGATTCCTGAATGAAGAAATTGCAATAATTCTATTCCTCTGAAGTTAACCACAGTAATTTTATCACTCAGTTAAGTACTTGATCAAGGACCACATGACATGTGCAGTCACATGCACGAGGCCGATGGACTGGCTAATTGCACTTGCAGTCAAGATGACATGTATGTGTGAGTGCACCGCGCTTGCTGTATGCATGAACCCTTCTCATCTGATGATCTCTCCCTATCTAACAGCCATGCACGAAAAGCTAATTTTGCCATGCGGAGGGCGGGAGCAACCAGATTGAGTTTACCTGCGTAGAGAAGGTGGTGGTAGTATGAGCCAAAATTTTGAAGACTATAATCAGTGAGGGAAGTTGGAGGAGCGACGCCGTCATGCTGAGGTAGGAGCGTTGGTCAGGGAGTACACCTCGGTTCCAACCCCGTCCACCTCGAGCGGCCTGATCCGGTGTAGCTGCTGGTCTGATGGCATAAGAGGGGCGGAGAACTCTGACGTCCACGCCGCCGTTGCCGAGGGCAGCTGCTTCCTCCGCAGCACGCGCCTGGCACAGATCCCCTCGAGCCCGCCGCAGGGGAGCGCAGTGGCCGACGCCTTGGCGAAAGTGTTACCAGCCGCCGCCGCCGCTCTGGAGGCATGGAAACCCTTACGGGCATGCGACTGGGGCAGCAGATGATGACTTGAGGAGCGGGCCGGGTTGTGGATTTTCTTTCTTGACAGACCAAATGCGGTTTTTTGATTGAGGAAAAAACAAGGGAAAAGAAAACCAGGTGGAACGATGCGGGGAGCGAGAGTCGGACGAAAAGGGTTAACATAAGAGGGAGAGGGAACCTTATGTTTCTTTTAGATAGTAGAGAGTAGAGATTCATAATAGTGTTGAGTTGATTTGAAACAAAACACACCAAATTTAGAATCGGTAGGGATTTTGCTTCAAGGTAAAGGGTATGGATATGAGTAGCGGCAGATGTTGTCAAGATGATGGATTCAGGCATATTATTGTTCTACTTTGTAAAGTCCTCGAGAATAATCAATAAAATGTCCGCATGCATCTCTCAGATGCAGAGGCCGGAGGTTATCCTCCTTTTCTAAAAAAAAACTAAACAATAAATGTTTTTGGAAAAACATGACTTGTTTTTCTGCCCACCCTTTTTCTAAACCCTAGTCATTTGAGTGGGTTGCGAGACAATGCGGTAGAGTTGTTGGTTACGGGAGAGAGAGAAAGCCGATAGACAAGGTGAAAGGCATTTCTTAGGTAGAAGAGACAGTGTGGACAAGAACGTTGAAAAGACGGCTTAGACCGACAAGAAAGCGGTGAACAAAAGCAAAGATGAAAATTTGATGAGTACGTCGTGTGATTGAAACTTAATGAAATTCCAGTCACATGTACCCTTCGCCCAAACATTTTTTATGATACTGTACACTGGTCAAGAAATCTATCGGCAACGTCGGATGACAAACTGCATGTAAAAACTGTAATGTAATTTGGTTGCATTGCATTGGCTGGAGCATGTAATGTAATGTAATTTGGTTTAGCTAGAGCATGCACTTCTACAATGCTAAAAACTGTAATGTAATTCCACATGTCACAATAAAATATCCTTCCGAATGTAATTTGGTTTGTTTTAGCTCCATGATTTCTATGGTTTCGGCACTCTCTCGGTCTCTTTCGTGCGTACACCATGGATAAAATCGTGCGAGATTTGGAAAAGAGAAAAGGTGCAAATCTGCGAAAGACATGAAAAGTGAGCAACAGAGAGCCCTGAAGTGGAAAGTAAAAAACCGGAAATGACGACAGGTCAATAGGGTCGTCGAGAGAAGATATGATAAGATACGGCGGTACAGCTTCGCATGTGGGTTTCGGTGCTGTGAGCTGTTTCTGTTGGCACTGAGCAGCAGCCTGTCGTCCAATAGTACATGCAGCCCAGTCATCTGTCGGTGGACGCGGCACCAACTTGTACGCACCGTCATTGTCTACTTTCCCTCGGGACCGAACTGTTCAAGCATGCTTTTTTCTTTCCTTATTACTCCCTTTTCCCTTCCTTAAATATTTGTCTTTTTAGAAATTTCTAGTTACGTTGTAGTGTTAGATACATTCATATCTAGACAAATGTAACACAAGAATTTTGAAACAGAGAAAGTATAATAATTGATACTCCTTCTCCAATTTAAAAAAGATGATGTTCAGATACATTCCCTACAATGATTATTTTGAGGAGGGGTGATGTTTAGATATTGGTAGTACGGTCTTTGAAATGTACTACCTTTGATCACTCATTCATACTCCGAAGACAAAATTGTAATGTATCATGCTTACTAGTATTGTGTTACTCCCTCTATTCATAAATACAAGACGTTTGAGAGACTTGACACAGTCTATGTATCAACAGATAAATTATAGTATTGTAGAAATATTTTTGAGAAGTTAAGAATATCATTTTCATGCATCGAGTAGGAATATTTAAGGCAACATCAGTAGTCAAAGTTTAACATAACGCATAAAAAATGTAATTTTGTATGAACTGAAGGGTTGTTCACGCTTACCTAGTATAGACATAAATTTAGAACAAGGAGTATCAAATCGTGAGATTTTTCCGAAACAACGGCAAGCATTTACTATTAATTTCTTCATTTCAAGTACATATTTTTATATTTGAGCACAAGAGTAAAATATATGTTTTGCTAAATAAACAAAGTAATGAACCGAGCGCACTGAGACAGTTAGGTTCCGTGTGGTTGACTCAGTACAACCGAATTGAAGTCCTGGACTTTGTATGATTGAGCATTTTCATGGATTTATTCCAAAAAAATGTGATGTTCGTTCAAGGGAAGAACGTTGTTTCCGTTAGCTTCGAAACATATATGATGGCTTCATCGATCCTAAAATTTGACGGCTCGATCTGTCATAAGTGCTCGTATCGGTAAGGTGTGCATGCATACATTCATATAGGTGAAGGTGAGGATACATGCATGTATGTAAGTATGAGCATTTGTACAATATTTCTCAACAACGGTAAAATAGAGTAAATCTTATGTGAGACATGTTGAGATGTCATATTGCTCCTCAGTTATTTTCTTGTCTGACTCATTGACCCAAAAAATATACTCCCTCCATTTCATAATGTAACGCGTATAGATTTTTTGAAAGGTCAAACTTTGCAAGTTTCGACCAAGCTTATAAAGAAAATTTATTTATATCTACAACATCAAATATATAAAATATGCAACTATGTCTTATGATGAGTCTAATGATATATGGTTGGCATTCTAGATGTAAATATTTTTCTCCATAAACTTGGTCAAAGTTGATGAGGTTTGACTTTTCAAAGAAAATTATATGCACTACATTATGGAATGGAGGGAGTATTAAATATTCGGTTTAGCTCTTCAAAGGAATGCATGTAAGCCAAATATAGGTCAATTAGTTCTTTTTGAAGGAAAGTGAGTTTTTTTTCTCTTAGGCACCATGGAGCACAAAATTTTCTAAAATTGAAAAATCAACCTTTTAAGTTCATAAAAAAACTGAAAATAAATACACGGGTATTTATAGATGTATACAAGATGTGTGTAAATTTTCATCAGGAAATACGCTTTGGAGTGCACTCTACAAAAAAATCATATACTTTTATAGTGAATCGTATGTGTTTTAGAAATATGTGATATTTTATTTTTGTATAGCTCGTATATAAATGTATTTCTCCGTGAAAATTTGAAGACAAGGCAAATACCTCCATGTCTATGTATGTATTTTTTGCATTTTTTAAAGACCTAAAAATTGCTTTTCTATTTTTTAAATTAAGGGCTCCATGGATCTTGATCTCCATTAGCTATTTTCGTGTTTACGTTGATAAAAGGTAAAATAGGAGCAGACACGACGAATAAAGTTACAGAATTTAAAATAACAAATATTTAAAAAAATCTAATTGAAGCCAAATAGATTGTTACTAAAGAGACAGTTCAGAAGACCCTGACCGGGTTGTAAAAAAAATTACATACTTTTTACATCCTATTTGTGACAATGTGACAGTATTTATCCGAGCTAAAAATCTTAGCTAACTTTACCCCTTATTGTAACATTGTGAAAGTCAATTAAAAAAACATTATGGAAGCTTTTATCCTAAGGTTTTTTCTTCGACATATCGAAAAGCTAGATCCACTTTGGTAGGATGACATAACAAATCGATCGGCAAACATGTCGAGGCGTACTAGTGGTCAATTTTATCGAAGCATGCAAGCATGCAAAATTATGTCAATTTTATCTCAAATCTATGAAACTTTGTAATGCCATCCAAACACTCCCCACCCCTTGCGGTTATAGCTGGCCAAATGGGCCGTTTTTTTGGGGCCGGCCCGTGAGCATGCCGGCACGGCCCGCCTTGGGCCAGGCACGACACGGGCTAAACGGCTCGGGCCCGGCACGCGGCACGCCCTGGGCCTGGAGGCTGGGCAAGCGGGCCGGCACGGCACGACCCGATTACGTTTTTATTTTTTTATACATCTATAGATGGCCCAACATGTAAAAATAGGCTAAAACGCATGCTTGAACAGGCCAACGTGCGTCAAATAACAGGCTAAAAATGTGTAGCCCACCGTGCTAAACGGGCCAACGTGCCGGCCCGTTTACTAACTGGGTCGTGCCTGGGCCTGGGGGTGCAGCACGCGGGCCGGCACGACACGTCCCGTATAGTAATCGTGCCCTGGCGGGTCGTGCCGGGCCAGGCACGATTACGGTGGGCCGGGCCGGGCCGGGCCGGCCCGTTTGGCCAGGTATGCTTGTGGTGGTGGTGGTGGTTTGCCCCTGGCACGGTGTCACCGCTTCATTCCCGCGTTTCTAGGAGGTTTATGAGGTGCGACGTGAGACCGTCAATGCCAGTTGCGGTGGATCTTCGCGGCAGATTGGGGCACCCTTGATCTAGATAACGACGGTCGACAACGAATCACTTCCTCCCATGATCTGGCTGGCTGGTGGTCCAGCGACTGTTTGGAAGTTGGTAGGCAGCTTTTGCTGCGATGCGACATCAACAATGGTGGCGCAAAGCAGAGACGTGGTGGAATTGCAAATGGTGTGGCTACCGCTAGCACTTTTTTTGGCCACTTTTTTTGGCGTCGTTAACCCCCCCCCCCATCGCAATGGCTCTAGAGCACGCGTGGATGAGGTGTCGAGACTCCCATGAAAACATTTGACTCTTTGCATAATGCGGCGATATGTGTTCGCATGCATGCCTTTTTGTTCGCATGGTGATGCCCACGACAAGGTTATGCATGCGAGCGGCTGTCTCCGGGCATGTATTGCCATGGGATAATTCAGATTTCCTATAATCATGATGTGTGGGTATGCCCCACCATGCCACAACACCTTATTCAACAAAGTGGTGAGGACAACACACATGGTGATTTCGATTTGGTGGTGCACTTTGAATATTGGGTCTCGAGCTTCAGGGTGAAAACTCTAGATCCGACCTTCATTGGTTGCACATGCAATGGAGTCATTGGTTACACATGCAATGATATCATTGGTTGCACATGGCATTGCAAATGTCTAGTGTAATTGTTATCATTTTTAACATACTATATTTTCTAAAAAGGTGCACCTAGCGCTCTTGCGCAATTTCAGATACAATCCTAGCAAATACGATAATGAGTTATGGGTCTGTTCAGCCACCGCATCATCCCGAGACATGGATCCGCCATTCGGCCTTGCTATTTTCTTAAGTTACAGTACATTTTTATGGGCATTCATCCTGCCAATCAGAAAATAATAAAAAAAGATAAAAACCATCAGAACTAATAAACGGTAAAATGTGACTCTCTTTGCCGACAAGGTAAAATGTTGTCACAAGATCACAAGAGGAGATCAAGCCAACACTCCCAAAATTTACCGTTAAAAATCACAGAAAGAGAACGACATCAATTATTAAGAAAAAAGAATCGGCCAGTAAAACTGTAAACAAAACATGTGCTTTAACACCGGTGCACGCTTACGTGCGCTTCGATCGATTTAGTATTGCACGCGTGATTTGGGGTGCACGAATGTCCGATGGAGGGGTAAAGAAGAAAAAGGCAACCGTCTCCGGCTCCGGCTCCGGCCCGTTCCTTGTGGGTGCACCTCGTTTGCACGATGCGACGTCGTGACCACGAAGTGGGCTACGCATGCTTCGCCTTAAAACATAATTAACCAATTTAAAAAAATCAATTGACCAATTGTTAATAACTAGTACAATGGAGTGCTTTACCACGAGGGAAGCTTCCAAACCAGCCCTGGCGGCAAGGGCACGCACGTGGACCGACGGCACAAGAAAAAGGCAGATAGTTTCGAGGACGTTCTTTTTTCTTCTTCTCCTTTTGCTCTTAGACCGGGTTTAGCCTAGCTTCAAGAGATAAACTCCAAGAGACAAGACTAGGAAAGAGGTGGGCATCTAGAGCTGGAATATGCTCCAGGAAAAGAAGGGCCCTGTCAACCTCAGCCAATCCGGATACACATTGGTGCTGATTCTTTTCACTCATTAACTTTTTTCACGTATGGAAATTATTTACACAATATATAAATTTATAATGCATTCCTCGCGATTTACTGACATATTTTTCATGCATATGAACTACAGTAAACAGCTATTACGCCTCTGGAAATAAAGCTCGTTCCAAATTTTTCTATGTGTAGTAAAGTGATTATTATTCTTTGACGAAGTAGGTGCGTTGGTCAATGATTCACGATCTAACCTCTGTTTTCACAACCAAAACAGCTGCTCTGCGTTTGCTCTCTGCCGGTTTTGAGGCGATTTTATTATATGCGTGACATCAACCGGTCGACCGACGCTGCACGCTTCTTGGCCTTGGTCTTGGTTGGACGTCTTCCTGCCGTCTTCCCCTGCCATGGAGGATATGGATTGCATTTGAAACATGTAATCCGTGGGCAAATTTGGCACTACCTTTTTTTTTTGGTTTTTTTGGTTAATAGTAGTGGGAATTAGTTGTCGATTAGATATTTGCAAAGTTTGGGAGGACTTTAATGGCCAGCAACAGCTGGGGGCATGTGCGTGAAGGCGTGAAGGGGTCCACGGGTCACAGCTTTTTTGGCCGCGTCCATCGTTTCGGTTTGGTCAATCAATGGGCTGCTTCCCTCACGTGTCGCTTTTGCGTTCCCCCCCTCGTTAAATACCCGATTTCTTAGATTGTTTCCGAAGATTGGGTGCAAATGCATCAATGCCTTTTACAACGATTTGTTGGTTCACAATTGGTTTTGATTTTCCTTACGTTTGTTTCTCTAGAATGAGCTTATTGAATGCATCTTTTCTCTAAAGTTTACGTAAAATGGAATATATCTTTCAAATTTTGTAATGGATGCAAAGAGTTTGCCACACCACATGTACAGCCATATAGAAATTGTCCTGGGCTCTACATACAAGCTTCTGAAATCGCATTCTCTCCGCGGATTCAAGCAAACTTATTTACATTTTTTACAAAGCTTATTCACCCGCCTTTGGTTGATTAGTTGAGAATATCCTATGCTGCATCTGAAATGACCCATCTATTGCCTAGACGCCGGGCCAACAAAAAGTTGTAAACATCATTTTTTTTATCATTTACCACTCTGCATTAACCGATGTCTGCGTGGTAGGATTTCGGCGCAACTAGATGGAGATATATCAAATATCCTACTTTCCTGAGCGTGGAATTGCAAAAGTGCAATAAATATCTTAAAAGTTAAAAAATAGCCCATGACAGGTTGTCCTCCAGAAAATGCCGCCCACCTTCCCATTTCCAAAAATACCCAGAATGCCCTCCACTCCACCTATAAATAGACCCTCTCCCAGCGCTTAGAAACCTTCCCCATCGTCTCTACCTGCTTATGCATTAGAGCCCCCGGAGTTGCCTTCGATTCGCAGCTAAGTCCTGCTTTCTCCCTTCCCCTTCTTATTTCAGTCCCTGTAGTTTGGTTTTCCTTAAGAGTCTACTCCCTGTTCCGTTGCAAATAAGCCCCTGAGCTCTGTCCTATTCTAGCCTCAACTCCTTGGTCTCGGGAGGAGTTCGTCGCAGATTCGATCTAGAGAGCCTCCCCGCACCACCCATGTTTACCCTCCCCTTCCTCTGACGGCCGCCGTCCCCCGATGAAGCTGCGCGTCCGCTGCCGCTCCCACTCCTTCTCCGTCGCCTTCCTCTACTGGTTCTACGACTTCTCATGAACTCCTCGCCCCCCGACAACGCCGCATCCATCCAGCCTCTAGTTGATTAGATCCAGCCTCGTTTCTTCCACTTTCTTGCCTTCTTCCTCCCCACCATCAAAGAAAAGAGATCTCTTTTCTGGTTCTTGGATCAAGAACCCGACCGACCATGTCGTCGCCGTCGCGCCGGAGCTCCAGCCCCGAGAGCAACATCGACGGCGGCAGCGGCAGCGGCTCCGCCGGTGACGAGCGCAAGCGCAAGAGGATGCTGTCCAACAGGGAGTCGGCGAGGCGGTCCCGCGCTCGCAAGCAGCAGCGGATGGAGGAGCTCATCGCCGAGGCCAGCCGCCTCCAGGCCGAGAACAAGCGCGTGGAGGCCCAGATCGGCGCCTACACGACCGAGCTGACCAAGGTGGACGGCGAGAACGCCGTGCTCCGCGCGCGCCACGGCGAGCTCGCCGGCCGGCTGCAGGCGCTCGGCGGCGTCCTGGAGATCTTCCAGGTGGCCGGCGCGCCCGTGGACATCCCGGAGATCCCTGACCCGCTGCTCCGCCCATGGCAGTCCCCGTTCGCGCCCCAGCTGGCCACCGCCGGCGGCATGCCTGACGCGTTCCAGTTCTGAGCCAAGACAAGTCATGCCACGGCGACATTGCGCCACCGTGGATAAGGTTGATGATTACTGCTGCTGCTGCTGAAGAATGCTAGTACTACTAGTTTGTTTGCTTCATGTTTAATTATGGTAATCCTAGACCATCATTAGTACTTATTTTGTGATTGTAATCTTCCTATTGTCCTAGCCAGTGGATATGGATAAGAACAATGTCATTGATGTGTGGCGGAGCACAAATGGATTGTGCCTATCTTTGGGTTGATTTGTAATAACATCTTGACATGGAACCTATATATGTTTGCAGTTATTTAGCTATGTGTTACTTTGGCAAGCGTTTGATTGAATTTTATGAAATGACCCAAGTTGATTGTTGAGTGCTGATTATGTTACGTTTGTAAGTATGATATACCCCTTTTGCCAAAAGTAGATTACCCAGAGATTGTATCTGAAAGTATCAATGCACTCCTTTGTACCTGATATATGTGCTTTGAACCTGTGATGAGCGGAGAATTGCTATAAGGCCATAGTGGAGACGCCATGCTCTAGCATTTGCTGCTGTACGGATACTTTTGATGAAAAAATTGCGAGCCTGATCTTTTCTTGGAAATTTGCGTTGATTGTGATTAGCTTCTGTTTAGAACACGCAGTTTTCATTCATAAAAAATTAGTATTAGATTGGTCCATTAAGGCGTCAAGCTTCTAGTTTGCTTCTTAACAAAGTGAGTCGATCATTGGTTTTAGCTCGTTAAACTTAATGAGCTTACCTAACAAGCTACCGAATTGCACGACCAAATTTTAAGCCCCTAATACAACACAACACACTTGTTAGGCTCCTAATACAGCACAATGCATATTTTTTTATCTTAAATGACAACGTTTAATGGCATCTCGGGCTTTCTATTCCATCGAATCGACTCATTCCAGACTAATAACTAGGAGGACATCTCCTCCCATGTCACTATCTCCCTTGATAAAATCATAGCCGCACCACTGTCCTGTAGGCCCTTATACCTTGCACCCAAAGCAAAAGGGGTAACCCGTACTAACAAGAGCTCATGAACTTTAAACAAATATAGTTGGGCATGGTTTCGCTCATTAAGCATATCGAGCTTAACAAGCCGAGCAACTAGTTAATCCACCCCTAGGTGGATGTACATGCCTTGCGTGTCTGAAGTAGTGGCACGATGGTGAAGGAGGTTGCGCCGTGTGGAATATGGCTCTCTTGGTTCCTCACTAGTCATGGAGCTAGTGATTTTTGGATTTGATTGATTGAATCTTTACACTAGATTACTCATTCCTTCAATGACCCTTTGCTCTTGTTGGTGATGGTGGAATATTGTATAGATCGTGTATGAGGGTTTCTTCTTCCTTGGTGGTTTTTTTGGCGTCATTTATGATCTTGGTTTTTGACACAATTGATGCTTCTGTCTTTTCGTGTGTTGAAGCCAAATGTACATATATGATTTGATCTCCCCAGCCAACCTAAAATCGGATTTTGCAGCCGATGGTGGAGTGGTGGAGCGCATCGAATTCCGTTCTATTGAGTGTTGACAGTGTAGAAAAGAAGACTTTCCATAGTGTGTCGGGCTTGTCATTCAGTTGTAAATTGGTATTACCCTAAAAAATGTTGTAATTTGATGTCTTGTAATGTGGATCCGCAAGACAATTGCTTTTTTAGGGGGAAAATGGCACCTTAATTTCCTTTTATTTCATTTTAGGAGTATCCTACTTCGATTTTTTAGCGGAATTTCTACTTTCTTATGGACATGCCAATTAAGGCTTTTTTTGGGGGTAGAATTCAACCAGTGCCGCAAGAGACACGAACGAGGTGGCCCATGAATTAGTAGGTTTGGTTCATTGTTGGTCGACGAAATCCCATTACAGCTTAACTTGTGTAACTGTTGTTTGAAGGTTGAAGCCATGATGCCTTCTCTGAAGAAAAATATCCTTACTTTCCTATGGGCTCTAAACTGGGTACTTCTACTGTTCAGGCCGAATTTCAGCTGGGCCAAACCCAAATTTAGTTCCGGCTAATGATTGACAAGAACTGTAGCAACAATAATGGAGGTTTTCCTTAAAAAACAATAATGGAGGTAAAGCAAATAACGATATCTTCGGTCTTAAAAATCAGCTGGTATATATCCTGAGCCGCCACAGGAACCCAATCTCTTTGTTTTTTTGTCAATAGCTGTAGCAAAATTTGCCACAGCAAAGACAGTGACATACGATTTATGTATATACTTTCAAAGATGGAAAAAAAATAAACTGATACTTATTCACATTGCCTTTGATTCCTCCATATCCAGTGTGATTTCACTGGCAATCCCGGGGGATACAGACAATCTGATCACAGGTCACCCTGTAGTAGTAGTTTCAGAAAAGTTTTCCCTTGCAGCGCCCATGTACTACATACGTACACAATGATTGAGAAAATGATCATGGGGCTATTCATCGTTTGATGTACCCCTTCCTTGCTAGTCACACAACCACCGTGTGCAGAAGAGCTTCATGCCCGCGGGAAATGAGCAACTATCTCATGCTGTCCGTGCCGAAGCAGAGTGTCGTGTCGTAAGAGGACCCCCCTCCTCCTCCGGTAACGCCTTCCATGAGCGCGAATCGCATGTCCTCCGACGGCTTCCAATGCCGCTTCCTCTGGTTGACGAACCAGTTGTTGATCTGCCTCGGGTCGAGGCCAGTCATGGCGGCGAGCCTCACCTTATCATCTTCCTGCGAACATCACGGTATCTATCCATGAATGATGATCGTCGATCAAGGTTTGATGCAGCAGGGGTGGGAGATGTCATTGCCGGAAGAAAAAGCGCGAGGCGCGGCATGTACCGTCGGGTAAGGCCAGCGGTAGTGTGTGTTCCACCAGTCCACGAGAGCAAGCCGAGCATCCTTGGGGAGCTTCCCTTTCTTCCTCTTCTTCAGGAACTCGGTCCGGAGGTGGCTGAGGCAGCCGCTGTACTTGTTGAGCAGCATCTCCCTGAGCTCGCGGTCGGCCAACCGGGAGCTCTGCTCTTGCATGCCGGCGTCGGATGCACCGGTGTCCCCTGAGCATGGCTCGTCCTCCGATGACTCCACCATTTCATCTTGCATCATGGAGACACCCCAAATCAGACATGCATTTAGACAAAATGATGTGTGGCATCAGTATCAGGTTGCATGGCAGTAATACAGTGCACAGACAGAACTAGAACAGGACAACATCGATAAGCAGACAAGTGCAGATAATCACTTGGTTGCACAGAAACTACACGCACAGAAGCACATTCAGAACCCAAAGGTGCTGCTGGATACTTAACAAACAACAATATGGGAATCTGCATGCAGAAAATCTTCTGGAAAATGTCTCAAGAAAAGACGATCGAAGGAGCTTCAGAACTGGAAGTTTCTCCATAAGAATGTGCTATGCAGTGTATCTAGAAATATACTTCTAAAAGAGCACTGAAATGAATGAAACTTGATTATCGATTGGTTAATAAATCTGTAGTAGCAAGTATTAGTCTGAAAACCCAGTCAGTCTAAGAAAATGGGATGAAAATCAGGCCACTTTTATCTATCAACCCTACATGAATGAACAATGGTTCACAGCTAGAGCCAAACTGATTAGTTCAGCTTGTGCTTCGGGAAACAGAGACTATATAAGCATTCTTTCGGCATGACTGACGTTTTGTGGAGCTATTCCTACAGCTGCTGTCTCAGTAGGAAACACTTTCTGTACTACAATCAAGTCTATGTAGGCAAATAGCTCTTTTATATTGTGAGTGAGCTTCATTAGTACAAGTCGTAACTTCTGAAGCTTAAGTTCAGGAAAAAGTAACCTTTTTTCGAACCAACTGAGGCATCAGAAAAAACAACTTCAACCTATCTAATTTATGGATGCAACTATGGTTACGATTGGAATTTGTAGTGCCTGTTTGGTCATCAGTTGAGACTTCAAGAATTTGCAAAGCCAAAAAGATAAGAGGCATTTTGTGTATTATCTAGGCTTATTTGATTTTTAACATCTTCGACCTTAAGAAGCGGTTTACGAAAGAGAGAGAGCTCAGTGTCCAATTAGAAGCACTCGGAACTACAGCTTTGTTTAATTTGACACATAGCGGCTGGGCTCATACAAACCACATCGGGGTTGGTTGATGTTAATGAACTTGAGGTTGACGCTCTAGGGTGTAATAATAAAAAATAATAAAAAATCTAGCGGCGACATAAAAATGGAGCAGATGAGCCCAGGAGCAGAATTGGGTTTCCGTTTTGGCTCTAGGGAGCATATGCTCCTGGATGTACAGTAAATTCAAAACAGCTAGTAAATAAAATTTAAAAATTCTGATTTTCTTATAGATGTTCATGTTATTGTAGCAAGCCTGCTTCAGAATTTTCATGCGAAACAGGTTAGCAATGCTTCGTCAGTGAAAAAATAATTAAATGTAACATTTGGTGTTTGACTTCTTTTTGCATGGGTCAAAATGGTTAAGCTTTCCCCCTATAAAAGTTTTCAGATGTTTTTGACATTTGGAAAAAAACATTTTTAGCGCCGGGGAGCATGTGCTCCCAGGAGCCGAATTGAATTACGTAGGTGACAATACCCATATGGCTATCTGAGATTCCAACACTTAAATTTTTTAGCTGCAAAAAAAAAGAGAAAGAATCCAATTCTCATAAGCACATTGGCAGGTCATGTAATAAAAAAGAATATTTGGATGTAAATAATCTAGCTAGACAATATTACTGTGCACCTGCTTCATTTTAGCATTTGAGTTGTGCATATTTCAAAGTTCTAACAATAGGGCATCTTCATTGAAGTACCTGCCGGACTAACCAGCGGCCTATTTTTTTTGAGAAACAGAGTACAGACATAGATGTCCACATACACACACACACACACACACGCATACTCACCCCAATGAACACACACACCCTACCCCTATGAGCACCTCTGTTGAAATTGAAGTACTCCCTCTGTAAAGGAATATAAGAGCGCTTAGATCAATCTAAACATCTAAATGCTCTTATATTTCTTTACAGAGGGAGTACTATCATAAAAAACTGTGTACTATGCGGTGCAATGTGACATTTTGAATGATGACATGCTTAGCAGATCATTCTAACATTGTTTCTCACACCAGAATTGATGGAGGGGACACATTGAGTAGACACTAAAAGATGACCAGCTCAATTAGCAAAGTCAAAATATATGGGGGCTGAAACCATAATTAGAATCACATGTTGGGTGCACAAATTAGGCACAACCCGGCATTCTTGAATAAAATCAGAATAGACACACTAATGGCTTTCTTGAATCCAAGCAAACTATGCATACTGCTATGCATTCTTCAGGACTATCGTGTGAGCACTTACCATACTAGTTTGAACTATTGTGAACATAGTCAGCTATTTAGTCATAGCTCATACTCCCTCCGTTCCAAAATAGATGACCCAACTTTGTACTAAACTTAGTATAAAGTTGAGTCATCTATTTTGGAACGGAGGGAGTACATGTGACCTACCTAGACCAAACAAACAAAGATAAATATAGTATTTCTACTTAAGCATTGTCACACCAGTTTCATATGGCATCATTAACTCAGTCTTATCATAAGCTTCAACCAAGTCATTGTGTGTTCCTTTATATCTATATATTAACTAGGTAGATAGGCTACACATCACGAAGCACAACTTGTATGGACTATGGAGTTAGTGATTTAACATGCACGCAGACTAACTTGCCACAGTTTTTGTTAAAACTGGTAAATTTGATAGAAAACTAGGAAATTTCACTATATACATGATGATCATGTTTCATGCTCCTTTGTAGTACCCAGCAGTGGCAGAGCTTAGTGCGGGCCAGAGTGGGCCATGCCCCCCCAGGAAAAGTATTTCCTTATATTAACACCTCATATCTAAAACTATTTGGGGTCAAATTTGACATAATACAACAGATTACGCCCCCCCCCCCCCCCCCACAATCCCCAACTCCGCTTAAAGGTTCATTTAGACACCTGTCAAATCCCGTTGAAGCTCCGCCACTGGTACCCAGTACATTTCTACTTGGGTGCCAAATATATTAGAAGGTGGAAAAAACAAAACCGCAACTGTTTTGGCCACAAGAACAATTGTTTGATATGTGGTATATATAAGACCAATAACATGTTTAATATGTCCCAGCCATCATGATGACAAAATTTCCTTCTAACTTTATTGAACATCTGAAGTTCCAAAAACCTTGTGTGTTTTCACTACTCCAGACTCACATATTCATGATGGAAAGATGAGTAATTCATACAAACCCCTTTTCTTTTTCCCAAGAATGCAAATCAAGGCCACACTTTTGAGAACGTATATTTCGCATAACTATGATATCTGTGACATAACAAGTGCACAAAACCATACTTTTAAGTATGGATTTGACATAACTTGCACCTTCTTAGATATAGCTTTGCCAGCTTGTTAGCATTTATATTCTGTAGAAAACAACTTTCCACATAATACAATGCTAACAAGCTGACATTAAGCATTGGATAGCTAGTGGGCCTAGTTTTTCAACACCACCACAAATGCTAAAACCTTGGCTTTCTAATATGCTATGTAAAATGTGTTTTTTTACAAATTGTTTTGCTAAAATATGTATTTTTATGAGAAATCTCTGGAAATATTGATAGATTTGTAGATGTAGAATGGCTTAAGAAACAATTGCTCCAGGCTAAAACAACACCATAGCCTTGTTAATTGTTAACCACTTAAGTTCGTAAACAAGAAATTAAGATAAAATCCTACGATTGAAACTGCAATTACAAGATACATCTCCTACTTAGGGCATCTCCAACTCAGTCCATCAACACGCCCCTAAATATCCAGACCGCGCGGTCCGAACACTTTGTGCCATCCAGCGTCGTGCAGCAAATGTCTGCAGACCGGTCCGCACATCTGAATTCCCGCAAATCGGAAGCAAAGCTGGGGATGGTTTGCGGATGTTTGGACAGCCGCCACGTCAGACTCGGACACCACCCACACAAAAACCCAACTCGGAGCCCCGCTTTTCTCAATCCGTCCCTCCGCCCTTGTTGTGTATTTGCGTAGTCCGAGACCGACGTTGCCGCTGTACCACCTACTCCGCCGCCCAGACCTTGTCGGACCTCCATCGCTCCAGCCAGGCTCCAGCCCCGACTTGCCTACACCTCCCTTCCATCCTTGGTCTGGCCGCCGCCCAGGTACCCTCCGCCCCTGCACATTTCTTTCCATGGCGGACATCGTGCCTGGCAAGTGTTCGGCCAAATGCCATAGCCAAATTTATGGATGTTTTTGTTGTTTACTTTGAAGCAAACACGATGGATTCGGCCATGGAGTATTTCTATCGAACTTCCAAAGCATAATTTGGTGACGTTTCAGGAATTTATCCAAATGCATCAACAAATTCGGCATCGAGCAACTCATGAGCAGTTTCAGAATTATCTAGTTGAGCATTTGTTGACTATTCGAGGGGAGGAGTCAAAAATATATCCGAATAAGTTGAATACAATTTTGAATTATTTTATTGAAAGACTTCATGTTTGAATTGATATATTTATATTTGAATTGTTGTTGCATCAGAATATTTGCACAGCATAATTATGGACAAAGGCTGCCATTTATCTTTAATTATTTTATGTGCTCTGAATATAGGGAAAAAAAGACCAAGGGCGGACATTTGATGTATAGGGTTGGATGGCCTCCCCCTATACGTTGTCCACGGAGGCGTCTGGACGTGTCCTTGAACATTTGGGGTGTTCATCTTTTGATGGACGGCGTTGGAGATGCCCTTAGTAATTTGTAAGTCTATAACGCGCGTCTGAAAAAAATCTTCAGCCCATTATCTTCAAATGAGATTTCGTTAAAAAATAATCCCCGAGGCTGTCAAAACAGAAACAAACAAGCGTGTGTCTAGCTCTCAAGTAGATGAGAAATAAATATGTTTCATCTAACTTCTATACCGTTGGATTTTACCCGGAGATTTGTAGGTTTTTTCTTTTCTTTTGATTAATCAAGTAGTGTAGGAGTTAGATGAAACTTTGTTAATTTTCATCTCTATGTCAAACAAAAACGAACAAACAATACTATATTTACTTACCAGAAGTAATTCAACCAAGCTATCATATCAAGCACTGACGAAACAAAATAAAGTTCCGTGAATGATCAACAAGAAGATTCACACTTGCCCCCACAGCAACAATAAAAAAAAGCTTCGCCATTGGGAACCAGTGATTAACCAGCATGCAAGAGCAAGATTCTTTCTTTCCCAGCCTAGCTCTCTCTCAAGTTCCATCACCAGCCCAGCCTGCAAAGTCTACAAGTAGTAGGGTAGCAGCTACTCCTAGTACCTCACTAGCCTCTAGAGAGAGAGAGAGAGAGAGTGAAAAGGATCTGGAGAGAGATATGGAGAGAGAAGCATGCATAGGTAGGCTGAGCTACAAGGACGATGGAACCTTGGACAAAACCCTACACGATGTCCCGTCGTCTGACACGCCTGCGCCCCATTGGCATGGACACGATTTAACCTATCAAGAACACTCATCAAAGCCACATTCACACACAAAGCATCAAACACTTTCACACAATCGAATCCAAGGCTGCAGAGGACTGCGGCTAGCCGGAGAAAATCAAGGCGCGAGATGCAATGCATGTATGCATAATATGCATGCGGATTTTATACCGGAGTGCGGCGAGGTGGCGGTGGCTCCGCCGCCGCAGAGCTTCTTGAACTGCGAGCGGATGGTGGTGAGGAAGGAAGCGGCTTCGTCCAACGGCCGGGACAGCTCCACCTTGTACCGCGACAGCAGCCGGCAGTACGCCTCCTGCATCGTCATCTCCACATGTAATAACCAGCAAGAGCTAGCGCGCGAGGATAAGGGGAGTTAGCTGCCGTGAACTTGTTGTACCTACCATGAACTCGTCGAGCTCGGGGTCGAGGCCGATCTCCCCGGCGGCGGCGGCGGCGCCTCCGCCACGCCTCTCTGGCCGGCCGACCTCCTCCAGCAGCGAGGCTACCTCCGGCGTTGCTCCCACCTGACAAATCAAGAATCAACGTGGCAATTAATTCTTGGACGATGAGTGAGTGAGTGAACTAGCTAGCTCGAGCTACTTATGGACTACTACTACAGCATGCAAAATGGATTTGGACACGGACGGACCTTGCGGCATTCGATGTAGGCGGAGAGGAGGGAGGGGTAGCGGCGGTGCCCGGCGATCTGCGTCTTCATCAGCTCCGTCAGATCCGCCGGTGGCGGAGGAGGGGGAGGAGAGCTGGCATCACCGGCGACCCCTGACACCTCGCTGCAGGCCGCGTCGCCCTCGCCTCGGCGCGAGATCCCCGGGTGGATGCTGTACAGATCCTCCATCGATCTCCTTCTCCCCCAGGGTGGATGCTGTACTTATGCTTTTTGTCAGTTGGAGAATTTCAATCGACTACGGCGCCACGTAGTAGAGCGCGACGCTTGCGTGTGCGATACAATCATACTCGTACAACAGATGTTGTGCTACTTCATGCATATGCATGGTCGTGATCTTGGACACGCGCGGCCGATCGTTTGGTAGCCCGCGTATACTTCAGCCCGTGGCGAATCTTGGAAAAGAAAAATGAAGGGGTGCTCAAAGTGAACTGTGTGTAGAAAATGTTAAAAACTCTCAATTCTTTAGTCCAAATAAGGTTAAAAAACTGATATGAATACTAGTAATTTCTCTTTTCCAATTTTTGGAGGGGGCCTTGAGCCTGTCGGAGCCCCCCCGCTAGATTCGTCACTGATTTTAGCCAGGCTCGCACGGGAAGAAAATAACCCGTCTGGTTACCCGCATTCACTGTTGGGCTTGTATAGCACGAATATTAAAGCACACGAACATTAAAGCATATCTGGGTCTGCATGAAGAGAAACACTCAAATCGGTCATTTTTTGAAGCTAGACCCAAGCGGTGCAACTCTAAACACGTGGGTGTGGGCGGTTACACGCGTGGATGCGGTCCTGAGAAGTCGCGTTGTTTCCCGACACGTCGTCATAAATTACCCTCACCTTCCTTCCTCACCGCTCTCTCCCCTCTTTCCAACTCACACCGGCGGCGACGACCACCGAAGCGGCTGCAGACCTCCACCAGAGCGCATCGGCCATGGCGGTAAGTCCTCGCCCTCTCTATAGATTTACCGCTTTCGACTCGAGCTAGATTAGACGTGAGCACGCGATCGGAGAGTTAGGGAGGGGATTGAACACATCGTGGGTGGAGGATTGGATTAAAACACTGCCATCGATCGATTCTGCACGGATGACTTCCACACCCAGTGGGTGCTAGCGCGCCCCCACTGTTCAGCCGCAAAGACAAGAAGAGCAAGAAGACTCTACCGCAACCACGCGCTTCACGTCCTGCGTCCGCTCTTGATCATCCCGGACGAAGGTTTGCAGACGGCTCTCGCCTCCCCGGATCTGCTGGCGCGGGGCTTCCACCGCCGTGTCCTCCGGGTTCGCGGTCCGACGACAACCTCGCCGGCCTCCGCCCAGGGCTACTGCGGGCCGGCACCGGACCCGCTCTCCAACGCTCGCTCCGAGTTCATGATGACTTGCGGTGGCACCACCACCAGGGTATTGCCGCCTCCTATCGGCGCCCCGTGGCCGGCGTTGACCCCGGCGCGCTGTCCGGCGTCGCCTGCGCCGCGCCGGTCGGAGGGCGTCCTCCCCATGAGTTCCTCCCTCGGCCTCGTTCCCGGGCGGGGTGTCCACTATAATCTCCTTGATGTTCTCTGACTCGTCGCCGGCCAGCTACGCCTGCTCGTCCGGGTCAGAACCCTCCTCCATCAGCAGCCCGACGATCGTGTCGACCGGCGTCAGGCCTTCCCCCCACTCCGGCCAGGCCGGGTCCGCGGCGGTTCTCCCTCTCACCTCAGCGGCCCTTTGTCGGTGTCAAAACCGGCGGATCTCGGGTAGGGGGTCCCGAACTGTGCGTCTAAGGTCGATGGTAACATGAGACAAGGGACACGATGTTTACCCAGGTTCGGGCCCTTTCTATGGAGGTAATACCCTACGTCCTGCTTGATTGATATTGATGAATATGAATGTTACAAGAGTTTATCTACCTCGAGATCGTAATGGCTAAACCCTAGAGGTCTAGCGTGTATGGCTATGATAATCAGCCTCCTCTATCCGGACTAAGTCCTCCGGTTTATATAGACACCGGGAGGATCTAGGGTTACATAAGGTCTGTTACAAAGGAAGGAATCTACATATTCGGTCACCAAGTTTGCCTTCTACGCCAAGGAGAGTCTTATCCGGACACGAGTACAGTCTTCGGTCTTTGTATTTGTTGGGGAATGTAGTAATTTCAAAAAAAAATCTACGCACACGCAAGATCATGGTGATGCATAGCAACGAGAGGGAAGAGTACCATCCACGTACCCTCATAGACCGTAAGCGTAAGCGTTATGAGAACGCGGTTGATGTAGTTGAACGTCTTCACGATCCGACCGATCCAAGTACCGAACGCACGACACCTCCGAGTTCAGCACACGTTCATCTCAATGACGTCCCATGAACTCCGATCCAGCAGAGCTTCACGGGAGAGTTCCGTCAGCACGACGGCGTGTTGATGGTGATGATGTTGCTACCGACGCAGGGCTTCGCCTAAGCACCGCTACGATATGATCGAGGTGGATTATGGTGGAGGGGGGGCACCGCACACGGCTAAGGGATCAATGATCAACTTGTGTGTCTAGAGGTGCCCCTTGCTCCCGTATATAAAGGAGCAAGGGGGGGGGGGAGGCCGGCCGGCCCTCTATGGTGCGCCAAGAGGAGGAGTCCTCCTCCTAGTTGGAGTAGGACTCCCCTCTTTCCTACTCCTACTAGGAGGGGGAAAGGAAGGGGGAGAGGGAGAAGGAAAGGGGGGCGCCGCCCCCCTCTCCTAGTCCAATTGGGACCAGAGGAGGAGGGGCGCGCGGCCTGCCCTAGGCCAGACCTCTCTCTCTCCACTAAGGCCCATAAGGCCCATTATTTCTTCGGGGGGGGGGGGGGGTCCGGTAACCCTGCGGCACTCCGGTTTTCTCCGAAATCACTCGGAACACTTCTGGTGTCCGAATATAGTCGTCCAATATATCGATCTTTACGTCTCGACCATTTCGAGACTCCTCGTCATGTCTGTGATCATATCCGGGACTCCGAACTACCTTCGGTACATCAAAACACAAAAACTCATAATACCGATCGTCACCGAACTTTAAGCGTGCGGACCCTACGGGTTCGAGAACTATGTAGACATGACCGAGACACGTCTCCGGTCAGTAACCAATAGCGGAACCTGGATGTTCATATTGGCTCCCACATATTCTACGAAGATCTTTATCGATCAAACCGCATAACATCATACGTTGTTCCCTTTGTCATCGGTATGTTACTTGCCCGAGATTCGATCGTCGGTATCTCAATACCTAGTTCAATCTCGTTACCGGCAAGTCTCTTTACTCATTCTGTAATGCATCATCCCACAACTAACTCATTAGTTACAATGCTTGCAAGGCTTATAGTGATGTGCATTACCGAGTGGGCCCAGAGATACCTCTCTGACAATCAGAGTGACAAATCCTAATCTTGATCTATGCCAACTCAACAAGTACCATTGGAGACACCTGTAGAGAACCTTTATAATCACCCAGTTACGTTGTGACGTTTGGTAGCACACAAAGTGTTCCTCCGGTAATCGGGAGTTACATAATCTCATAGTCATAGGAACATGTACAAGTCATGAAGAAAGCAATAGCAGTAAACTAAAACGATCAAGTGCTAAGCTAACCGAATGGGTCAAGTCAATCATATCATTCTCCTAATGAAGGGATCCCATTAATCAAATGACAACTCATGTCTATGGTTAGGAAACTTAACCATCTTTGATTAATGAGCTAGTCAAGTAGAGGCATACTAGTGACACTCTATTTGTCTATGTATTCACACATGTACTAAGTTTCCGGTTAATAAAATTCTAGCATGAATAATAAACATTTATCATGATATGAGGAAATAAATAATAACTTTATTATAGCCTCTAGTGCATATTTCCTTTAGTCTCCCACTTGCACTAGAGTCAATAATCTAGATTACACAGTAATGATTCCAACACCCATGGAGCCTTGGTGCTGATCATGTTTTGCTCGTGAGAGAGGCTTAGTCAACGGGTCTGCAACATTTAGATCCGTATGTATCTTGCAATCTCTATGTCTCCCACCTGGACTTGATCGCGGATGGAATTGAAGCGTCTCTTGATGTGCTTGGTTCTCTTGTGAAATCTGGATTCCTTTGCCAAGGCAATTGCACCAGTATTGTCACAAAAGATTTTCATTGGACTCGATGCACTAGGTATGACACCTAGATCGGATATGAACTCCTTCATCCAGACTCCTTCATTTGCTGCTTCCGAAGCAGCAATGTACTCCGCATCACACGTAGATCCCGCCACGACACTTTGTTTAGAACTGATCCAACTGACAGCTCCACCGTTCAATATAAACACGTATCCGGTTTGTGATTTAGAATTGTCCGGATCAGTGTCAAAGCTTGCATTAATGTAACCATTTACGATGAGCTCTTTGTCACCTCCATAAACGAGAAACATATCCTTAGTCCTTTTAAGGTATTTCAGGATGTTCTTGACCGTTGTCTAGTAATCCACTCCTAGATTACTTTGGTACCTCCCTGCTAAACTAATAGCAAGGCACACATCAGGTCTGGTACACAACATTGCATACATGATGGAGCCTATAGCTGAAGCATAGGGAACATCTTTCATTTTCTCTCTATCTTTTGCAGTGGTCGGGCATTGAGTCTTACTCAACTTCACACCCTGTAACACAGGTAAGAATCCTTTCTTTGCCTGATCCATTTTGAACTTCTTCAAAACTTTGTCAAGGTATGTGCTTTGTGAAAGTCCAATTAAGCGTCTTGATCTATCTTTGTAGATCTTGATGCCCAATATGTAAGCAGCTTCACCGAGGTCTTTCATCGAAAAACTCTTATTCAAGTATCCTTTTATGCTATCCAGAAATTCTATATCATTTCCAATCAACAATATGTCATCCACATATAATATTACAAATGCTAGAGAGCTCCCACTCATGTTCTTGTAAATACAAGCTTCTCCAAAAGTCTGTATAAAACCATATGCTTTGATCACACTATCAAAACATTTATTCCAACTCTGAGAGGCTTGCACCAGTCCATAAATGGATCGCCGGAGCTTGCACACTTTGTTAGCACCCTTTGGATCGATAAAAACTTCAGGTTGCATCATATACAACTCTTCTTCCAGAAATCCATTCAGGAATGCAGTCTTTACATCTATTTGCCCAATTTCATAATCATAAAATGCGGCAATAGCTAACATGATTCGGACGGACTTAAGCATTGTCGGTGTCAAAACCGGCGGATCTCGGGTAGGGGGTCCCGAACTGTGCGTCTAAGGCGGATGGTAACAGGAGGCGGGGGACACAATGTTTACCCAGGTTCGGGCCCTCTTGATGGAGGTAACACCCTACTTCCTGCTTGATTGATCTTGATGATATGAGTATTACAAGAGTTGATCTACCACGAGATCGTAGAGGCTAAACCCTAGAAGCTAGCCTATGATTATGATTATTCTTGTCCTACGGACTAAACCCTACGGTTTATATAGACACGAAGAGGGCTAGGGTTACACAGAGTCGGTTATAGGGGAGGAGATCTACATATCCGAATTGCCAAGCTTGCCTTCCACGCAAAGGAGAGTCCCACCCGGACACGGGACGAAGTCTTCAATCTTGTATCTTCATAGCCCAACACTCTGGCCAAAGGATATAGTCCGACTGTCCGAGGACCCCCTAATCCAGGACTCCCTCAGTAGCCCCTGAACCAGGCTTCAATGACAATGAGTCCGGCGCGCAGATTGTCTTCGGCATTGCAAGGCGGGTTCTTCCTTCGAATACTCCATAGAAGATTTCAAACACAAGGATAGTGTCCGGCTCTGCAAAACAAATTCGACATACCATCGTAGAGAGTATAATATCTCCACAAATCTAATCTGCCGACAACTTTTCATAACGTGACATCACGCCATGGCCCGGTCATTATTCGAACCGTTTTCCTCAACCAGCTACTGCACATATTGCGGGGCGGTTTTCTTGGCAAGTCTTGTCGAAGAAGAGATCGTGTCCCCTTATCACGGGATTCTCATCATTACGGGTGTGGGTAACCCAACCGTGCCATCAATCACGGCGCTTGGGGAACAAGCGAGTTTACTAGGCGGGTGGGGAGGCGCATAGTTTCTTCCGCCCTTATAAAGGGACAAGGACTCCTCCTTTTCACCCATGCCTTCTTCTTCCCTGCCCATCCATTCTCGCGCACTCGAGCTCCAACGCCCAAGTTCGCATTTTCTTCGTAAAACCACTCCAGACATGTCCGGAGTGGGAGGCAAGTGGATGGTCTCCTCTGTTACGGAGGATAACATTACGAAGCTCCGGGAAGCCGGATACCTGGCCGCAGATATCGCGCACCGGCTCCCAAACGCGGGGCAGATCGTCCCTACCCCCGAACCCCACAAAAAAGTTGTATTCCTTACCCATTTCGTCCGCGGGCTGGGATTTCCCCTCCACCCATTTGTCTGTGGGCTCATGTTCTACTACGGGCTGGACTTCCACGATCTGGCCCCCAATTTCATACTCACCATCTTGGCGTTTATCGTCGTGTGCGAGGCCTTCCTCCGCATCAAGCCCCACTTCGGCCTGTGGCTAAAGACCTTCAACGTTAAACCGAAGGTGGTGGTCGGCCAGCAAGCGGAGTGCGGAGGCGCCATGGTGGGCAAAATGCCCAACGTTACCTGGCTCGAAGGCTCCTATGTGGAGACCGTGAAGGGGTGGCAATCGGGGTGGTTCTATATCACCGAGCCGTGTGACACCAACTGGGTGGCGGCCCCCGAATTTTGATCCGGCATCCCCATGCGGCTCACCTCCTGGAAAGAGAAGGGCATATCCTGGGGTTCATCGGTGGAGCTGACCGGACTCCAGAACTGTGTTAAAAACATGATAAGCAAAAAATCAAGCTTGTCAACGTGGTCCAGGTCATGCTCTTCCGCCGGATCCTCCCGTGTCAAAGACATACATTCAATATGTGGGAGTTCGACCTGGCTAAGCACCAGACGCTACGAGAGCTCTTCAACACGACACACCAGGACATCTGGAAGGTGCTATTCAAGTCCACCGAGGTACCTCCTCCCCTTATTGAGGATCGCGGACTAAGTGCAAAGCGCCCTACCAATCCGGTAATCTTCTTATATCTCATAAGATGTTTCTTTCCCCAGTATAATCATGCGGGGGATCTAAACCTCCATGCCATTTAATAGGAGTGGGTCGCGACAGCGGAGCGGATCGGTTGTCCAGCCCCACTGCCCGAGGATCCAGCAAGGGCTCTCTTAATGGAGATGCTGGTTCCGGCGCCCTATGAGGCGCCGGAGAAGAAGGCTAAGGAGAAGGCCACGGGGACCAGGAAAGGTCTCCGGCGCAAGGTTGTATCAGACTCATTGTCCGATAACACCAAGGCACCCTCCTCCCATGAAAACGAGGAGGAGGAAGAGGAAAGTCCCCCCCCCCCAGCCGGGGGAGACAAGAAAAGGAAGGCCGCCCCGTCAGGGGAGGCCGAAGGGTCCAAGAAGGGAAGGACTCTCCTTCCGGACTACTCCACGGCGGCCGCTTTTAGCGACGAGGAGTGGTTACCCAGGGACAAGCCCCTGGCGAAGTCGTAAGTATCCGGATACCATAATAGTTCTTAGTATGTTTTATGTTATTGCTTCTTATCATGCCGAACATGACCATGCAGCCCATCCAAAGCCCATATCGACGTATCCTCTTCGGATGAGTCTTTGGGACTGTCGGAGATGAACAACAATTCACTCCCGACCGCCTCCTCCCCCCGTCCTACGGACGATGTCGAGGTGTTGTCTCAAAGGGTACTGAACCAAGGGGAGACAGTTCCGGAGGCGCCCCAAGGCGACATTCCGGACGCTGGGCGCACGAGGGGCAAGACTCCCATGGGTTCTAATGCCAGGGGCAGCAAGTCTAGCCCCCAGCCGAATACTGCACCGGAACCTCCAGTGGTTCTGAATTCTGTCAGGCGACCTCTCGCCAAGGGGGGCAAGCCGTCTGTGCCGATGGCCTCTGTCCATCCAGAGGCATCGGACAATTTGCTGGAAGCGCTTCGTGGCGCTTCCATTGACGAAGAGCACCGCACTATCATGAGTGCGGTGGTCAAGAAGGTTCGGTCCGCCAAAAGCGGACTGACTGAAGCCTGTGCCAGCCTCCTAACAGGCTTTGAGGTAAGTAATCAAATCATGAGAAAATGTTACATCATAGACAGTAGCCCCTGATGCTCTGTTTGGTGTTCAGAAAGAAAGGCTGAACGGAGGATCAAATAATAATCATAGGAGTCTAATCAGAATATGTCTATGTGAATAAGCAGGCTTCACTGCTGGCCGCTACCGCTCACACGGTGGAGGTCTCCGCACTGAAGCGGGACCTTGAGCGGTCCGAGGAAGAGCTCGGCCTTACCAAGAGGCAGCTCGAAGAGAAAAAAGGTAAGCAATACCTTGTCTGTTTATTGATAAAGAAAAAGGAAACTGGTTGTTAGATCACAGGATCGTCATGAATTTTGCTAGGGGCCACAACCGAAGTGGCGGCCCTAAAGAAGGCACTGTCCGAGGCCGAAGGCAAAGCGGCCAAGGAGCGCACCGAGCGTGAAAAGAAAGAGGCCCGAGTCGGCGAGGTTCAGCAAGAGCTCCAGGAGTTTTTCAAGAAGTACGAGTACTTGGAGCGTGACTCTAATACGCAAGGGTCCGAGCTTGTGAAGGCCCTCGAGAACGCACAAAATGCCAAGGCCGAAGCCCAAAAGGCCCTCCAGGAAATTGAGGCGGTCAGGAAGATAGCGGCGGGTAAGGCATTCATTATGCAAAGCAAGCATGTGAAGGAAACTTTCCTTTTACTTACCCAAATTCGGAGCTCTCCAGGAGCGTTCACAGATCTACCCAGCAGTGTGTCGGATGCCGCATAGTTCTACCAGGCCGAGGAAGGGAGCTCGACGAAGAAGTTGTTCTGGTCTCAGTATACTGGGACCGAACATCCGATGCCCTTGAGCGACCAGTTGAAGCAACTGGTCGAGCTTCACAAGGCGTCCTAACTGGCCATGAAGGGCCTCATAGTCCAGATGTGGCCTGGCGAGCCCCTGCATGGCAGCTATTTCGGCCTGGTAAGGCAGCTTGTGAACGTCTGCCCCCGGTTTGAAGTCATAAAGCGGTCCGTCTGCATTGATGGTGCGCGCATGGCTTTTGCCCGGGCGAAAGTGCATTGGGCGAAGATGGACGCCGAAATGCTAGTGAAGGAGGGGCCGCCGGAGGGCAAGGAGCATCGCCACCCCGAAAAGTATTATGACAGTGTCCTGAAGGGTGCTCACCTTATGGCAGAGCAATGTGCTAAGGATGTAATATTTAAATGAATGTACTCATGTGATCCTGTAATGTGAAACGAGTTCATGTGCGCTATGTAACGCTTGTTAATTTAAAATATTACCTTCTGTGCAGCCGTTTATAAAATTGGAGAGTTGACCAGTCGTCGGCTTCTGCCCCATGTAACTAGTACTGAGGTGTTCGGGATAAACCTGATCACTCTTTATCCCAGTTTTGGGTCCTTCGAAGGAGGTGTTCAGCACAACAAACTAGGCAATCGGACTGTAAAGCTTTATCACTCTCACTTAGCCATAGAAGTCTACAATTTTAAATTTTGGGGAAGCCCCTAGTATTCGGAAGGCCGAACTTGGGGCGCTATGTACGCCTAAATCGGACAAGGCCGACTCCTCGCCCGAAGCGGAAAAAATCTTTAAGGATTTGAGACCTCTCGAACAGCGACCAACTCTCGCCGCATCATGACAGTCAGTTTTTGGCTTTCTCTACTGAGGTGCTCATCCGGAAGAACCGGGACACAATTGCAGTAGTTCTCCCAGTGCTACCTTAGCTGATATAGCAGAACGTAAGGTACCAAAACATGGGAGCCGAGCAAACCCAACTATTGACCCAAGACATGATTCAGAGCTGATGCACATAATGCTATAAGTTCGGGGTGCCACACTATCGAAAGTGTTCAGACTTTTCATGCCATGTTATGGGGTACACTGAAGCCCCTGGCGCACTGGTCGTATCAGAATGTACGAGTGCGATTTGTCGTAAATAAGCAGACAGGGAAAAAAGATAAAGGAATGCAATAATGAGCTGATGCTGTACGTTGCTATTTAAATGATACGTCAAAGCGTATGCATGCATGTAGTGCAATAAGTAAAAAATAGGATTATTTGACATGTCCTATCCAAGGTCAATCTGTGTGTGGGTATGCAAAACAGGTATGTCGATCGTCATTAGAGACCACCTGAGGATTCCCTTGTACGTCAAAGCTTCTTACTTCCTTGGTGTTTCCTTCCTGTGACGGGTCCGATAATCAGACGATCGGAGAGGGCCTTCAGAGAATAGGGGCCTGAAAGGAAGAAAATGTTAAAGGTATACATGTCCTAAAGCGGTTGAGCCGCACTATGGGCCGTGCCATGGCCGTGCCTCCGCCTATGCCCATGGTATCTTGAGTGTGTAATTATGTATGCGTGGTGCAAATTTCGCCGCTTGACTGGGACTAGGACGGAGGCCGAATTGCTAGGAGAGCTCTAAAGGTGCCTGACGATCCTCTTGTAGGGTACTCCGGACTCGCTTAAAGGTGTCCGGGGTCTTTTTCACCGAATTGGCGGTTTGCCTCATGAGGCTGCTTTGCGCTTCTGCTGCGAGGGCCGCAGTGTCCTCCTCTGTGCGGAGCAAGCGTTCTATGTTTACATTAACTGTTATAACCCCATGAGGTCCTGGCATTTTGAGCTTGAGGTATGCATAATGGTACCACGTTGAATATGGCAAATGCGGTTCGTCTGAGCAGTGCATGATAGCCACTGTGGAAGGGGACGATATTGAAGATTAACTCCTCGCTTCGGAAGTTGTCCGGAGATCCGAAGACCACTTCCAGTGTGATTGAGCCCGTGCAACAGGCCTCTACACCTGGGATGGCACCTTTAAAGGTGGTTTTGGTGGGTTTGATCCTCGAGGGGTCTATACCCATTTTACGCACTGTATCCTGATAGAGCAGGTTCAGGCTGCTGCCACCGTCCATAAGGACTCGAGTGAGGTGAAATCCGTCAATGATGGAGTCAAGGACCAATCCAGCAGAACCGCCATGACGGATACTGGTGGGGTGGTCCCTGCGATCGAAGGTGATCGGACAAGAAGACCATGGGTTGAACTTTGGGGCGGCTGGCTCCATCGCATAGACGTCCCTCAGTGCATGCTTCCGTTCCCTCTTGGGAATATGGGTTGCATATATCATGTTTACCGTTTTCACTTCGGGGGGGGGGGGGGGGGGATTTCTTCTGTCCTCCTGTGTTCGGCAGCCGACGCTCCTCCTCGTCGTCGCTATGCAGCCCCTTTTCCTTGTTTTCGGTGTTCAACCTGCCGGCCTGTTTGAACACCCAACATTCTCTGTTGGTGTGGTTGGCTGGTTTATCGGGGGTTCCGTGAATTTTACACGAATGATCGAGTATGCGGTCCAAGCTGGACGGGCCCGAATTGCTTCTCTTGAACGCCTTTTTCTGCTGATCGGATTTAGAGCCACTGAATCCGGCATTAACTGCCGTGTCTTCGGTGTTGTCGCCGTTGTTGCGGCACTTGTGTCTGTTGCGACGTGGCTTGCCGTTGCTATCTTTGGCATCTGAATTGTCAGGATTTCTTGATGTGTTGTTATTGCGAGCCAGCCAGCTGTCCTTGCCCGCACAAAAGCGGGTGGTGAGTGTCGTGAGGGCTACCATGGACTTCGGCTTTTCATGGCCGAGGTGTCGGGCGAGCCACTCGTCACGGATGTTATGCTTAAATGCCGCTAAGGCCTCGGCATTCGGACAGTCGACAATTTGGTTCTTTTTAGTTAGGAACCGAGTCCGGAATTTCCTGGCTGATTCCCCTGGCTGTTGGGTTATGTGACTCAAGTCATCAGCATCCGGTGGTCGCACATAAGTGCCCTGTAAGTTATCAAGGAACGCGTCTTCCAAGTTCTCCCAACTGCCAATGGAGTTTGCCGGCAGGCTATTCAGCCAATGCCGAGCCGACCCTTTGAGTTTTAGTGGGAGGTACTTGATGGCATGTAGATCGTCACCGCGGGCCATGTGGATGTGGAGGAGGAAATCTTCAATCCATACTGCGGGGTCTGTTGTACCATCATATGATTCGATGTTCACGGGTTTAAACCCTTCTGGGAATTCGTGATCCATTACTTCGTCGGTGAAGCATAGGGGGTGTGCGGCGCCTCTATGCCGGGCTATGTCACAATGTAGTTCATACGAGTCTTGTCTGCTGTATTCGGCCCGACCGGATTTTCTTTTAGTATATCCGGCGTGACGGTCGTCGTCATGCGTTGGGGCGCGCCCCCATGATCCGTAGATCGATCTTGTATGTCCTGCTTTGTTTTCCAATATGTCTCGCAGGTCCTGCGTGTTGCCCCGGGCCTTGGTGTTTTTGTTTGACTGGCAACAGGGTGCGGGCTGGACTTCAGGCTGATATGCCGCTTTGTCTCGGCCACGAGGTGGCCGGTCAGCCGCATCATACGCTGGTAGTGTAGGCTTTAATGCTTCCTCGAGTTGGGGTAGCAACCTGCGCTTTGGGTAACTTTTGGTTGGGTGCTCGAGTTCGTATTCCTCGGCTCCCAGCATCTCGGTCCATCTATCCGCTAGTAGATCTTGATCAGCTTGAAGCTGCTATTGCTTTTTCTTCAGGATTTTTGTTGTGGATATAAGCCGGCGCTTGAAGCGCTCCTGCTCGACGGGATCCTGAGGCACGATAAATTCTTCATCGCCGAGGCTGACCTCGTCATCGGAGAGGGGCATGTAATTGTCATCCTCTGATTCTCCGTCTGACGCCTGTTCCTTAGGGCTAGCTTTCCCATCCTCCCGCTCGAAGCCTGGCTGGAGGGGATTGTCTTCGTCTTCGTCACTATCCGCAGCGTTATTGTCTCTTGTGCCGGTATCGCTGCTTTTGCTATGGCGGGTCTTAGAGCGGCGCCGATGATGCGGTGCTTAGATTGCTTCTTGAGGGGATTATCCTCCATTGCCTTATTGCCATCGCTTTCTTTGGGGGTGTCCACCATGTATATATCATATGATGAGGTGGCTGTCCAGCGCCCTATGAGTGGTGGTTCCTGTTCTTCTCCTGCATCATCGTCCATATCGTCGATGTCTTCAGAGCCGAAATCAAGCATGTCGGTTAAGTCGTCGACAGTGGCTATTAAGTGGGTGGTGGGTGGGGAATGAATTTCTTCGTCGTTCGCTTCCCACTCAAGCCGGACATAGTTTGGCCAAGGGTCTCCTGACAAGGAGAGAGACCTCAATGAATTTAGCAAGTCGCCCAAGGGCGAGTGCTAAAAGATATTCGCGGAGGTAAACTCCATGATCATTGCCCAATCAGATTCGATAGGCACGGACGCGGGCGGTTCAGAGCCTGTGGCCGGGGACGAATCCAAGGATCCGGCAACACAGGTCTCATAGGAGGTGAAGTCAGTATTCGGCTCTATCGCCGCTGAGTGTGCGGCCTCTATGGTGGGGTCCATCCACCCATCCTCGGATGGCATGATCTGCTCCGGATTGAAGGCCGAAGTAGCCACAGGTGTGATCTCCCGAACACCGTCTGGCGGCAGAGCTAAGTCATGCTCGTCGCGACTGTGCAGCGCACCTGACATGGGCTTGAATCCGTCGAAGATCAAGTCTCCGCGGATGTCGGCAGTATAGTTCAAGCTTCCAAACCCGACCTGATGGCCAGGGGCGTAGCTCTCGATCTGCTCTAGATGGCCAAGCGAGTTGGCCCGCAGTACGAAGCCGCCGAATACGAAGATCTGTTCGGGGAGAAAAACCTCACCCTGGATTGCATCGTTGTCGATGATCGAAGGAGCCATCAAGCCTTATGGTGACGACACAGTGGAACTCTCAATGAAAGCACCAATGTCGATGTCAAAACCGGTAGATCTCGGGTAGGGGGTCCCGAACTGTGCGTCTAAGGCGGATGGTAACAGGAGGCGGGGGACACAATGTTTACCCAGGTTCGGGCCCTCTCGATGGAGGTAACACCCTACTTCCTGCTTGATTGATCTTGATGATATGAGTATTACAAGAGTTGATCTACCACGAGATCGTAGAGGCTAAACCCTAGAAGCTAGCCTATGATTATGATTATTCTTGTCCTACGGACTAAACCCTCCGGTTTATATAGACACCGGAGGGGGCTAGGGTTACACAGAGTCAGTTACAAGGGAGGAGATCTACATATCCGAATTGCCAAGCCTGCCTTCCACGAAAAGGAGAGTCCCACCCAGACACGAGATGAAGTCTTGTATCTTCATAGCCCAACAGTCCGGCCAAAGGATATAGTCCGGCTGTCCGAGGACCCCCTAATCTAGGACTCCCTCAAGCATCGCTACGGGTGAGAAGGTCTCATCGTAGTCAACTCCTTGAACTTGTCGAAAACCTTTCGCAACAAGTCGAGCTTTGTAGACAGTAACATTACCATCAGCGTCTGTCTTCTTGAAGATCCATTTATTCTCGATGGCTTGCCGATCATCGGGCAAGTCAACCAAAGTCCACACTTTGTTCTCATACATGGATCCCATATTAGATTTCATGGCCTCAAGCCATTTTGCGGAATCTGGGCTCATCATCGCTTCCTCATAGTTCGTAGGTTCATCATGGTCTAGTAACATGACCTCCAAAACAGGATTACCGTACCACTCTGGTGCGGATCTTACTCTGGTTGACCTACGAGGCTCGGTAGTAACTTGATCTGAAGTTTCATGATCATCATCATTAGCTTCCTCACTAATTGGTGTAGGTGTCACAAAAACCGGTTTCTGTGATGAACTACTTTCCAATAAGGGAGCAGGTACAGTTACCTCATCAAGTTCTACTTTCCTCCCACTCACTTCTTTCGAGAGAAACTCCTGCTCTAGAAAGGATCCATTCTTAGCAACAAAAGTCTTGCCTTCGGATCTGTGATAGAAGGTGTACCCAACTGTCTCTTTTGGGTATCCTATGAAGACACATTTCTCCGATTTGGGTTCGAGCTTATCAGGTTGAAACTTTTTCACATAAGCATCGCAGCCCCAAACTTTAAGAAATGACAACTTTGGTTTCTTGCCAAACCACAGTTCATAAGGAGTCGTCTCAACGGATTTAGATGGTGCCCTATTTAACGTGAATGCAGCCGTCTCTAAAGCATAACCCCAAAATGATAGCGGTAAATCAGTAAGAGACATCATAGATCGCACCATATCTAGTAAAGTACGATTACGATGTTCGGACACACCATTACGCTGTGGTGTTCCAGGTGGCGTGAGTTGTGCAACTATTCCGCATTGTTTCAAATAAAGACCAAACTCGTAACTCAAATATTCTCCTCCACGATCAGATCATAGAAACTTTATTTTCTTGTTATGATGATTTTCCACTTCACTATGAAATTCTTTGAACTTTTCAAATGTTTCAGACTTATGTTTCATCAAGTAGATATACCCATATCTGCTCAAATCTTCTGTGAAGGTGAGAAAATAATGATACACGCCGCAAGCATCAATATTCATCGGACCACATACATCAGTATGTATGATTTCCAACAAATCTGTTGTGTGACACCCCAAAAATTTGGCCTTGTTTTAATGAATTAATTTTTTTTTGCCAGGAATTAAAACTTTGAATTTCTGAGCTCCATTTTTATTTTTAAATCATTTCCTTCCCTGTTATGATGAGTTTTTCCCAGAGAGAAAACTTTCCAAATATGTCATTGGACTTATTTAATCTGTCAAGAGAAACTTTCCCTTATTTAATATAACTAATTAAATAATTAAGTTGCTTGATCTTTACTTTCTTGAAAATGGTTTTTCAAGGTTATATGGCCATATTTGAACTATAACCATTGGATAAATTCACCTAAAATTCTAACCAAAAATTGGAGATGTCATGTGTTGTTTTTAAATCACTTTTATACTAAAATATCTTTTATTTATGTAATATTTTGAGCTCTGCATCAATTTTTCCTTCTCTGGTCCAGAGTGCAATTTGCACTACAACCCTTTTAAATAATTCTTTATAGCCTCCACCAAAATTATGGGATATTGGTAGTAGCATATGATTCAACATTATGCAAAAACCTAGTGCTGTTCTTTGAAAATTTTGAGTCAATCAACCTCTTTTTCATTCTGGTCCAGCCTTGTGATTTCTACTGCAACCCTATTTAATTTTGCTCCAAAGATCTTGTGTTTTCTCCTAATTGTAGACAGCCCTACCAAACCCCTAAATCCAGGAGCATGCACCCATTGGATTAATTTTGGTTCATGAAATAATGTCATTTATTTCCTGTCCAGAATTGTAGTTTTGCAAAACTTGCACTAACAAGTTTGTGCTTTTCACAAACTAACCTCACCACTCTCTCTTGCATCTAAGGAGACCCTGATCTGGAGGATTTGGCCACCCCCAAGAAGAGCCTAGGTGCCTGTGGCATTTTGTCAAACACCTGGAGAGCATAGCCAGATTTGGCATGGATTCAAGTTTACACTGTGAACTTGGTCGCCTGACCTAACAACCATGCCCATTCACCCTCTATCTAACCCTAACCCAGCCCTGTTTCTTCCCAGCCTCAACCGCGACCTCTAGCATGCCCTGGCATTACGTCGAGCACGTCCCGTGCACGCCCGGAGCGCGAGCAGAGCGTGCGTTTGGCACGCGTTTTGCACGTGCCGCGCCCGAGCCGACGCGTCGCGCCCCTGGCCTTGCCTCCACTGCAGAGCCACGCCACGCACGTCCCTCCTCACCGCAACACGCCAAGCCGCCCCTCGCCACGTCCCCGACAGGCCAGGAGCTAGCCGCCACGGCCGCCGACAGCCCCTGCTCCGTTCAGCGCCGCCCAAGCCTCTTCCGCTCGCCACCTGGCCCCTGGAACAGCGCGAGCTCATCCACGAGTGTGTCCGCTAGCGCTCGTTGCCGCCACGACGCCCTAGCTACAGAATGGCGGTCGCCGGCGACCTTATCCGCAGCCGCCGCAGAACCGCCTTGCCACGCCTATAAAAGGAGGCCCCGAGCTTCCCCGAGCACGCAGGCAACCTCAGGCCACCCCAATGGCGCTCCCCTACCCCACATTCGACCCGGGGAGGCCTCCTTCCTCATCTCCGGCAACTCCTGCCGCCGCCATCGCCCCGGCCAATCCGGCACCTCCAGTACCTCCCCCTCTCCGTTCGCTTCGCCAGGAACCTCCTCATCCTCCCGTGAAACTATCCACCTACTCAATTTTGATCGGGAACCACCGCAGCCCCAATATCACTTTGCCCCCGAAACCATCTCCGCCGCGAAGCTCATCGCCGGCAACTCCGTCCACGTCGGCGACCATAGCGGGTACCCCCGAGTTCGTCTCGACCTCCTGAGCACGCCCATGCACTCAGATCACCAAGGGACGCCGCCATTCGCCGGCGAGCCTCGCCGGAGCTCCGCCCCTGTTCGGTCAGGGGGAGACGACGCGCGCGTGGGCCAGTCAAACCTGACCAGTGGGCCAGGCGGGCCCACTGTCGGTGACTCACGCGGCAGCCACGCTGGATAAGTGGAGGCGTAAAAGGCGCAAATACGTCTTCTCTGTCCGAAAGCGTAATCTCTTTTGAAACGTTTTCTTTTTCCTGATTTTATTAAAAACAGATTTTTACCACAACTTTGACTGCCTATAACTTGTTAAATATAACTCCAAATGAGTTGATTCTTTTTCCTACCTTCCTCAAATTTGGTCTAGTTTATTTTAAGTTTTATTTGAAAATTTTCCAAACAACTTTTTGTACTGTTTTTGAAATATGTGTTATTTGCATATTTTTGGAAATAGGATTTTTGGGAGAGAAGGAAGCTTTCAAAAAAATTTGGAGAGCACCCCACCTCTCCACACCATTAAAGGCAAGCATTCTGAACCCTGGCATAATGTTTTGGTGTGTTATTTGACACGTTTATAACACCATCTTATTTCAGAGGACTTGTTATTTTATGTGACATGATCATTTGCATGGAAGCATATTAGTGATTTCCTTGCTGTTGGAAATGAATATAAATGTGATGGTAATCAACCTCATGTGCCTTGCATGCATGCCGGAAAGGAATCCGGGAAAGCCTCGGCCTTGGGTAGGCGTGAGCTTATCGCCGGTCCCCGTCAGGACGGTTATGTCCGGTATGGCATGGTAAGGTATATTGAGTTGTGCTTTTGTTGATTGAAATATATGTGTTTACATGTCTTGCAGGGAACTTATAAACCTCCTGAGTCGACCGTAGACCGAGTCTTGTTTCCAGTAACCCCCATACTTGATATGTACCCCCACTTGTCCCTGCCGCAGGTAGGGTATGGTTCAGTAAGTCGTCAACCCCTTTCAAGCACACACCGTACAGAGAGGCCATGGTGGAAGATATCGGTTGTAGCCGGTAGGCATGCCACCTGGTCTGGGGGCATGGGTGTTTCCGGTTGAGACCGAGAGGGGAGGCCACCCCTTAGAGCGCGCGATATAAATTTGATCCCATGCTACGCGAGGTTGTAGCCTCCCCACTTAGAGTTTTGCTTAACAAGTGTCGTGGGTGATTCCAGACACCGATGAGTTAAGCTGGTGTGTGCAAGTTAGGCGTGTTTTCAACTAAAAGGCCGTAGACGGAATTAGCCCCGATGGACTAAAGGAATCCGTTACTCGTGGGTAAAGAGTACACCCTCTGCAGAGATTAAAACCTATTCGAATAGCCGTGTCCATGGTTAAGGATTACAGTCCGGGATGGGTCAAGCGTTGGTCTTAGTGTCGGTCTTCGGAGGAGAGATTATTAAACCAGAACTTGGACCGTGACTTGTGACTTGTGAAGATTATGATTATTATCTTGTGATGGACTAACCCGTTGCATTATTTATATTATCGAGTATCCCTGGACGGTTCTACCTCCTGGATATTCATTGTGATTATTTATCTTGTAAGCCCTTTATGTGGTGTCGCTCAGACGCCCGACTGTGGCATTTCTTTTAAAGCCCTTTATGTGGTGTCGCTCAGACGCCCGATTGTGGCATTTCTTTTAAAGCCCTTTATGTGGTGTCGCTCAGACGCCCGACTGTGGCATTTCTTTTAAAGCCCTTTATGTGGTGTCGCTCAGACACCCGACTGTGGCATTTCTTTTAAAGCCCTTTATGTGGTGTCGCTCAGACGCCCGACTGTGGCATTTCTTTTAAAGCCCTTTATGTGGTGTCGCTCAGACACCCGACTGTGGCATTTCTTTTAAGGCCCTTTATGTGTCGCTCAGACGCCCGACTGCGGCATTTTATTCCCACTCTATTACTGCTTATTCATGTTGCATGATAATAACCTGCTTGCATGCATAAAAGATGTTTTATTTATGACTGGCGATGTGATCATAGAATTTTTTTTCAGTGCATGATTATCAATTATATTATACCTGTGTTCTAAATGTTTGCGAGTACATTCAAAGTACTCACTGGCTTGTCCCTGGCTATCGTCTTGGCTAGATTTCTGCTTGGAGAGGAGCGGGACGATGACAACCTTGAGTCCTAAGCAACGGTGATAGCAGCCTCGCGAAGATAGGAGTTAACCTGGTCAGCTGTTCCTGTGGGAAATGGAGTCCCATAGACACTTATGTCTCACAAACCGCTTCCGTCATCAACCACTAGAAACCCAATTGTTGTACTCACAGGCCAGAATGGTCTTGTACTACATATTTTGTATTTTGCTTGAGATTTCTGTATCAAGCTGGAGCCTCATCAGCTAACAGTAATCCTGGGGCTGATGAGCACGACGGTCTTTTTCTGGAAATTTATACCCGGAAAAACCCGGTCGTGACATGTTGCTCGCTCCATAGTTCCGGAGAACGGCGTTTTAGTCATCTTGCCCATGAGGCACGGTTCGCAAGTACCAAGTGATTCACAATCAAGTGATTCCAAAAGTCCATTAGAATGGAGTTTCTTCATGCGCTTTATACCAATATGACCTAAATGGCAGTGCCACAAATAAGTTGCACTATCATTATCAACTCTGCATCTTTTAGCTTCAATACTATGAATATGTGTATCTCCACTATCGAGATTCAAAAAGAATAGACCACTCTTTAGGAGTGCATGACCATAAAAGATATTATTCATATAAATAGAACAACCATTATTCTCTGATTTAAATGAATAACCGTCTCGCATCAAACAAGATCCAGATATAATGTTCATTCTTAATGCTGGCACCAAATAACAATTATTCAGGTCTAATACTAATCCCGAAGGTAGATGTAGAGGTAGCGTGCCGACTGCGATCACATCGACTTTGGAACCATTTCCCACGCGCATCGTCACCTCGTCCTTTGCCAATCTTTGCTTAATCCATAGTCCCGGTTTCGAGTTGCAAATATTAGCAACAGAATCAGTATCAAATACCCAGGCACTACTGCGAGAATTAGTAAGGTACACATCAATAACATGTATATCACATATACCTTTGTTCACGTTGCCATCCTTCTTATCCGGCAAATACTTGGGGTAGTTCCTCTTCCAGTGACCAGTCTGTTTGCAGTAGAAGCACTCAGTCTCAGGCTTAGGTCCAGACTTGGGTTTCTTCTCTTGAGCAGCAACTTGTTTGCCGTTCTTCTTGAAGTTCCCTTTCTTCTTCCCTTTACCCTTTTTCTTGAAACTAGTGGTCTTGTTAACCATCAACACTTGATGCTCCTTCTTGATTTCTACCTCCGCAGACTTTAGCATTGCGAAGAGCTCGGGAATAGTTTTATTCATCCCTTGCATGTTATAGTTCATCACGAAGCTCTTGTAGCTTGGTGGCAGTGATTGAAGAACTCTGTCAATGACACTATCAAGATGAAGATTAACTCCTAGTTGAGTCAAGTGGTTATGGTACCCAGACATTCTGAGTATATGTTCACTGACAAAACTATTCTCCTCCATCTTGCAGCTGTATAACTTATTGGAGACTTTATATCTCTCAATCCGGGCATTTGCTTGAAATATTAATTTCAACTCCTAGAACATCGCATATGCTCCATGACGTTCAAAACGTCGTTGAAGTCCCGGTTCTAAGCCGTAAAGCATGGCACACTGAACTATCGAGTAGTCATCAGCTTTGCTCTGCCAGACGTTCATAACATCTGGTGTTGCTCCTGCAGCAGGTTTGGCACTTAGCGGTGCTTCCAGGACGTAATTCTTCTGTGCAGCAATGAGGATAATCCTCAAGTTACGGACCCAGTCTGTGTAATTGCTACCATCATCTTTCAACTTTGCTTTCTCAAGGAACGCATTAAAATTTAACGAAACAATAGCACGGGCCATCTATCTACAACAATATAGACATGCAAAATACTATTAGGTACTAAGTTCATGATAAATTAATGTTCAGTTAATCAAATTATTAAAGAACTCCCAGTTAGATAGACATCCCTCTAATCATCTAAGTGATCACGTGATCCATATCAACTAAACCATGTCCGATCATCACGTTAGATGGAGTAGTTTTCAATGGTGAACATCAATATGTTGATCATATCTTCTATATGATTCACGCTCGACCTTTCGGTCTCCAGTGTTCCGAGGCCATATCTGCATATGCTAGGCTCGTCAAATTTAACCCGAGTATTCTACATGTGCAAAACTGGCTTGCACCCGTTGTATGTGAACGTAGAGCTTATCACACCCGATCATCACGTGGTGTCTTGGCCCGACGAACTATCGCAACAATGCATACTCAGGGAGAACACTTGTACCTTGAAATTTAGTGAGAGATCATCTTATAATGCTACGGTCGATCTAAGAAAAATAAGATGCATAAAAGATAAACATCACATGCAATCAATATAAGTGATATGATATGGCCATCATCATCTTGTGCTTGTGATCTCCATCTCTGAAGAACCGTCATGATCACCATCGTCACCGGCGCGACACCTTGATCTCCATCGTAGCATCATTGTCGTCTCGCCAAATATTGCTTCTACGACTATAGCTACCGCTTAGTGATAAAGTGAAGCCATTATAGGGCGATTGCATTGCATATAATAAAGCAACAACCATATGGCTCCTGCCAGTTTCCGATAACTCGGTTACAAAACATGATCATCTCATACAACAAAATATAGTATCATGTCTTGACCATATCACATCACAACATGCCCTGCAAAAACAAGTTAGACGTCCTCTACTTTGTTGTTGCAAGTTTTACGTGGTTGCTATGGGCTGAGCAAGAACCGTTCTTACCTACGCATCAAAACCACAACGATAGTTTGTCAAGTTAGTGATGTTTTAACCTTCTCAAGGACCGGGCGTAGCCACACTCGATTCAACTAAACTTGGAGAAACTGACACCCACCAGCCACCTGTGTGCAAAGCACGTCGGTAGAACCAGTCTCGCATAAGCATACGCGTAATGTCGGTACGGGCCGCTTCATCCAACAATACCGCCGAACCAAAGTATGATATGCTGGTAAGCAGTATGACTTGTATCGCCCACAACTCACTTGTGTTCTACTCGTGCATACAACATCTACGCATAAACAGTCTCGGATGCCACTGTTGGGGAACATAGTAATTTCAAAAAAATTCCTACGCACAAGCAAGATCATGGTTATGCATAGAAATGAGAGGGAACAGTATCATCCACGTACCCTCGTAGACTGTAAGCGGAAGCGTTATGAGAACACGGTTGATGTAGTCGGGCATCTTCACGATCCGACCGATCCAAGTACCGAACGCACGACACCTCCGAGTTCAGCACACGTTCATCTCGATGACGTCCCACGAACTTCGATCCAGCAGAGCTTCACGGGAGAGTTCCGTCAGCACGACGGCGTGTTGACGCTGATGATGTTGCTACCGACGCAGGGCTTCGCCTAAGCACCACTACGATATGATCGATGTGGATTATGGTGGAGGGGGCACTGCACACGTCTAAGGGATCAATGATCAACTTGTGTGTCTAGAGGTGCCCCCTGCCCCCGTATATAAAGGAGCAAGGGGGGAGGCCGGCCGGCCCTCTATGGCGCGCCAGGAGGAGGAGTCCTCCTCCTAGTAGGAGTAGGACTCCCCTCTTTCCTACTCCTACTAGGAGGGGGAAAGTAAGGGGGAGAGGGAGAAGGAAAGGTGTGCGCCGCCCCTCCTCTCCTAGTCCAATTTGGACCAGAGGGGGAGGGGCGCGCGGCCTGCCCTAGGCCAGCCCTCTCTCTCTCCACTAAGGCCCATAAGGCCCATTATTTCTCCCGGGGGGGGGGGGGGTTCCGGTAACCCTCCGACACTCCGGTTTTCTCCGAAATCACCCGAAACACTTCCAGTGTCCGAATATAGTCGTCCAATATATCGATCTTTAATTCTTTACGTCTCGACCATTTCGAGACTCCTCGTCATATCCGTGATCATATCCGGGACTCCGAACTACCTTCGGTACATCAAAACACAAAAACTCATAATACCGATCGTCACCGAACTTTAAGCGTGCGGACCCTACAGGTTCAAGAACTATGTAGACATGACCGAGACACGTCTCCGGTCAATAACCAATAGCGGAACCTGGATGTTCATATTGGCTCCCACATATTCTACGAAGATCTTTATCGGTCAAACCGCATAACAACATACGTTGTTCCCTTTGTCATCGATATGTTACTTGCCTGAGATTCAATCGTCGGTATCTCAATACCTAGTTCAATCTCGTTACCGGCAAGTCTCTTTACTCGTTCTCTAATGCATCATCCCGCAACTAACTCATTAGTTATAATGCTTGCAAGGCTTATAGTGATGTGCATTACCGAGTGAGCCCAGAGGTACCTCTCCGATAATCGGAGTGACAAATCCTAATCTTGATCTATGCCAACTCAACAAGTACCATTGGAGACACCTGTAGAGCACCTTTATAATCACCCAGTTATGTTGTGACATTTGGTAGCACACAAAGTGTTCCTCTGGTAATCGGGAGTTACATAATCTCATAGTCATAGGAACATGTATAAGTCATGAAGAAAGCAATAGCAGTAAACTAAAATGATCAAGTGCTAAGCTAATTGAATGGGTCAAGTCAATCATATCATTCTCCTAATGATGTGATCCCATTAATCAAATGACAACTCATGTCTATGGTTAGGAAACTTAACCATCTTTGATTAATGAGCTAGTCAAGTAGAGGCATACTAGTGACACTCTGTTTGTCTATGTATTCACACATGTACTAAGTTTCCGGTTAATACAGTTCTAGAATGAATAGTAAACATTTATCATGATATGAGGAAATAAATAATAACTTTATTATAGCCTCTAGGACATATTTCCTTCAGTATCTTCACAACCCATCAGTCTGGCCCATAGCCAACAGGCCGGACGCCCGAGGACCCCTTAATCCAGGACTCCCTCAGTAGCCCCTGAACCTAGCTTCAATGACAAGGTATCCGTCGCGTAGTGCTGTCTTCGGCATTGCAAGGCGGGTTCCTCCTTCTGAACTCCAAAATAGTCTTCGGACGAATTGATCGTGTCCGGACCTGTAACACACACCACACACAATCGTAGAGAGAATATAATAATACACATGTCCAATCTGCTGACAACTTTCACAACATGACATCACGTCCATCCGGTCATAATTCCGAACCATTTTTTGCCTGCCGCTCCACGTTTCGAGACACGGTTACCATTGACACATCTTGTCAAAGTAGAGATCGTGTTCCCTTATTACGGGATTCGCATCAATATAGGCGTGGGTAACCCAACCGTGCCATTTACACAACCCTTGGGAGCAGGCGAATTTTGAGGCAAGTGGGGTGGCGTTCAATATTCACTGCCCTTATAAGGAGATAAGATTCCCCCTTCTTCTCCCACGCCTTCTTCCTGCCTTTCCACTCTTGAGCTCCAGTACCCAAGTCCTCATCCGTTTCCCACTCAAGAAAGCGCTCAACCATGTCCGGATCCGGAGGTCAAGGCAAGTGGATGGCTTGCTCCGTCAGGGAGGAGGACATCGCTGAGCTTCGGGCGGCCGAAAACCTAGCGAAGGAAATCGCCCGCCTTCTTCCAGCCCAGGGACAAATCATTCCCACACCAAAGCCCGCCGAGAGGGTAGTGTTTCTCCCCCATTTCCCCCGCGGGCTAGGGTTTCCACTCCACCCCTTCGTCCACAGGATAATGTTCTATTATGGGATAGACTTCCACGATCTATCCTCGAACTCCTTCCTCAATATCTCGGCATTTATCGTCATGTGCGAGGCCTTCCTCCACATCCAACCCCACTTCGGGCTATGGCTTAAAACCTTTAACGTGAAGCCCAAGGTGGTGGATGGACAGCACGCAGAGTGCGGGGGCTCCATGGTGAGAAAGCTTGCCAATGTTCCTTGGCCAAAAGGCACATTCATGGAGTCTATCAAGGAATGGCAGAAACAATGGTTCTATATCATTGAACCCCGCGGTGCCACCTGGGCCGCGGCTGCCGCATTCAACTCCGGCGCTCTCGTGCGAATCACCTCCTGGGTCAAGAAGAGCCCGAATTGGTGTTCGTCAGATGAGCTGACCGCGCTACAAACACGCATTCAAAGCATGATCGATAAGGACATCAAGCTTGTTGACGTAATCCAAGTGATGCTGGTGCGCCGGATCCTCCCCTGTCAGAGCCGAAGCCGCCCACTATGGGATTTCAACCCGAAAAAGCACCACACCTTGGAAAGGCTCTTTGAAACAGATCATGAAGATGCCTGGAAGTTGCTCTTCAAGGGAAACGAGATACCGCCAGCCACAGATTCGGACCCTCATCACAACATAAATCACCTCCCCAACAAGGTATGTTATTTTCAACACATCCCTTACTTGCTTGTTTCAAGGGTGACATCTAAGCTTTTATTATCATTGCTTTTTTAGTACTTGTTGAAGAAGGCGAAGCAGATCCGGTGTCCGGCTCCCGTGCCTGAAGAACTAGTCATCCCGCATTTAGCAAAGATGATGGAGCCAACGCCTTATAAGGCACCAGAAAAGAAGGCCACAAGAAAGGCCAAGGGGGTCCGGAGTGGACCCCGCCGCCGGGGTGCTTCGGACGCGACATCTGAAGATAAGACCCGCTCCTCCACCACAGAAGACGGCGACGAGGAAGAGGAGGGGAAGAACAATCCTCCCCTAGATGAGGGGAGGAAGAAAAGGGCGGCCTCGGCGAATCTGGAGGCGGAGACATCCAAGAAAGGGAAGAGGTCCCTTGCGGGTAACACCGCGTGGGACGCCGACAGTAGTCCGGAGAGACATCCCCATACTAAGCCACGGGCCGCATTGTAAGTGCTCAAACCCATATCCACTCATGAACCAAGTCTTTCCTCTTCGTTGTATTTGAGATGATTGGTTATATTTTATTGTAGTCCGGCCCACAACAACTCCCTGCGATCCTCGCCAGGAGGCTCGCTGGATTCCAAGGCGATGGCCAGCAATTCGCCGCCAGCCGCTCACTCCCCCAAGGCCAAGGATGATGTGGATGTGCTGTCCCAAGGACGGTTCCAGGCGGGGGAGAGGCTCCGGAGGTGCCAGAAGGCAAAAACCCCGTCGCCGGACACCAAGGGGAATCAATTCCCATGGAGGCTGGTGGGAAGGACCGAACTTAGTTTGACCCTCAGCCAGACTCAATTCCAGAGACCGAGACTGCTCTGGAATCCGGTACGCGACCTCCTTCGGAAGGAGGGGGATGTCCGTTCCCCTGGTGACCCCTGTCCAACTAGGGGCACCGGATAATCTGCTGGAAGCACTGCGAGGCGCTTCCATTGTGGATGAACACCGTGTCCTCATGGGCACGGTAATTGAGCGGGTTCAGTCCGCCAAGAGTTGACTAACCAAAGCCTGCAGCAGCCTGTTAACAGGTTTTGAGGTAAGCGGCACAAAAAAGGAGAAAGTCCCAATATAGACAGTAGCCCTTGATACACTGTCTGGTGTTCGAAAAGAAAAAACCGGAGAGAGGATCAATCTCCTATTTTCAGAAACTAACGATATCTGCCTGAAATGTATGCGCAGGCATCACTGTTGGCCGCGTCCTCGCGTACTACCGAATTCTACTGAAGCAGAAACTGGCGGAGGCCGAGGAGGAGCTGGGCCGGGTGAAGAGGCAGCTCCAAGAAAAACAAGGTAAGTAATAACCCGTTTTGAATTCGAAAAAAGGTGGGAAATGATATACAATGATCAAAATATCATGATGTGAACAGAGGCGACGACCGAGGTCGAGGCCCTGAAAGTGGCCCTGGTCGAAGCCGAAGGGAAGGCTGTCAAGGAGCAGGCCACCCGTAAGAGGCTCAAGGCCCGGGTCAACGAAGTCCAACAGGAGCTCCAGGATGCGGTGGGGAAGTGCGAGACCTTGGAGCACAATGCGTTGGCTCAAGAGGCCGAACTTGTCAAGGCTTGTAAGAGTGCGGAAGCGGCCCAGATTGAAGCCCAAGACGCCCTCCATGAGACCCAGGAGGCCAGGATGGTCGTGGTGGGTAAGGCATTCAATATGCAAAGCATGAGTGTGAAGAGGAAATATCTTTTACTAACCCAGATTCGGAGTTCTCCAGGGGCCTTTGCTGATCTGCCACATAGTGTGACCGACGCTGCGAAGTTCTTCCGAGCCGAAGAAGGGAGCTCCACCGAGAAGCTGTTCTGGACGCAATATTGCGCGCCCGAACATCCGGTGTCCTTCAGCGATCAGCTGAAATAGCTGGTTGAGCTGCACAAGATGGCCGAACTGGCCATGAAAGATATGATAATCCGGCTGTGGCTAGCCAAAGCTATTCCCAGCAGCTACTTCGGCCTCGTGAAGAAGCTGGTGGATGCCTGTCCTTGGTTGGATGTCATCAAGCGGTCCGTCTGCATGAAGGGTGCACGTCTGGCCTTCTCTTATTGCAAAGTCTGGTGGGCGAAGCTGGACACTGTCAAGCTAGCGACCGGGGGGCCGCCGGAGGGCAAGGAGCACCGCACACCTGAACGATGCTTCGGCGATGTTTTAGAGGGGTCCCGCATTGTTGCGGATCACTGTTCGAAAGACATTATCTTTGAATGAATGTACTCGAGCTCCCTCTGCCTTGTATAAAACAAGTTGTTTATGCAATATGATGCTTGTTATGTTTTTAAATTTTTACTTCCTGTGCGGCCGTGCTGTATGAAATCTGAGGGTTAACCAGTCGTCGGCTTCTGCCCCCATGTAGGTAGTACGGGGGTGTTCGGGATGGAATATAAACAATCTTGATCCTATTAGATGGTCCTTGAAGGAGTTGTTTAGCGCAATGAACCAGGCAACCAGACTATGCGGCTGTAACGTCCTCACTTAGCAATAGGAGTACGACAATAAAAACATGGGTGCAGCCCCTAATATCCGAACTAGAGTGCCATAGGCGCCTGATTGGGAAGTACCGATCCTTCGCATAATGCGGAAGAAATCTCCAACGATTTGCAACCTCCGAACAGCTGGCCGGCTCTCACCGCATCATGACAGTCAGTTTTCGGCTTTCTCTATTGAGGTGCTCCTTTGGATAAACCAAGGCACACTCACAGTAGTTCTCCCTTTACTACCTTAGCCGATAGCGGAACGTAAGGTAGCAAGCACAGGAGCCGGGCAACCCAACTATTGACCAAATACATGATTCGAAGCCAATGCATATAATGCTAAATTTGGGGTGCCGAACTATACTTATAAAAAGTGTTCGGACTTTTGTTGCCACAGTGTGGGGTGCTATGCAGCCCCTGGCGAACATGAAAACATATCAAAGTGTACGGGTGCTACCTGATGGGGTTATCCACAGGGGAGCTGAAAAAAAGAAAGAAAACAAAAAAGGTACGAAGGTAAAAAGCTGGAGTCCTATAGCTCCAGCCGCAGACTGTTCTCACTGTAATTTAATTAGTATGTCAAAGCACATTGATACAGGTAGTGCGATAAGCAACAGGCTATTTGACATGACAAAACCAAGGGAGAGCTGCATGCGGGTCCTGAAAAACAAGTAAAGTTATAGTTAACGGAATCACCTAAAAAGTCCCCCATATGTCTGCATTTCTCGTCGTCTTGGTGTGTTGATCCTTCAAAAGGACCGATGAACAGGCCATCAGATGGTGCTTGTGGGATTGAGACTTGAAAAGGAAACAAGTAAAAGTGGAAGTATGTGTGTATCTAATGTCGGTTGAGCCGTACTACAGACCACAAGCTAGCTATGCCTCCGTCGATGCCCATGGGATTTTGAGTGTGTAGTTATGTACGCGTGGCACAAATGCCACCACTTGATCTGAACTTCGATGGAGGCTGGATTGCTAGTCGAGCCGAGCTCTCCTGCTGCAGAGTAGTTCAGACCCTCTTAATGGTATCCGTGGGATCGGCAGCCTAATTAAGGTTCTGCTTGAGAAGGCCGCTCTGTACTTCTACTGCTAGGGCAGCTGTGTGCTCTTTTGTACGGAGGGAGCGTTCCGTATTTCTGTTGACTGTTATGATGCCGCGTGGACCGGGCATCTTGAGCTTGAGATAAGCATAGTGTGGTACCACATTGAATCGAGCAAATGCTAGCCGCTGCAGAAGGGGACGATATCGAAGATTAGCTCCTCGCTTCGGAAGTTGTCCAGAGATCTGAAGACAACCTCTAGTGTGATTGAGCCCGTACAACGGGCCTCTACACCTGGTATGACTGCTTTGAAGGTAGTCCTAGTGGGCTTGATCTAAGATGGGTTAGTGCCCATTTTTCGCGCTGTATCCTAATAGAGCAGATTAAGGCTGCTACCTCCGTCCATGAGGACACGAGTCAAGTGGAACCCAACAATTATTGGGTCTAGGACAAGTGCGGCCGAGCCACCGTGAGGATACTGGTCGGATGATCCCGGCGATCAAAGGTGATCGGGCATGACGACCATGGATTGAATTTTGGGGCGACTGGCTCTATCGCGTAGACGTCCCTGAGCGCACGCTTGCGCTCCCTCTTGGGGATGTGGGTAGCGTATATCATGTTCACCGTTTTGACCCGAGGGGGAAACTTCTTCTGTCCCCCTGTGTTCGGTTGCTGGGGCTCTTCGTCATCGTCCTTGCTTTGTGATCCTTTTTCCCTGTTCTCAGTGTTTAATTTGCCGGCCTATTTAAAAACCCAGCAATCTCTATTTGTATGATTGGGTGGCTTGTCTGGGGTGCCATGAATCTGGCACGGACGATCAAGTATGCGGTCCAAGCTGGATGGGCCTAAATTGTTCTTTTGGAACGGCTTCTTCCGCTGGCCGGACTTAGAGCCCCTGAATCCGGCATTGACTGCCATGTCCTTGGTGTTATCACTATTGTTTCGACGGTTGTATCTGTTGCGCTGAGACTTGTCTTTGCTAGTTCTAGCTTCAGGGGTACCGGCATCTCTTGCATTGTTTTTTCTATGGGCCAACCAACTTTCCTCACCCGCACAAAAGCAGGTCATGAGTGCCGTGAGGGCTTCCATGGATTTTGGCTTTTCTTGGCCAAGGTGGCGAGCGAGCCATTCGTCGCGACTGCTAGAGCTTCGGCATCCAGACAATCAACGATTTGGTTCTTTTTAGTTAAGAACCTTGTCCAGAATTTCCTGGCGGACTCTTTGGGCTGTTGAACTATATGGCTTAAGTCATCAGCGTCCGGAGGTCGAACATATGTACCTTGGAAGTTATCGAGGAAGGCCTCTTCCAAGTCCTCCCAGCTGCCAATAGAATTTGCATGCAGACTGTTGAGCCACTGCTGAGCTGGCCCCTTGAGTTTTAAAGGGAGGTATTTGATGGCGTGGAGGTCATCGCCGCAGGCCATATGAATGTGAAGAATAAAATCTTCGATCCACACCGCGGGGTCCATGGTTCCATCGTATGATTCTATATTAACGGGTTTGAACCCTTCTGGAAATTCATGATCTAGGACCTCATCGGTGAAGCAATGAGGGTGTGCAGCGCCTCTATATTGGGCCGTATCGCGACGTAGCTCTGATGGAGTCCGTCTGCGGTTTTCATCCGCGCATGACTAAATTTGTCATGTCCAAATAGGTGGTTGTCGTCGCGTGTCGAGGCATGTCCTCGCGATCCATAGATTGATCTAGTATGTCCTGCTTTATTGTTCAGGCTTTGCCGAAGGTCGTATGTATGACCGTGGGCTAATTTACCTCTACCTGTGCGATGAGGCGGGGCTGGATGGTGTTCATCGTGAGTTGCCGTTTTGTCCCGACCACCACGTGGTCGGTCAGCCGCTTTGTACAATGGAGGTATGTATTCCGGCGCCTCCTTGTCGAACTGAGGTAGCAATTTGAGCTTTGGGTAGCCTTTGGTTGGGTGCTTGAGGCCGTATTCTTCGGCTGCTAGGACATCAGTCTATTTATCATTGAGCAGATCTTTGTCAGCTTGAAGCTGCTGCTGCTTCTTTTTCAGGCTCCTTGCAGTGGCAATTAGCTGGCGCTTAAAGCGCTCCTGCTCAAGAGGTTCCTCAGGCACGATGAAATCCTCGGTGCCAAGGCTCACCTCGTCCTCGGAGAGCGGAAGGTAATTATCGTCCTCCGAATCTTCGTGGCATGGCCTGTTTACCAGGGCTAGCCTTCCCATCTTCCCGTTTATCTTGTTCATTAGCTGTTTCAACGGGGTCTTCATTGTCTTCGACACCCTCCGGAGTGTTATCTTCTCCTGTGCCAGTGTTGCTATCTTTATTGCGGCGTGAGTTAGAGCGGCGCCGCTGACGCCGGTGCTTGGATTGTATTTCGGAAGGTTTATCCTCGGCTGGATCTTCCTTGTCATTGCCGCTGTTCTCCATTGGTGCGTCCACCATGTATACATCATACGAGGAAGTGGCCGTCCAGCATCCAGTGAACGGCAGGTTCTGGGCCTCTTCTTCTCCGGCATCGTCGTCCATACTGTCGATGTCCTCGGAGTCGTAATCAAGTTTGTTGGTCAAATCCTCAACCGTGGCTATGAAGTGGGTGCGGGTGGGAAACAAAATTCTCCACCGTCAGCCCCTAGTTTGAGCTGAATATAGTTCGGCTGTGAGTCCTCTGCCAAGGACAGGTTTTTAATGAGTTTAGCACATCGCCCAAAGGCGAGTGCTGGAAGACGTCTACGACGCTGGATTCGAAGATCGACAAATGATCAAGCTCGGCGTCCGCAGGCTCACGTGGTTTGGAACTTTCGACCGGATACGAGTCCGGAGTTCCACTGACAAAAACATCGTGGGAGGTTGAGTCTATGTGAGGCTCCAACGCCGTGGAATCTGTGGCCTCCATGGTGGGGTTGATCCTCCCGTCCTTGGATGGCGTAGCTTGCTCCGGATCTAGGGCCAGAGTGGTTACAGGAGCAATCTCCTGGGTGCGGCCAGATGACATATTTAGGTCATGATCATCGGGGGACCGGGAGCGGCTACCGCGGTCTCGAATACGGCGAAGATCAAGTCTCCACGGATGTCCGTAATGTAGTTCAAGCTCCCGAATCTGACCTGATGGCCAGGGTGTAGCTTTCGATCTGCTCCAGATGGCCAAGCGAATTGGCCCGCAATGCGAAGCCGCCGAATATGAAGATCTGTTCGGGGAGGAAAGTTTCTCCTTGGACAGCGTCATTATTGACGATTAAAGGGGCCATCAAACCTTTTGGCGACAGCACAGTGGAACTCTCAATGAAAGCACCAATGTCGGTGTCAAAACCGGCGGATCTCGGGTAGGGGTCACGAATTGTGCGTCTAAGGTCGATGGTAACATGAGACAAGGGACACGATGTTTACCCAGGTTTGGGCCCTCTCTATGGAGGTAATACCCTACATCTTGCTTGATTGATATTGATGAATATGAGTGTTACAAGAGTTGATCTGTCTCAATATCGTAATGGCTAAACCATAGAGGCCTAGCGTGTATGGCTATGATAATCAGCCTCCTCTATCCGGACTAAGTCCTCCAGTTTATATAGACACCGGGAGGATCTAGGGTTACATAAGGTCGGTTACAAAAAAAGGAATCTACATATTCAGCCGCCAAGCTCGCCTTCCACGCCAAGGAGAGTCCTATCCGAACACGAGTACAGTCTTCGGTCTTTGTATCTTCACAGCCCATCAGTCCGGCCCATAGCCAACAGGCCGGACACCCGAGGACCCCTTAATCCAGGACTCCCTCACCCTTGCCCACGCCTGGGCTGAGGCCTCCCTCGCTGCCTTTTCGACTGCCACCCGATCCCACCAGGCGACGCGCTCCGTGTCGGCGGGGTCCAGGTCGAGGTCCTCCGCGGGCTGGCCCTCCTCGCGCTCAATGACGCTGCTCCGGATCTTCCTCCAGATGGCCTTGTTCCCAGACGCGGCCACCATCGCCGCCAGAGCCAACTCGTGGGTCGACCTGTGCCGCGAAGACAACATAAGTAGAATGCAACCAAACAACGAGCGAATGCCAGCAAGTTACACTTACCCGATGGCTGTCAGGATGGCCCATGTCGGCGCCACAACTGGGGCAGCCCGAGCTTATTCTTGGCGGCACCCTTGTCGCAGCCGGCTGGCCTCCGCCGTGCGCTTCGAGGATGACCGCGGCGCCACCATCTCCTTCCCGTGCGGCCGGCGCGCGACCACCGGCTCGCGTGACGATCCGGTCCTGGTCGACTTCATCAGCCGCCATGGGGGATCGATGCTGCCGTCCCCTCCCAACGATGGCGCTACACCGCCAACGCCCGTCAGGTCCTCCTCGCCATTGTCCGGCTAGTCGCACAGGAGTTCTGGGTGCGGAGACTTACCCGCGTGGCGTGCCGCGCCGGCTTCGGCTCTAGCCGCCTACGTGTCGGCCGCCCCCTCATTCTCGATGATGGACTTGCCTCCATCTGAGTCGGGCAGATCGTCCAGCAAGATCTGCGCCCTCGTCCCGTCTCGGACCTGCTGGGTCGCAAATAGCTACGGCTCTACCATCACATCAGGACGAAGAAACAATCCAGACATGGCAAAGAACGGGGACCAGGGACTCATCGTCGGCGCCGGTCTGCTGGTTGTAGGGCGCCTTCCCGAATTGCTAGCCGGCGGTCAACCCGGCCTTCGAGATGCTATTGACCCGGCTGATGATTTGATTCGGCGTCAGCTCCCAGGTCAACATCTGGGTGGGGTCGTGCTGGTCGCTCATCTTGGCGATCTTGTGCGCCCGACGCTGTAGCGGCAGCACCCAACGCACGATGAAGGCGGCGATGAGATCCGTCCCAGTGAGCCCCTCGCATGCCGTCATCTCGACGATCCAGCTGCAGATATCCGCATCTCCCGGGTGGATTCTTGGGCTAGTGGCCCCAGTTCGTTTTGGCAAGCGACGGCTCGTCGACGAACGGCGGCAGGTGATATGTCTCCAACGTATCTATGAATTTGATTGTTCCATGCTATTATATTATCTATTTTGGATGTTTTATATGCATTAATACACTATTTTATATTATTTTTGGGACTAACTTATTAACCTAGAGCCTAGTGCCAGTTTCTATTTTTCCTTGTTTTTGAGCTTCACAAAAAAGGAATACCAAACGGAATAAAACCTTCGTGATGATTTTTCTTGGACCAGTAGACACCCAGGAGACTTGGAGTACAAGTGAGAAGAGCCACGAGGCAGCCACAAGGGTGGAGGGCGCGCCCCCTACCTTGTGGGCCCCTCGGTGACCCCCTGGCCTAGATCTTCCTCCTATATATTCACATATATTCCCGAACCACCAGAAGCATCCACGTAAACACTTTTCCACTGCCGCAACCTTCTGTTCCCGTGAGATCCCATCTTGGGGCCTTTTCCGGCACCCTGCCGGAGGGGGATTCGATCATAGAGGGCTTCTACATCAACTCTATTGCCTTTCCGATGAAGCGTGAGTAGTTTACCTCAGATCTACGGGTCCATAGCTAGTAGTTAGATGGCTTCTTCTCTCTCTTTGATTTGCAATACCATGTTCTCCTCAATGTTCTTGGAGATCTATCTGATGTAATCTTCTTTTGCGGTGTGTTTGTCGAGATATGATGAATTGTGGATTTATGATCAGCTTATCTATGAATATAATTTGAATCATCTTTGAATTCTTTTATGCATGATCTGATATCTTTGTAATTCTCTTCGAACTATCGGTTTAGTTTGACCAACTATATTGGTTTTTCTTGCAATGGGAGAAGTGCTTAGCTTTGGGTTCAATATTGCAGTGTCCTGCTACCTCTTGAGCACTGCGTTGGTTTTCCCCGAAGAGGAAGGGATGATGCAACAAAGTATCGTAAGTATTTCCCTCAGTTTTTGAGAAACAAGGTATCAATCCAGTAGGAGGCTACGCGCGAGTCCCTCGTACCTACACAAAACAAATAAATCCTCGCAACCAACGCAAATAGGGGTTGTCAATCCCTATAAGGCCACTTACGAGAGCGTGATCTGATAGATATGATAAAGATAATATTTTTGGTATTTTTGTGATAAAGATGCAAAGTAAAATAAAGGCAAAGTAAATAGCAAAGGAAATAACTAAGTAGTAGGAGATTAATATGATAAAGATAGACCCGGGGGCCATAGGTTTCACTAGTGGTTTCTCTCGAGAGTATAAGTATCTACGGTGGGTGAACAAATTACTGTTGAGCAATTGACAGAATTGAGCATAGTTATGAGAATATCTAGGCATGATCATGTATATAGGCATCACGTCCGAGACAAGTAGACCGACTCCTGCCTGCATCTACTACTATTACTCCACTCATCGACCGCTATCCAGCATGCATCTAGAGTATTAAGTTAAAAACAGAGTAACGCCTTAAGCAAGATGACATGATGTAGAGGAATAAATTCATGCAATATGATAAATACCCCATCTTGTTATCCTCGATGGCAAAAATACAATACGTGCCTTGCAACTCTTTCTGTCACTGAGTAAGGACACCGCAAGATTGAACCCAAAGCTAAGCACTTCTCCCATGCAAGAACTACCAATCTAGTTGGCCAAACCAAACGGATAATTCGAAGATCCTTGTAAAGATAACTCAATCATACATAAAAGAATTCAGAGAAGATTCAAATATTATTCATAGATGACATGATGTAGAGGGATAGACTCATGCAATATGAAGAAAACCCCATCTTGTTATCCTCGATGGCAACAATAAAATACGTGCCTTGCTGCCCCTACTGTCACTGGGAAAGGACACTGCAAGATTGAACCCAAAGCTAAGCACTTCTCCCATTGCAAGAAAGATCAATCTAGTAGGCCAAACCAAACTGATAATTCGAAGAGACTTGCAAAGATAACCAATCATACATAAAAGAATTCAGAGAAGATTCAAATATTATTCATAGATAGACTTGATCATAAACCCACAATTCATCGGTCTCAACAAACACATCGCAAAAAGAAGATTACATCGAATAGATCTCCACAAGAGAGGGGGAGAACATTGTATTGAGATCCATAAAGAGAGAAGAAGCCATCTAGCTACTAACTATGGACCCGTAGGTCTGAAGTAAACTACTCACACTTCATCAGAGAGGCTATGGTGTTGATGTAGAAGCCCTCCGTGATCGATGCCCCCTCCGGTGGAGCTCCGGAATAGGCCCCAAGATGGGATCTCGTGGATACAGAAAGTTACGGCGGTGGAATTAGGGTTTTGGCTCTGTATCTGATCGTTTGTGGGTACGTAGGCATATATATGAGGAAGGAGTACGTCGGTGGAGCAACAGGGGGCCCACGAGGGTGGAGGGCGCGCCTGGTGGGGGTGGGCGCGCCCCCCTACCTCGTGGCCTCCTCTCTTGTGCCTTGACGTAGGGTCCAAGTCTCCTGGGTCTTATTCGTTGAGAAAATCACGTTCCCGAAGGTTTCATTCCGTTTGGACTTCGTTTGATATTCCTTTTCTTCGAAACCCTAAAACAGGCAAAAAACAGCAATTCTGGGCTGGGCCTCCGATTAATAGGTTAGTCCCAAAAATAGTATAAAAGTGGATAATAAAGCCCAGTAATGTCCAAAACAGTAGATAATATAGCATGGAGCAATCAAAAATAATAGATACGTTGGAGACATATCAACCATCCCCAAGCTTAATTCCTGCTCGTCCTCGAGTAGATAAATGATAAAAACAGAATTTTTGATGCGGAGTGCTACTTGGCATAATTTTAATGTAATTCTTCTTAATTGTGGTATGAATATTCAGATCCGAAAGATTCAAGACAAAAGTTCATATTGACATAAAAAAAATAATACTTCAAGCATACTAACTAAGCAATTATGTCTTCTCAAAACAACATGGCCAAAGAAAGTTCATCCCTACAAAATCATATGGTTTAGTCATGTTTCATTTTCGTCACACAAGAATGCTCTCATCATGCACAACCCTGATGACAAGCCAAGCAATTGTTTCATACTTTAGTAATCTCAAACCTATAAACTTTCACGCAATATATGAGCGCGAGCCATGGACATAGCACTATGGGTGGAATAGAATATAATGAGGGGGGTTATGTGGAGAAGACAAAAAAAGAGAAAGTCTCACATCAACGAGGCTAATCAATGGGCTATGGAGATGCCCACCGATTGATGTTAATGCAAGGAGTAGGGATTGCCATGCAACGGATGCACTAGAGCTATAAATTTATGAAAGCTCAACAAAAGAAACTAGTGGGTGTGCATCCAACTTGCTTGCTCACGAAGACCTAGGGCACTTGAGGAGGCCCATTGTTGAAATATACACGCCAAGTTCTATAATGAAAAATTCCCACTAGTATATAAAAGTGACAAGACAAGAGACTCTCTAACATGAATATTAAGGTGCTACTTTGAAGCACAAGTGTGGCAAAGGATAGTAACATTGTCCCTTCTCTCTTTTTCTCTCATTTTTTTGGGGCCTTCTCTCTTTTTTTATGGCCTTTTTTCTTTTTTATAGTCCTCACTTGGGACAATGCTCTAGAAAATGATGATCATCACACTTCTATTTATTTACAACTCAATGATTACAACTCGATACTAGAACAAAAGATGACTGTATATGAATGCCTCTGGCGGTGTACCGGGATATGCAATGGACCAAGAGTGACATGTATGAAAGAATTATGAACGGTGGCTTTGCCAAAAATACTATGTCAACTACATGATCATGCTAAGCAATATGACAATAATGAATGTGTCATGATGAACGGAATGGTGGAAAGTTGCATGGCAATATATCTCGGAATGGCTATGGAAATGCTATAATAGGTAGGTATGGTGGATGTTGTGAGGAAGATATAAGGAGTTCTATGTGTGAAAGAGCGTATCATATCACGGGGTTTGGATGCACCGGCGAAGTTTGCGCCAATTCTCAATGTGAGAAAGGGAAATGCACGGTACCGAAGAGGCTAGCAAGGATGGAAGGGTGAGAGTGCGTATAATCCATGGACTCAACATTAGTCATAAAGAACTCACATACTTATTGCAAAAATCTACAAGTCATCAAAAACCTTGGTACTACGCGCATGCTCCTAGGGGGATATATTGGTAGGAAAAGACCATCGCTCGTCCCCGACCGCCACTCATAAGGAAGACAATCAAATAACTCCTCATGTTTCAAATTTGTTGCATAACGTTTACCATATGTGCATGCTACGGGACTTGAAAACTTCAACACAAGTATTTCTCAATTTCACAACTACTCAACTAGAATGACTTTGATATTATTACCTCCATATCTCAAAACAATCATCAAGCATCAAACTTCTCTTAGTATTCAAAACACTCTTAAGAAAATTTTACTAACTTTGAATACCTAGCATATTAGGATTTTAAGAAAATTACCATGCTATTAAGTCTCTAAAAATAATCTAAGTGAAGCATGAGAGAACAATAGTTTCTATAAAACAAATCCACCACCGTGCTCTAAAAGATATAAGTGAAGTACTAGAGCAAAAATTATATAACTCAAAAGATATAAGCGAAGCACATAAAGTATTCTAACAAATTCCAAATCATGTATGGCTCTCTCAAAAGGTGTGTATAGAAAGGATGATTGTGGTAAACTAACAAGCAAAGACACAAATCATACAAGACGCTCCAAGCAAAACACATATCATGTGGAGAATAAAAATATAGCTCCAAGTAAAGTTACCGATAGAAGTAGACGAAAGAGGGGATGCCTTCCGGGGCATCCCCAAGCTTTTGCTTTTAGGCGTCCTTATATTATCTTGGAGGTTCCATGGGCATCCCAAATCTTAGGCTCTTGCCACTCCTTGTTCCATAATCCATCAAATCTTTACCCCAAACTTGAAAACTTTACAACACAAAACTTAAAGTAGAAAATCTCGTGAACTCCGTTAGCGAAAGAAAATAAAAGACCACATCAAGGTACTGTAATGAACTCATTATTCATTTATATTGGTGTTATACCTACTGTATTCCAACTTATCTATGTTTTATAAACTATTTTACTAGCCATAGATTCATCAAAATAAGCAAACAACACACGAAAAACAGAATCTGTCAAAAACAGAACAGTCTGTAGTAATCTGTATCTAGCGCAAGATCTGGAACCCCAAAAATTCTAAAATAAAATTCTGGACGTGAGGAATTTATCTATTAATTATATGCAAAAAGAATTAACTAAATATAACTTTCCAAATAAAAATGGAAGCAGTTCTTGTGAGCGCTAAAGTTTCTGTTTTTTACAGCAAGTTCAACAAGACTTTCCCCAAGTCTTCCCAACGGTTCTACTTGGCACAAACACTAATTAAACACAAAAAACACAACCAAAACAGAGGCTATATAAATTATTTATTACTAAACAGGAGCAAAAAGCAAGGAATAAAAATAAAATTGGGTTGCCTCCCAACAAGCGCTATCGTTTAACGCCCCTAGCTAGGCATAATAAGCAAGAATAGATATAGGTATTGCCATCTTGGTAGGCAATCCATAAGTGGCTATCATAATAGATTCATAAGGTAATTTATTTTTCTTTCTAGGAAAGTGTTCCATGCCTTTCCTTAATGGAAATTGGAATCTAATATTTCCTTCCTTCATATCAATAATTGCACCAATCGTTCTAAGGAAAGGTCTACCAAGAATAATAGGACATGAAGGATTGCAATCTATGTCAAGAACAATAAAATCTACGGGCACATAATTCTATTTGCAAAAATAAGAATATCATTAATTCTTCCCATAGGGTTCTTAATGGTGGAATCCGCAAGGTGCAAGTTTAAAGAGCAATCATCAAAATCACGGAAACCTAATAAATCACACAAAGTCTTTGGAATCGTGGAAACACTAGCACCCAAATCACATAAAGCATAGCATTCATGATCTTTAATTTTAATAGTTGGTTCCCACTCATCATAAAGTTTTCTAGCAATAGAAACTTCCAATTCAAGTTTTTCTTCATAAGATTGCATCAAGGCATCAACGATATGTTTAGTAAACGCTTTATTTTGACTATAAGCACGAGGAGAATTTAGCACGGATTGCAACAAGGAAATACAATCAATCAAAGAGCAATTTTCATAGTTAAATTCCTTGAAATCCATAATAGTGGGTTTAGCAATATCTAGGGTTTTAATTTCTTCAATCCCACTTTTATCAAATTTAGCATCAAGATCAACAAATTCCAAATTCTTAGAACGCCTTCTAGGTAAAGGTGGATCATATTCAGTCCCATCATTATCAAGATTCATATTGGAAAACAAATATTTAATAGGGGACACATCAATAACTTTTAGATCTTCATCTTTATTTTCATAGGAACTAGAAGAACACGCTCTTATAAAGGCATCTTTCTTAGCACGCATCCTAGCGGTTCTTTCTTTGCACTCATCAATGGAAATTCTCATGGCTTTGATAGACTCATTGATATCATGCTTAGGTGGAATAGATCTAAGTTTCAAAGAATCAACATCAAGAGAAATTCTATCAACATTCCTAGCCAAATCATCAATCTTAAGCAATTTTTCTTCAATCATAGCATTAAAATTCTTTTGCAAAGTAATAGATTCTTTAATATTAGATTCAAAATCAGAGGGCATCTTATTATAATTTCCATAATAATTGTTGTAGGAATTACCATAATTATTAGAGGGATTAATAGGATAAGGCCTAGGATTAAAATTTTCTCTATACGCGTTGTTACCAAAATTGTTCCTACCAACAAAATTCACATCCATAGATTCATTATTATTCTCAATCAAAGTAGACAAGGGCATATCATTAGGATCAGAAGAAACACTCTTATTAGCAAATAATTTCATAAGTTCATCCATCTTTCCATTCAAAACATTAATTTCTTCTATCGCATGCACCTTTTTATTAGTAGATCTTTCAGTATGACATTGAGAATAATTAACCATAATATTATCTAGGAGTTTAGTAGCTTCTCCTAAAGTGATTTCCATAAAAGTGCCTCTCGCGGCCGAATCTAAAAGATTTCTAGAAGCAAAATTCAATCTGGCATAAAAATTCTAAACAATCATCCACAAATTTAAACCATGAGTAGGGCAATCACGTATCATTAATTTCATTCTCTCCCAAGCTTGTGCAACATGTTCATGATCAAGTTGCTTAAAGTTCATAATATTGTTTCATAAAAGCATCTTTGCACTTATTCCATGAATCAATACTATTTTTAGGCAAAGACGAAAACCAAGCTTTAGCATGATCTCTAAGAGAAAAAGGAAATAGCTTCAATTTAACAATATCATTATCCACATCTTTCTTCTTTTGCATGTCACACAAATCAACGAAGCTATTTAGATGGGTAGCGGCATCTTCACTAGGAAGGCCGGAAAACAAATCTTTCATGACAAGATTCAGCAAAGCAATATTAATTTCACAAGATTCAGCATCGGTAAGAGGAGCAATCGGAGTGCTAATAAAATCATTGTTGTTGGTATTGGTGAAGTCACACAATTTAGTATTATCTTGAGCCATCGTGACAAGCAAGAAAACTAACACACAAGCAAACAAAAAGCAAACGGGTAAAAAGAGGCAAATAGAGAAAGAGAGGGAGGATAAAGAGAGAGAGAGAGGGCGAATAAAACGGCAAGGGTGAAGTGGGGGAGAAGAAAACGAGAGGCAAATGGCAAATAATGTAATGCGGGAGATAAGGGTATGTGATGGGTACTTGGTATGTTGACTTTTGGGTAGACCTCCCCGGCAACAGCGCCAGAAATCCTTCTTGCTACCTCTTGAGCACTGTGTTGGTTTTCCCCGAAGAGGAAGGGATGATGCAACAAAGTAGCGTAAGTATTTCCCTCAGTTTTTGAGAACCAAGGTATCAATCCAGTAGGAGGCTACGCGCGAGTCCCTCGTACCTGCACAAAACAAATAAATCCTCGCAACCAACGCAAATAGGGGTTGTCAATCCCTATAAGGCCACTTACGAGAGTGAGAACTGATAGATATGATAAAGATAATATTTTTGGTATTTTTGTGATAAAGATGCAAAGTAAAATAAAGGGAAAGTAAATATCAATGGAAATAACTAAGTAGTAGGAGATTAATATGATAAAGATAGACCCGGGGGCCATAGGTGTCACTAGCGGCTTCTCTCGAGAGCATAAGTATTCTACGGTGGCTGAACAAATTACTATTGAGCAATTGCCAAAATTGAGCATAGTTATGAGAATATCTAGGCATGATCATGTATATAGGCATCACGTCCGAGACAAGTAGACCGACTCCTGCCTGCATCTACTACTATTACTCCAGTCATCGACCGCTATCCAGCATGCATCTAGAGTATTAAGTTAAAAATAGAGTAACTCCTTAAGCAAGATGACATGATGTAGAGGGATAGACTCATGCAATATGAAGAAAACCCCATCTTGTTATCCTCGTTGGCAACAATACAATACGTGCCTTGCTGCCCCTACTATCACTGGGAAAGGACACCGCAAGATTGAACCCAAAGCTAAGCACTTCTCCCATTGCAAGAAAGATCAATCTAGTAGGCCAAACCAAACTGATAATTCGAAGAGACTTGCAAAGATAACCAATCATACATAAAAGAATTTAGAGAAGATTTAAATATTATTCATAGACAGACTTGATCATAAACCCACAATTCATCAGTCTCAACAAACACACCGCAAAAAGAAGATTACATCGAATAGATCTCCACAAGAGAGGGGGAGAACATTGCATTGAGATCCAAAAAGAAAGAAGAAGCCATCTAGCTACTGACTATGGACCCGTAGGTCTGAAGTAAACTACTCACACTTCATCGGAGAGGCTATGGTGTTGATGTAGAAGCCCTCCCTGATCGATGCCCCCTCCGGCCGAGCTCCGGAACAGGCCCCAAGATGGGATCTCGTGGATACAGAAAGTTACGACGGTGGAATTAGGGTTTTGGCTCCGTATCTGATCGTTTGGGGGTACGTAGGTATATATATGAGGAAGGAGTACGTCGGTGGAGCAACAGGGGGCCCACGAGGGTGGAGGGCGCGCCTGGTGGGGGTGGGCGTGCCCCCTACCTCGTAGCCTCCTCTCTTGTGCCTTGACGTAGGGTCCAAGTCTCCCGAGTCTTATTCGTTGAGAAAATCACGTTCCCGAAGGTTTCATTCCGTTTGGACTTCCTTTGATATTCCTTTTCTTTGAAACCCTAAAACAGGCAAAAAACAACAATTCTGGGCTGGGCATTCGGTTAATAGGCTAGTCCCCAAAATAGTATAAAAGTGGATAATAAAGCCCTATAATGTCCAAAACAGTAGATACTATAGCATGGAGCAATCAAAAATTATAGATACGTTGGAGTCGTATCATGTCCTCACCCAGTGACAGTAGGGGTAGCGAGGCACGCATTGTATTGTTGCCATCTAGGATAAAAAGATGGGGTTTACATCATATTACTTGATTTTATTCCTCTACATCATGTAATCTTACTTAAAAGTGTTACGATGTTCTTCATGAACTTAATACTCTAGATGTAGGCAAGAGTCGGTCGATGTCTGGAGTACTAGTAGTAGATGCAGGCATGAGTCGGTCTACTTGACATGGACGTGATGCCTATATTTCATAATCATTTCCTTGGATATCGTCATAACTTTGCGCTTTTCTATCAATTGCTCGACAGTAATTTGTTCACCCACCATATTATTTGCTATCTTGAGAGAAGCCTCTAGTGAAACCTATGGCCCTCGGGTCTATTTTCCATCATATAAGTTTCCGATATACTATTTTGCAATCTTTTACTTTCCGATCTATAAACCAAAAAACTCCAAAAACATTTACTTTATCTTTTGTTTAGTTGTATCTATCTCTATCAGATCTCACTTTTGCAAGTGATCGTGAAGGGATTGACAACCCCTTTATCGCGTTGGGTGCAAGTGTTTGATTGTTTGTGTAGGTATTGGTGATTTGTGCGTTGTCTCGTACTGGATTGATACCTTGGTTCTCTAACTGAGTGAAATACTTATCTCTACTTTGCTGCATCACCCTTTCCTCTTTAAGGGAAAAACCAACGCAAGATCAAGAAGTAGCAGGAAGAATTTCTGGCGCCGTTGCCGGGGAGATCTACGCCAACTCAAGACATACCAAGTACCCATTATAAAACTCTCATCTCTTGCATTACATTATTCACCATTTGCCTCTCGTTTTCCTCTCCCCACTTCTAAATTGATTTTCGAAAAGATTTGCCTTTTCTCTCGCCACTCTCTTGTTTCCCTAAATTCGTCTTTCTTTCGCTATGGCTGACCCAAAAAGGGTTAAGGGTTTTCTCCCGAGTTTTAATACTATGGATAGCCCCTCCGCTTTTTCTAAGCTCATAAATAATGATGCTACAGAAAGACCTTTCGAGGTTGTTATGAATAATTTAAACAATTTTGATGAAGATGATCCTGGAATTTTTGTTACTTGCTTGATGAATCTTTGAAAGACGCTTGGGATGGACTATTAAGGATTCAAGCTAGCCATGTGCCTCAACATCATATTGAGATATATCTGAGAAGCTTTTATGTTGGTTTGCCTCTTTCTCTTAAACAACTTTTGGATTCTATTTTCGATAATGGTTTCCTTGGGGAGATGCCTTTGATACTTATGAAAAGATGAAAACCATATTTGGGAACTCCAAAGGTAAAAATGTTGAATCAACTACTCTTATGTGCTTTTATCAAAATGAAATAATCAAAGAGATGAAGGCTAGGTTAGATGCAATTTTTCGGAGTGTGCTTAATCTTTATTCTACTATTAATGGCCATGTGCTTTCAAAAAATAGAAAGATGAATTCTCTGGATAAGAAATTATCTCTTTACTACCAAAAGGGAGAAGATGACAATACCTAGATCTATGTTTTATGCCTAGCTAAGGGCGTTAAACAATAGCGCTTGTTGGGAGGCGACCCAATTTTATTTTTGAGTTTTTTGTTTTGTTACTGTTCTTGAATAAAATACACATTATTACCTCTATAGTAATTGTGTTTTGGTGTTTTAATTAGTGTTTCTGCCAAGTAACACCTTTAGGATGGCTTACGGTGATAGTTGTTTTGATCTTGCTGAAAAACAAAAACTTTTACGCCCAGGAAAAAAATTATCATTTTTAGCAGAATCGTGATCAAATACTGATTCTTTTTGAAGAAGATTAATATACAAATTTCCTATATTGTCCTAATTTTTCAGAATTTTTGTAGATACAGAAGTATTTGAGAGTTACAGATTACTACAGACTGTTCTATTTTCTATGTGTTGTTTGCTTATTTTGATGAATCTATGGGTAGTAACGGGGGGGGGGGGGGGTATGAACCATGGAAAAGACGGAATACAGTAGATATTACACCAATATAAATAAAGAATGAGTTCAAAACAGTACCAAAAATGCTGATTTCTTTTCTTATACTAACGGAGCTTATGAGATTTTCTGTTGAGTTTTGTGTGGTGAAGTTTTCAAGTTTTGGGTAAGGATTTGATGGACTATGGAATAAGGAGTGAGAAGAGTCTAAGCTTGGGGATGCCTAAGGCACCCCAAGGTAATATTCAAGGACAACTAAGAGTCTAAGCTTGGGGATGCCTCGGAAGGCATCCCCTCTTTCATCTTCGTCTATCGGTAACTTTAATTGAGGCTATATTTTTATTCACCACATGATATGTGTTTTGCTTGGAGCGTCTTGTATGATATGAGTCTTTACTTTTTATTTTGCTAAAATCATCCTTGCTGTATGCACCTTTTGAGAGGGACACGCATGAATCGTGATTTATTAGAACACTCTATGTGCTTCACTTATATCTTTTGAGCTAGGCAATTTTGCTCCAGTGGTTCACTTATATCTTTTTAGAGCACGACGATGGCTTTATTTTATATAAATTTTTGAAGTATCATGCTTCACTTATATTATTTTGAGAGTCTTTTTATACAACATGATAATTTGCTTGGGTTATGAATTTAGTCCTAATATGATAGGCATCCAAGAGGGAATATAATAAAAACTTTCACATAAAGTGCATTGAATACTATGAGAAGTTTGATTCCTTATGATTGTTTTGAGATATAAAGATGGTGATATTAGAGTCATGCTAGTGAGTAATTGTGGATGGTAGAAATACTTGTGTTAAAGTTTGTGACTCCCGTAGCATGCACGTATGGTGAACCGTTATGTGATGAAGTCGGAGCATGATTTATTTATTGATTGTCTTCCTTATGAGTGGCGGTCGGGGACAAGTGATGGTCTTTTCCTACAAATCTATCCCCCAAGGAGCATGTGTGTATTACTTTGTTTCGATGACTAATAGATTTTTGCAATAAGTATGTGAGTTCTTTTTGACTAATGTTGAGTCCATGGATTATAAGCACTCTCACCCTTCCACCATTGCTAACCTCTCTAGTGTCACGCAACTTTCGCCAGTACCATACACCCACCATACACCTTCCTCAAAACAGCCACCATACCTACCTATTATGGTATTTTCATAGCCATTTCGAGATATATTGCCAAGCAACTTTCCACTGTTCCGTTTTATTATGACATGTTCCATCATTGTCCTATTGCTTTGCATGATCATGTAGTTGACATCGTATTTGTGGCAAAGCCACCTTTCATAATTCTTTCATACATGTCACTCTTGAGTCATTGCACATCCCGGTACACTGCTGGAGGCATTTATATAGAGTCATATTTTGTTCTAAGTATCGAGTTGTAATTCTTGAGTTGTAAGTAAATAAAAGTGTGACGATCATCATTATTAGAGCATTGTCCCATGTGAGGTAAGGATGATGGAAGCTATGATTCCCCCACAAGTCGGGATGAGTCTCTAGATTTTAGAAAAAAATAAAAGAGGCCAAAGAATCCTATTCAAAAAAATGAGAGAAAAAGAGACAAGGGGCAATGTTACTATCCTTTTTCCACTGTTGTGCTTCAAAGTAGCACCATGATCTTCATGATAGAGAGTCTCCTATGTTGTCACTTTCATATACTAGTGGGAATTTTTCATTATAGAACTTGGCTTGTATATTCCAATGATTGGCTTCCTCAAATTGCCCTAGGTCTTCACGAGCAAGCAAGTTGGATGCACGCCCACTTAGTTTTCTTTTGAGCTTTCATAAACTTATAGCTCTAGTGCATCCATTGCATGGAAATCCCTACTCACTCACATTGATATCTATTGACGGGCATCTCCATAGCCCATTGATATGCCTAGTTGATGTGAGACTATCTCCCTCTTTTTTGTCTTCTCCACAACCACCATATTCTATTCCACCTATAGTGCTATGTCCATGGCTCACGCTGATGTCTACTACACAACCTTCTTCTTGTAGACGTTGTTGGGCCTCCAAGTGCAGAGGTTTGTAGGACAGTAGCAAATTTCCCTCAAGTGGATGACCTAAGGTTTATCAATCTGTAGGAGGCGTAGGATGAAGATGGTCTCTCTCAAGCAACCCTGCAAACAAATAACAAAGAGTCTCTTGTGTCCCCAACACACCCAATACAATGGTAAATTGTATAGGTGCACTAGTTCGGCGAAGAGATGGTGATACAAGTGGTATATGGATGGTAGATAATAGTTTTTGTAATATGAAAATATAAAAACAGCAAGGTAACAAATGATAAAAGTGAGCGTAAACGGTATTGCAATGCGTTGAAACAAGGCCTAGGGTTCATACTTTCACTAGTGCAAGTTCCCTCAACAATAATAACATAATTGGATCACATAACTATCCCTTAACATGCAACAAAGAGTCACTCCAAAGTCACTAATAGCGGAGAACGAACGAAGAGATTATGGTAGGGTACGAAACCACCTCAAAGTTATTCTTTCCAATAAATCCGTTGGGCTATTCCTATAAGTGTCACAAACAGCCCTAGAGTTCGTACTAGAATAACACCTTAAGACACAAATCAACCAAAACCCTAATGTCACCTAGATACTGCAATGTCACCTCAAGTATCCGTGGGCATGATTATACGATATGCATCACACAATCTCAGATTCATCTATTCAACCAACACATAGAACCTCAAAGAGTGCCCCAAAGTTTCTACCGGAGAATCACGACGAAAACGTGTGCCAACCCCTATGCATAGGTTCATGGGCGGAACCCGCAAGTTGATCACCAAACATACATCAAGTGAATCACGTGGTATCCCATTGTCACCACAGATACGCACGGCAAGACATACATCAAGTGTTCTCAAATCTTCAAAGACTCAATCCGATAAGATAACTTCAAAGGGGAAACTTAATCCATTACAAGTGAGTAGAGGGGGGAGAAAACATCATAACATCCAACTATAATAGCAAAGCTCGCGATACATCAAGATCGTATCACCTCAAGAACACGAGAGAGAGAGATCAAACACATAGCTACTGGTACATACCCTTAGCCCCGAGGGAGAACTACTCCCTCCTCGTCATGGAGAGCACCGGGATGATGAAGATGGCCACCGGAGAAGGATTGCCCCCTCCGGCAGGGTGCCGGAACGGGTCTAGATTGGCTTTCGGTGGCTATGGAGGCTTCTAGCGGCGGAACTCCCGATCTATTGTGCTCCCTGATGTTTTTAGGGTACGTGGGTATATATGGGTGAAAGAGATACGCCAGGGGAGCCACGAGGGGCCCACGAGGGTGGAGGGCGCGCCCCCTGCCTCGTGGATCCCTCGTTCCTTTCCTGACGTGTACTTCAAGTTTTTCCGGTAGCTTTCCTTCCAAAAATAACTTCTCCAGTTGGTTTCATTCCGTTTCGACTCCGTTTGATATTCCTTTTCTTCAAAATACTGAAATAGGCAAAAAACAACAATTCTGGGCTGGGCCTCCGGTTAATAGGTTAGTCCCAAAAATAATATAAAAGTGGATAATAAAGCCCAATATTGTCCAAAACAGTAGATAATATAGCATGGAGCAATCAAAAATTATAGATACGTTGGAGACGTATCAAGTATCCCCAAGCTTAATTCCTGCTCGTCCTCGAGTAGGTAAATGATAAAAACAGAATTTTTGACGCGGAGTGCTACTTGGCATAATTTCAATGTAATTCTTCTTAATTGTGGCATGAATATTCAGATCCAAAAGATTCAAGATAAAAGTTCATATTGACATAATAATAATAATACTTCAAGCATACTAACTAAGCAATCATGTCTTCTCAAAATAACGTGGCCAAAGAAAGTTCATCCCTACGAAATCATATAGTTTAGTCATGCTCCATTTTCGTCACACAAGAATGCTCTCATCATGCACAACCCCGATGACAAGCCAAGCAATTGTTTCATACTTTAGTAATCTCAAATCTATAAAGTTTCACGCAATATATGAGCGCGAGCCATGGACATAGCACTATGGGTGGAATAGAATATGATGATGGGGGTTATGTGGAGAAGACAAAAAGGAGAAAGTCTCACATCAACGAGGCTAATAAATGAGCTATGGAGATGCCCATCGATTGATGTTAATGCAAGGAGTAGGGATTGCCATGCAACAGATGCACTAGAGCTATAAATGTATGAAAGCTCAACAAAAGAAACTAAGTGGGTGTGCATCCAACTTGCTTGCTCACGAAGACCTAGGGCACTTGAGGAGGCCCATTGTTGGAATATACAAGCCAAGTTCTATAATGAAAATTCCCACTAGTATATGAAAGTGGCAAAACAAAACACTCTCTTTCATGAATATTATGGTGCTACTTTGAAGCACAAGTGTGGCAAAGGATAGTAGCATTGTCCCTTCTCTTTTTTTTTTCTCATTTTATTTTTATTTTTTGGGCCTTCTCTCTTCCTTTTTTATGGCCTTTCTCTTTTTTTGGGCCTTCTCTTTTTTATGGCCTTTCGCTTCTTCTTTTTTTATTCCTCACTTGGGACAATGCTCTAGAAAATGATGATCATCACACTTCTATTTATTTACAACTCAATGATTACAACTCGATACTAGAACAAAAGATGACTCTATATGAATGCCTCCGGCAGTGTACCGGGATTGCGATGAATCAAGAGTGACATGTATGAAAAATTATGAACGGTGGCTTTGCCACAAATACGATGTCAACTACATGATCATGCTAAGCAATATGACAATAATGAATGTGTCGTGATGAACGGAATGATGGAAAGTTGCATGGCAATATATCTCAGAATGGCTATGGAAATGCCATAATAGGTAGGTATGGTGGCTGTTTTGAGGAAGATATGAGGAGGTTTATGTGTGAAAGAGTGTATCATATCACGGGGTTTGGATGCACCGGCGAAGTTTGCGCCAACTCTCAATGTGAGAAAGGGCAATGCACGGTACCGAAGAGGCTAGCAAGGATGGAAGGGTAAGAGTGCGTATAATCCTTGGACTCAACATTAGTCATAAAGAACTCACATACTTATTGCAAAAATCTACAAGTCATCAAAAACCTTGGCACTACGCGCATGCTCCTAGGGGGATAGATTGGTAGGAAAAGACCATCGATCGTCCCCGACCGCCACTCATAAGGAAGACAATCAAATAACACCTCATGTTTCAAATTTGTTACACAACGTTTACCATACGTGCATGCTACGGGACTTGCAAACTTCAACACAAGTATTCCTCAAATTCACAACTACTCAACTAGCACGACTTTGATATTATTACCTCCATATCTCAAAACAATCATCAAGCATCAAACTTGTCTTAGTATTCAACACACTCATAAGAAAGTTTTTACTATTCTTAGATGCCTAGCATATTAGGATTATTTAAGAAAATTACCATGCTATTTAAGACTCTGAAAATAATATAGGTGAAGCACGAGAGTTCATCTATTTCTTCAAAATAAAACCACCACCGTGCTCTAAAAAGATATAAGTGAAGTACTAGAGCAAATGACAAACTACTCCGAAAGATGTAAGTGAAGATCAATGAGTAGTCGAATAATTATGCAACTATGTGAAGACTCTCTAACATTTAATATTTCCAGATCTTGGTATTTTATTCAAACAGAGCAAAACATAATGAAATAAAATGACGCTCCAAGCAAAACACATATCATGTGGCGAATAAAAATATAGCTCCAAGTAAAGTTACCGATGAATGAAGACGAAAGAGGGGATGCCTTCCGGGGCATCCCCAAGCTTAGGCTTTTGGTTGTCCTTGAATATTACCTTGGGGTGACTTGGGCATCCCCAAGCTTAGGCTGTTGCCACTCCTTATTCCATAGTCCATCGAATCTTTACCCAAAACTTGAAAACTTCACAACACAAAACTTAACAGAAAACTCGTAAGCTCCGTTAGTAAAAGAAAATAAATCACCACTTAGGTACTGTTGTGAACTCATTCTAAATTCATATTGGTGTAATATCTACTGTATGCCAACTTCTCTATGGTTCATACCCTCCGATACTAGTCATATATTCATCAAAATAAGCAATCAACACATAGAAAACAGAATCTGTCAAAAACAGAACAGTCTGTAGTAATCTGGATCAAACTTAAACTTATGGAACCCCAAAAATTCTAAAATAAACTGCTGAACCTGTGTAATTTATCTATTAATCATCTGCAAAAATAATTAACTAAATAGCACTCTCCAATAAAAAATGGCAGCAATTCTCGTGAGCGCTAAAGTTCTGTTTTTTACAGCAAGATCAACAAGACTTTCCCCAAGTCTTCCTAATGGTTCTACTTGGCACAAACACTAATTAAACACAAAAAACACAACCCAAACAGAGGCTAGATAAATTATTTATTACTAAACAGGGGCAAAAACAAGGAATAAAAATAAAATTGGGTTTCCTCCCAACAAGCGCTATCGTTTAACTCCCCTAGTTAGGCATGATGATTTCAATGATGCTCACATAAAAGATAAGAATTGAAACAGAAATAGAGCATCATGAAGAATATGACTAGCACATTTAAGTCTAACCCACTTCCTATGCATAGGGATTTTGTGAGCAAACAACTTATGGGAACAAGAATTAACTTGCATAGGAAGGTAAAACAAGCATAACTTCAAAACTTTAAGCACATAGAGAGGAAACTTGATATTGTTGCAATTCCTACAAGCATATATTCCTCCCTCATAATAATTTTCATTAGCATCATGAATTAATTCAACAATATAACCAGCACCTAAAGCATTCTTTTCATGATCTACAAGCATAAAAATTTTATTACTCTCCACATAAGCAAAATTCTTCTCATTCATATTAGTGGGAGCAAACTCAACAAAATAATTATCATGTGATTGAAAATTAAGATCAAGATGACAAGTTTCATGGTTATAATTATTCTTTAAAGCATACGTATCATCACAATAATCATCATAGATAGGAGGCATGCTTTCATCATAGTAAATTTGCTCATCAAAACTTGGGGGACAAAAAATATCATCTTCATCAAACATAGCTTCCCCAAGCTTGTGGCTTTGCATATCATTAGCATCATGGATATTCAAGGAATTCATACTAACAACATTACAATCATGCTCATCATTCACATATTTTATGCCAAGCATTCTATGTAATTCTTCTTCTAGTATTTGAGCACAATTTTCCTTTCCATCATACTCACGAAAGATATTAAAAAGATGAAGCGTATGAGGTAAACTCAATTCCATTTCTTATAGTTTTCTTAAATAAACTATACTAGTGATAAAACAAGAAACTAAAAGTCTTGATTGCAAGATCTAAAGATATACCTTCAAGCGCTAACCTCCCCGGCAACGGCGCCAGAAAAGAGCTTGATGTCTGCTACACAACCTTCTTCTTGTAGACGTTGTTGGGCCTCCAAGTGCAGAGGTTTGTAGGACAATAGCAAATTTCCCTCAAGTGGATGACCTAAGGTTTATCAATCCGTAGGAGGCGTAGGATGAAGATGGTCTCCCTCAAGCAACCCAGCAACCAAATAACAAAAAGTCTCTTGTGTACTCAACACACCCAATACAATGGTAAATTGTATAGGTGCACTAGTTCAGCGAAGAGATGGTGATACAAGTGCTATATGGATGGTAGATAATAATTTTTGTAATCTGAAAATATAAAAACAGCAAGGTAACAAATGATAAAAGTGAGCGTAAACGGTATTTCAATGCGTTGAAACAAGGCCTAGGGTTCATACTTTCACTAGTGCAAGTTCCCTCAACAGTAATAACATAATTGGATCACATAACTCTCCCTCAACATGCAACAAAGAGTCACTCCAAAGTCACTAATAGCGAAGAACGAACGAAGAGATTATGGCAGGGTACGAAACCACCTCAAAGTTATTCTTTCCAATCAATCCGTTGGGCTATTCCTATAAGTGTCACAAACAGCCCTAGAGTTCGTACTAGAATAACACCTTAAGACACAAATCAACCAAAACCCTAATGTCACCTAGATACTCCAATGTCACCTCAAGTATCCGTGGGCATGATTATACAATATGCATCACACAATCTCAGATTCATCTATTCAACCAACACATAGAACCTCAAAGAGTGCCCCAAAGTTTCTACCGGAGAATCACGACGAAAACGTGTGCCAACCCCTATGCATAGGTTCATGGGCGGAACCCGCTAGTTGATCACCAAAACATACATCAAGTGAATCACGTGGTATCCGATTGTCACCATAGATACGCACGTCAAGACATACATCAAGTGTTCTCAAATCTTTAAAGACTCAATCCGATAAGATAACTTCAAAGGGGAAACTCAATCCATTACAAGTGAGTAGAGGGGGGAGAAAACATCATAAGATCCAACTATAATAGCAAAGCTTGCGATACATCAAGATCATATCACCTCAAGAACACAAGAGAGAGAGAGAGAGATCAAACACATAGCTACTGGTACATACCCTCAGCCCCAAGGGAGAACTACTCCCTCCTCATCATGGAGAGCACCGGAATGATGAAGATGGCCACTGGAGAAGGATTGCCCCCTCTGGCAGGGTGCCAGAACGGGTCTAGATTGGCTTTCGGTGGCTACGGAGGCTTCTGGCGGCAAAACTCCCGATCTATTGTGCTCCCGGTGTTTTTAGGGTACGTGGGTATATATGGGTGAAAGAGATATGTCAGGGGAGCCACGAGGGGCCCACGAGGGTGGAGGGCGCGCCCTAGGGGGGTGGGCGCGCCCCCTACCTCGTGGCTCCCTCGTTCCTTTCTTGACATGCACTCCAAGTTTTTCCAGTAGCTTTCCTTCAAAAAATAACTTCTCCAGTTGGTTTCATTTTGTTTCGACTCCGTTTGATATTCCTTTTCTTCAAAACACTGAAATAAGCAAAAAACAACAATTCTGGGCTGGGCCTCCGGTTAATAGGTTAGTCCTAAAAATAATATAAAAGTGGATAATAAAGCCCAATATTGTCCAAAATAGTAGATAATATAGCATGGAGCAATCAAAAATTATAGATACGTTGGAGACGTATCACACGCTCATGTATTGCGTGAAAGTTGAAAAAGGTTTGAGAACATCAAAATTGCTTGTTTGTCATTGGGGTTGTGCATGATTTGAATATTTTGTGTGATGAAGATGGAGCATAGCCAGACTATATGATTTTGTAGGGATAAGCATTCTTTGGCCATGTTATATTGAGAAGACATAATTGCCTTGTTAGTATGCTTGAAGTATTATTGTTCTTATGTCAATATTAAAATTTTGTTTTCAATCTTATGGACCTGAACATTCATGCCATAATAAAGAAAAATTACATGGATAAATATGTTAGGTAGCATTCCACATCAAAAATTATGTTTTTATCATTTACCTACTCGAGGAAGAGCAGGAATTAAGCTTGGGGATGCTTGATACGTCTCCAACGTATCTATAATTTTTGATTGTTCCATGCTATTATATTATCTGTTTTGGATGCTTTATATGCATTAATTGTTGGGGAACCTAGTACTTTCAAAAAATTTCCTACGCACACGCAAGATCATGGTGATGCATAGCAATGAGAGGGGAGAGTGTTGTTTACGTATCCTCATAGACCGTAAGCGGAAGCGTTATGACAACGTGGTTGATGTAGTCGCACATATTCACGATCGACCGATCCTAGTACCGCAAGTATGACACCTCCGTGCTCTTCACACGTTCGGCTCGGTGACGTCCCACGAACTCTCGATCCAGCTGAGTGTCGAGGGAGAGCTTCGTCAGCACGACGGCATGATGACGGTGATGATGATGCTACCATCGCAAGGCTTCACCTAAGCACTATGATGATATGACCGATGTCGATTATGATGGAGGGGGGCACCGCACACGGCTAAGGGATCAATGATCAACTTGTGTGTCTATGGGGTGCCCGTGGCCACGTATATAAAGGATGGAGGGAGGAGGAGGCCGGCCCTCATAGGGCGCGCCCGAAGTGTGGAGTCCTACTAGGACTCCCTAGTCCTAGTAGGATTCCACCTCCCACATGGAATAGGCAAAAGGTAAGGGAGAAGGAGAAGGAAGGAAGGAGGCGCCCCCCTTTCCCTAGTCCAATTCGTTCCAGTCCATGGGGAAGGGGCGTGGCCACCCTTGAGGCCTTTCTCTCCTTTCCCCTATGGCCCATTAAGGCCCAATACGAATTCCCGTAACTCTCCGGTACTCCGAAAAATAACCGAATCACCCGGAACCTTTCCGATGTCCGAATATAGCCTTCCAATATATCGATCTTTATGTCTCAACCCTTTTGAGACTCCTCGTCATGTCATTGATCTCATCCGGGACTTCGAACAAACTTCGGTCATCAAATCACATAACTCATAATACAAATCATCGCAGAACGTTAAGCGTGCGGACCCTACGGGTTCGAGAACTATGTAGACATGACCAAGACTCATCTCCGGTCAATAACCAATAGCGGAACCTGGATGCTCATATTGGTTCCTAAATATTCTATGAAGATCTTTATTGGTCAAACTGCATAACAACATATGTTGTTCCCTTTGTCATCGTTAGTTACTTGCCTGAGATTCGATCGTCGGTATCTTAATACCTAGTTCAATCTCGTTACCGGCAAGTCTCTTTACTCGTACCGTAATGAATCATCCTGCAACTAACTCATTAGTCATATTGCTTGCAAGGCTTATAGTGATGTGCATTACCGAGAGGGCCCAGAGATACCTCTCCGACAATCGGAGTGACAAATCCTAATCTCGATCTATGCCAACTCAACAAACACCATCGGAGACACCTGTAGAGCACCTTTATAATCACCCAGTTACGTTGTGACATTTGGTAGCACACAAAGTGTTCCTTCGGTATTCGAGAGTTGCATGGTCTCATAGTCATAGGAACATGTATAAGTTATGGAGAAAGCAATAGCAACAAACTAAACTATCATCATGCTAAGCTAACGGATGGGTCAAGTCAATCACATCATTCTCTAATGATGTGATTCCGTTAATCAAATTACAACTCATGTCTATGGTTAGGAAACATAACCATAACTGATTCAATGAGCTAGTCAAGTAGAGGCAAACTAGTGACACTCTGTTTGTCTATGTATTCACACATGAACTAAGTTTCCGGTTAATACAATTCTAGCATGAATAATAAACATTTATCATGATATAAGGAAATATAAATAACAACTTTATTATTGCCTCTAGGGCATATTTCCTTCAGTCTCCCACTTGCACTAGAGTCAATAGTCTAGTTCACATCATCATGTGATTGCACACCAATAGTTCACATTTTTATGTGATTAGTTCACATCTTCATGTGACTAATACCCAAAGGGTTTACTAGAGTCAATAATATAGTTCACATCTCTATGTGATTAATACCCAAGGAGTGATCATGTTTTGCTTGTGAGAGAAGTTTAGTCTACGGGTCTGCAACATTCATGTCCGTATGTATTTTGCAAATTTCTATGTCTACAATAATCTGCATGGAGCGACTCTAGCTAATTGCTCCCACTTTCAATATGTATCCAGATTGAGACTTAGAGTCATCTAGACGATGTAAAAAGCTTGCATCAACGTAACTCTTTACGACGAACTCTTTTATCACCTCCATAACCGAGAAATATTTCCTTAATCCTCTAAGGATAATTTTGACCGCTGTCCAGTGATCTACTCCTAGATCACTATTGTACTCCCCTACCAGTATCATGCTAAGGTATACAATAGGATTGGTACACAACATAGCATAGTTTATAGAACCTGTGACTGAGGCATAGGGAATGACTTTTCATTCTTTTTTCTATTTTTTCTGCTGTGGTCGGGTTTTGAGTCTTTACTCAACTTCACACCTTGCAACATAGGCAAGAACTCCTTCTTTGACTGTTCCATTTTGAACTACTTCGAAATCTTGTCAAGGTATGTACTCATTGAAAAATCTTATCAAGCGTCTTGATCTATCTCTATAGATCTTGATGCTCAATGTGTAAGCAGCTTCACCGAGGTCTTTTCTTTGAAAAACTCCTTTAAAACACTCCTTTATGCTTTCCAGAAAATTCTACATTATTTCCGATCAACAATATGTCATTCACATATACTTATCAGAAATGCTATAGTGCTCCCACTCACTTTCTTGTAAATACAGGCTTTACCGCAAGTCTGTATAAAACCATATGCTTTGATCACTTTATCAAAGCTTATATTCCAACTCTGAGATGCTTGCACCAGTCCATAGATGGATCGCTGTAGCTTGCTCACTTTGTTAGCACCTTTAGTATCAACAAAACCTTCTGGTTGCATCATATACAACTCTTCTTTAAGAAATCCATTAAGGAATGTAGTTTTGACAACCATTTGCCAGATTTCATAAAATGCGGCAACTGCTAACATGATTCAGACAGTCTTTTAAGCATCAATACGAGTGAGAAAATCTCATCGTAGTCAACACCTTGAACTTGTCGAAAACATTTTTCTGACAATTTGAGCTTTGTAGATAGTAACACTACTATCAGCGTCCGTCTTCCTCTTGAAGATCCATTTATTCTCAATGACTCACCGATCATCGGGCAAGTAAATCAAAGTCCATACTTTGCTCTCATACATGGATCCCATCTCAGATTTCATGGCCTCAAGCCATTTTGCAGAATCTGGGCTCATCATCGCTTCCTCATAGTCCGTAGGTTCGTCATGGTCTAGTAACATGACTTCCAGAACAGGATTACCGTACCACTCTGGTGCAGACCGTACTCTGGTTGACCTACGAGGTTCGGTAGTAACTTGATCTGAAGTTTCATGATCATTATCATTAGCTTCCTCACTAATTGGTGTAGGAATCACTGGAACTGATTTCTGTGATGAACTACTTTCCAATTCGGGAGAAGGTACAATTACCTCATCAAGTTCTACTTTCCTCCCACTCACTTCTTTCGAGAGAAACTCCTTCTCTAGAAAGGATCCATTCTTAGCAATAAAATATCTTGCCTTCGGATCTATGATAGAAGGTGTACCCAACAGTTTCTTTTGGGTATCCTATGAAGACGCACTACTCCAATTTGGGTTCGAGCTTATCAGTTTGAAACTTTTTCACATAAGCATCGCAACCTTAAACTTTAATAAACGATAGCTTTGGTTTCTTGCCAAACCATAGTTCATACGATGTCATCTCAACGGATTTAGATGGTGCCCTATTTAATGTGAATGCAGCTGTCTCTAATGCATAACCCCAAAATGATAGTGGTGAATCAGTAAGAGACATCATAGATCACACCATATCCAATAAAGTACGATTACAACATTCAGACACACCATTATGCTGTGGTGTTCCAGGTGGCGTAAGTTGCGAAACTATTCCACATTGTTTCAAATGAAGACCAAACTCGTAACTCAAATATTCGCCTCCGCGATCAGATCGTAGAAACTTTATTTTCTTGTTACGATGATTTTCCACTTCACTCTGAAATTCTTTGAACTTTTCAAATGTTTCAGACTTATGTTTCATTAAGTAGATGTACCCATATCTGCTCAAATCACCTGTGAAGGTCAGAAAATAACGATACCTGTCGTGAGCCTCAACACTTATTGGATCACATACATCAGTATGTATTATTTCCAATAAGTCAGTTGCTCGCTCCATTGTTCCGGGGAACGGAGTCTTAGTCATCTTGCCCATGAGGCATGGTTCGCAAGCATCAAGTGATTCCAAAAGTCCATCAGCATGGAGTTTCTCCATGCGCTTTACACCAATATGACCTAAACGGCAGTGCCACAAATAGGTTGCACTATCATTATTAACTTTGCATCTTTTGGCTTCAATATTATGAATATGTGTATCACTACGATCAAGATTCAATAAACCATTCACCTTGGGTGTATGACCACAGAAGGTTTTATTCATGTAAACAGAATAAAAATTATTCTTTGACTTAAATGAATAACCGTATTGCAATAAACATGATCCAATCATATTATGCTCGACGCAAACACCAAATAACATTTATTTTCGGTTCAACACTAATCCCGAAGGCAAAGGGAGTGTGCGATGTTGATTTTATCAACCTTGGAATCATTTCCAACACACATCGTCACCTCGTCCTCAACTAGTCTTTGTTTATTTTGCAACTCCCGTTTCGAGTTACTACTCTTAGCAACGGAACTAGTATCAAATACCGAGGGGTTTGCTATAAACACTAGTACAGTACACATCAATAACATGTATATCAAATATACCTTTGTTTACTTTTCCATCCTTCTTATCCGCCAAGTATCTAGGGCCGTTCCACTTCTAGTGACCATTTCCTTTGTAGTAGAAGCACTTAGTTTCAGGCTTGGGTCTAGCTTTGGGCTTCTCATGGGAGTGGCAACTTGCTTGCCATTATTCTTGAAGTTCCCTTTCTTTTCCCTTGCCATTTTACTTGAAACTAGTGGTCTTGTCAACCATCAACACTTGATGCTTTTTCTTGATTTCTACCTTCGCTGATTTCAGCATGGCGAAGATCTTTGGGAATCGTTTCCATTATCCCTTGTATATTATAGTTCATCACGAAGTTCTAGTAACTTGGTGATAGTGACTAGAGAACTCTGTCAATCACTATCTTATCGGGAAGATTAACTCCCACTTGATTCAAGTGATTGTAGTACTCATACATTCTGAGCACATGCTCACTTGTTGAGCTATTCTCCTCCATCTTGTAGGCAAAGTACTGTCAGAGGTCTCATACCTCTTGACACGGGCATGAGTATGAGATACCAATTTCAACTCTTTGAACATCTTATATTCTCCGTGGCGTTCAAAACATTTTTGAAGTACGGATTCTAAGCCGTAAAGCAAGGTGCACTAAACTATCAAGTAGTCATCATACCGAGCTTGTCAAACATTCATAATGTCTGCATCTGCTCCTGCAATAGGTCTGTCACCTAGCGGTGCATCAAGGACATAATTTTTGTGTGCAGCAATGAGGATAATCCTCAGATCACAAACATAGTCCGCATCATTTCTACTATCATCTTTCAACATAGTTTTTCTCTAGGAACATATAAAAAAACGGGGAGCTACATCGCGAGCTATTGATCTACAACATAGTTATGCAAATACTATCAGGACTAAGTTCATGATAAATTAAAGTTCAATTAATCATATTACTTAAGAACTCCCACTTAGATAGACATCCCTCTAGTCATCTAAATGATCACGTGATCCAAATCAACTAAACCATGTCCGAACATCACGTGAGATGGAGTAGTTTTCAATGTTGAACATCAATATGTTGATCATATCTACTATATGATTCACGCTTGACCATTCAGTCTCCAGTGTTCCGAGGCCATATCTGCATATGCTAGGCTCGTCAAGTTTAACCCAAGTATTCCGCGTGTGCAAAACTGGCTTGCACCCGTTGTATGTGAACGTAGAGCTTATCACACCCGATCATCATGTGGTGTCTCGGCACGACGAACTGTCGCAATGTTGCATACTTAGGGAGAACACTTATACCCTAAAATTTAGTGAGAGATTATCCTGTAATGCTACCGCCGAACTAAGCAAAATAATATGCATAAAGGATAAACATCACATGCAATCAAAATATGTGACATGATATGGCCATGATCATCTTGCGCCTTTTTGATCTCCATCTCCAAAGTACCATCATGATCTCTATCGTCACCGGCATGACACCATGATCTCCATCATCTTGATCTCTATCAACGTGTCATCACATGGTCGTCTTGCCAACTATTTCGCTTGCAACTATTGCTATCGCATAGTGATAAAGTAAAGCAATTATTTGGCGCTTGCATCTTATGCAATAAAGAGACAACCATAAGGCTTCTGCCAGTTGTCGATAACTTCAACAAACATGATCATCTCATACAACAACTTATATCTCATCATGTCTTGACCATATCACATCACAACAAGCCTTGCAAAAACAAGTTAGATGTCCTCTACTTTGTTGTTGCAAGTTTTATGTGGCTGCTACGGGCTGAGCAAGAACCGTTCTTACCTACGCATCAAAAACCACAACGCGGTATAGTGATTGCCTTTTGATCTTCAGAAAGAACCCTGTTCATTGAATCCGATTCAACTAAAGTTGGAGAAACTGACACCCACCAGCCACCTGTGTGCGAAGCACGTCGGTAGAACCAGTCTCGCGTAAGCGTACGCGTAATGTCGGTCTGGGCCGCTTCATCCAACAATACCGTTGAATCAAGAAACAACTAGTGACAGCAAGCAATATGTATATACCCACGCCCACAACTCCTTTGTGTTCTACTCATGCATATAACATCTACGCATAGACCTGGCTCGGATGCCACTGTTGGGAACGTAGTAATTTCAAAAAATTTCCTACGCACATGCAATATCATGGTGATGCATAGCAACGAGAGGGGAGAGTGTTGCTTACGTACCCTCGTAGACCATAAGCGGAAGCATTATGATAATGCGGTTGATGTAGTCGCACATCTTCACGTTTGACCGTTCCTAGTACCGAAAGTACAACACCTCCGTGATCTGCACACGTTCGGCTTGGTGACGTCCCATGAACTCTCAGTCCAGCTGAGTGTCGAGGGAGAGCTTCGTCAGCACGACGGCGTGATGATGGTGATGATGATCCTACCGTCGCAGGGCTTCGCCTAAGCACTACGATGATATGACCAAGGTGGATTATGGTGGAGGGGGCACCGCACACGGCTAAGGGATCAATGATCAACTTTTGTGTCTATGGGGTGCCCCCTGGCCACGTATATAAAGGATGGAGGGAGGAGGAGGCCGGCCCTCATAGGGCGCACCCAAAGTGTGGAGTCCTACTAGGACTCCCTAGTCCTAGTAGGATTCCACCTCCCACATGGAATAGGAAAAAGGGAAGGGAGAAGGAGAAGGAAGGAAGGGGGCGCCCCCTTTCCCTAGTCGAATTCGGACCAGTCCATGGGGAAGGGGCGCGGCCACCCTTGAGGCCTTTCTCTCCTTTCCCGTATGGCCCATTAAGGCCCAATACAAATTCCCGTAGCTCTTCGTTACTGTGAAAAATACTCGAATAACTCGGAAACTTTCCGATGTCCGAATATAGCCTTACAATATATCGATATTTACGTGTCGACCATTTTGAGACTCCTCGTCATGTCGTCGATCTCATCCGGCACTCCGAACAAACTTCGGTCATCAAATCACATAACTCATAATACAAATCGTCACAGAACGTTAAGCGTGCGGACCCTACGGGTTTGAGAACTATGTAGACATGACTGAGACTCATCTTCGGTCAATAATAAAAAATTATCATGATATAAGGAAATATAAATAACAACTTTATTATTGCCTCTAGGGCATATTTCCTTCATTAATATGCTATTTTATATTATTTTTGGGACTAACTTATTAACCTAGAGCCCAGTGCCAGTCTCAGTTTTTCCTTGTTTTTCAGTTTCACAGAAAAGGAATACCAAATGGAGTCCAAATGGAATAAAACCTTCACGATGATTTTTCTTGGACAAGAAGACACCCAGGAGACTTGGAGTGCAAGTCAGAAGAGCCACGAGGCAGCCACAAGGGCGGAGGGCGCGCCCCCTACCTTGTGGGCCCCTCGGTGACCCCCTGACCTAGATCTTCCCCTATATATTCACATATATTCCCGAACCACCAGAGGCATCCATGTCGGTGTCAAAACCGGCGGATCTCGGGTAGGGGGTCCCAAACTGTGCATCTAGGCCGGATGGTAACAGGAGGCAAGGGACACGGAGTTTTACCCAGGTTCGGGCCCTCTTGATGGAGGTAAAACCCTACGTCCTGCTTGATTAATATTGATGATATGGGTAGTACAAGAGTTGATCTACCACGAGATCGGAGAGGCTAAACCCTAGAAGCTAGCCTATGGTATGATTGTTGTTCTGTATGTTCTATCGACTAGCCTGGCCCTAGTTTATAGAATGCACCAGAGGCCTAGGTTAACAAGAGTCCTAGCCGAACACGCTGGTGGGGAGAAGTCCTTGTCTTGATCGCCAAGTCTTTGTGGAATCTTCCTTGTATGCGGCAGCTGTCCGAACTGGCCCATGAGTATACGGCCATGGGGGGCCTCGGCCCAATCTAATAGATCAGGAGACGACGTGGTGAGTACCCCCTAGTCCAAGACACCGTCAGTAGCCCCCTGAACCGGTCTTCAAGTTAGGGACGCTCCTCGATTCTTCCGAACTGTTCTTCATGTTCGGTCATTGGTCTTGAAAACTGGTTCAACAATCTTCTTTATCTTCGATCTTGAGGATCACTGAAATGCATTCGACGAGTTTACACGTCGGGTATCCGAGGAGCCCCTTTAAGTTTCCGGCCTTTACCAATGCCTTGTTATTTTTACGCCACACCTCGGGTTTGAAGTTGTTCTCGGGCGGCAGCGTCCTCTTGCGTCCGAGCTCCAACGCCGGACTGTATTCGAGGTATCTTTTGCAACCAAGCACCAACGCCGGACCGCTTCCCACTCTAACGCCGGAACGTATCCGAGCTCCAATGCCGGACTATGTATCCGAGCTCCAACGCTGGACTATATCTGAGGTGTCGTAAATCACCTTGGTTCAAAGAAGTTTGAAGGAGTTTAGCCGAGCTTAATGCCAGAAATGCCCTCTATGGAGCCAGTCACTAGCGCCCGAGTTTTATGCCGGGCTGCTTCCGAGGTGGTGCACCACCCTGAATGTGGGCCGATTTTTGTGAATATTTTTTATTGGTGCAATTTATTCTTTGCCGAGATATATAGCCAGTAGCCGTCAAGGTGTGTATCGGTCTAAAACCCGAGATGCACCTGAAGGATGACGTAAGACCGCTGATCCCAGTAGCCGCTGAGACTCAGGTTGATTTGCAAAATCGGCCTGAGGATCAAGTCCAAGCTCGGCAGAATACTTCGGGACACTAAAAGCGGCGTGCTCAGTCCTCGAGACTCAAGTTGGGTGCGGCCGACCAACCTGAGGATCAAAATCTCCTCGGAAACTATATTGCACATAAAATTTTCTGCATTGGACAAGCAATGCAGTAGCCCCTGAGACACTGGTCGGGTGGTAACACCAGATCAGGGGATCAATGTGCCCCTTTAATATTTGTAAATAATAAGCCCGAAGCCCAGTAGCCCCTGAGCCTTAATGCGGGCACGGGTGGCCGAATTAAGGATCAATATCCATAGTAAAATCACAAATTATGTGTAATGACTCTATGTATCCAAGTACTTTATGTCATTAATGCTCGAATCCGCATTGTACAAAACTTTGTTGACCGACCATCGGCTTCCACCTCCTCGGCCAGTAGCCGAGGAGTGTTTGTCCTACTTTATAAAGCCTTTATGAGGGTAAAGATTTACAACAAACAAGGCAATCTGGCCATGCGGTTTTATAAACAAAGGTACGCAGAGAGTTATATTATTGTTTAACAGAAGAAATGTCTTCCAAAGAAAATAGTCCCGCTATCGGTTCCTTTCTTTGGGTTGTCATGCTAAGCATGATCATTAAACCTCAGCTCTAATGTAAGAGCAAAATATTGAGGATTTAGTTTGGGAGGCCAGTTAATAGCCCCCGGTAGTGTTCGACGACAGTCAGGGTCAAGCCGTAAATACTTCGGCCAATGTTATGAACGGCCCATCATTTAACATAGTCATCGGATCGTTGACCAGTTTACGCTTATTGTGAAAGTTAGTTTTCGGCTTTCTCCACTGAGGTGCTTAACCATGTGAGCTAGAAGCACAATCGTAGTGGTTCTCCCTTTGCATGCCTAGCCGAACAAAACAAAACGTAGGAAGAAAGTGCCGGAGCCGGGCAACCCAACTATTGATTGAAGACACAATTCGAAACCGATGCATATATAGCAATATCTGAGAATGTTTTTGCCGAATCCCTAAAGGTGTCCGGCGTTGCACTGCGAGACTAATGCTAGAAAAGCACAAATAGTTTAAAAGTGCCAAAATGCTTGGAAAACCAAGAAACGTTAGTAAAAACATGACGTCTGAACAATATCAAGTGTTCGATGCCAATCCGAAAGTTGGTCTTGGAAAAAAGAAGTGCTTCTGTCGTGCTTTAACATGATACATCCTATCTCAAGACTTCGAGCGGGTCAGCCTACGGCTTCAACCTTCTATCCCGAGGGTGGAGTACTTCTCATCAGGCCAGTTTAGCAAACTAAACTCTAGCGGCTTTGAGAGAGAAATTAGGCTCCCTGGCTAGTGACCGCACACTCGTGTCGAAAAAAGGAGTGATGAATAATAATAATAAAATTTTGCAACGACTAAGAAGAAGAAGAACACTTATTATAAAACGGCTCAAATAAACTTAAGAGCCCCCAAGTGACTTGGGTAGAAGAATGATTGCATGTACCGAAGTACTTATACCATATCTATGTTCAACCGAACTTTAAACGCGTCTTAACCGACCGTCAGCTTCTCCCTCTTCGGTCAAGGACCAAAAAGTGTTATGTACTCCATCGGTCGAGAATATCGACGGTGTTTCCAATAACCAGACAATCAGGCCATAAGGCTGTAACAGACAAAGTGCGCTCAGGGAACTTATGCTATATTACCATGAAGTGTAAGGAGCATCTTCGAAGAAAATAGTACCCCCACCGATACCTTTCTTCGGTGCTCATTGTTATTATGAGACTTGTGCAGTAGATTTTTTGTACTCATGAGTTCCGTTGTGTGCCGACCATCATTGAAAACTATAAGAGCGCTAGCTTTCGGCTTCACCCAGTCTGCGGCTCGGGCGACCCGATCGTGACAATCGCAGAGGTGCTCCCTTTACTCCCTAGCCGAACAATCGAGAACGTAGGGGTAAACATAGGAGCGAGGCAACCCAGCTTGCAAATCGCTTAAGTCAATATGGTGCATATTGTGGCGTAATACACGAACAAGGAACACTTTTCCACCGCCGCAACCTTCTGTTCCCGCGAGATCCCATCTTGGGGCCTTTTCCGGCATCCTGCCGGAGGGGGATTCGATCACGGAGTGCTTCTACATCAACTCTATTGCCCTTCCCATGAAGTGTGAGTAGTTTACCTCAGACCTTCGGGTCCATAGCTTGTAGCTAGATGGCTTCTTCTCTCTATCTTTGATTCTCAATACCATGTTCTCCTTGATGTTCTTGGAGATCTATCCGATGTAATCCTCCTTTGCGGTGTGTTTGTCGAGATCCGATGAATTGTGGATTTATGTAGCTTATCTATGAATATTATTTGAATCCTCTCCGAATTCTTTTATGCATGATTTGATATCTTTGTAATTCTCTTCGAACTATCAGTTTAGTTTGGCCAACTAGATTGGTTTTGCTTGCAATGGGAGAAGTGCTTAGCTTTGGGTTCAATCTTGTGGCGTCCTCACCCAGTAACAGTAGGGATAGCGAGGCACATATTGTATTGTTGCCATCGAGGATAAAAAGATGGGGTTTACATCATATTGCTTGAGTTTATTCCTCTACATCATGTCGTCTTACTTAAAGCGTTACTCTGTTCTTCATGAACTTAATACTCTAGATGCAGGCAGGAGTCGGTCGATGTATGGAGTAATAGTAGTAGATACAGGCATGAGTCGGTCTACTTGACACGGACGTGATGCCTATATTTCATAATCATTGCCTTGGATATCGTCATAACTTTGCGCTTTACTATCAATTGCTCGACAGTAATTTGTTCCCACCGTATTATTTGCTATCTTGAGAGAAGCCTCTAGTGAAACCTATAGCCCCCGGGTCTATTTTCCATCATATAATTTCCAATCTACTATTTTGTAATCTTTTACTTTCCGATCTATAAACCAAAAAACCCCAAAAATATTTAGTTTATCTTTTGTTTAGTTTTATCTATGTCTATCATATCTCACTTTTGAAAGTGACTGTGAAGGGATTGCCAGCCCCTTTATCGCGTTGGGTGCAAGTGTTTGATTGTTTGTGCAGGTATTGGTGATTTGTGCATTGTCTCCTACTAGATTGATACCTTGGTTCTCTAACTGAGGGAAATACTTATCTCTACTTTGCTCTATCACCCTTTCCTCGTCAAGGGAAAAACCAACGCAAACTCAAGAAGTATCAGGCAGGTTGATGCATTCCGCCTTTAGGTTGATGTTACACATGTAGAAGAACATGTTCTGCCACTTCTTGGTAGACTCTTCAAGGGGCATCTTGGGGAACAACCCATTTGACCGGGCTGAGACTATGGCGGCCCCGCAGTCGGACATGACGCCGGCTGCCGGCCCTTGCTGCTTGAGGACGAAAAGCCGGGCCCATAGCTCCGTGTCAGGCATCAAGCCTAGGTAGCCCTCACAGAGCGTGGCATTCCCAGCAAGCTGTAGCACAGTATTGGCACCGAGGTGATGCAGCTGCAACCCGAAGAAGTCTAGGAAGGAGCGCAAGAAGAGGCTTGCAGCAAGGCCGAACCCGCGCACGAAGTAGGAGAAGAATACCATGTACGCACCCTCCTGCGGCACCGGCTCGATCTCTTCGCCTGCCGCGCGCGCTGCCACCACCGTCGCCGCCGACAACCACTTGGTGTCGCGGGGGTACTGAATGTTGGCCTCGATGGTCTTGGAGCCCTCCCAAGGTCCATTCGGCCGCGCCATTGGTAGAGCTTGTGACAGACTAGGTTTTGCCCTTTCTTATTTGCTTGATTTTTCATTTGAGTTTTTTTGAACATGGAGTTTCTGAATCTTTTCAAATGGACTTAAACACTTGGGCATCCTTGGCTTTCACCCAAGTGCTTCAATTCCCTCCTAAATCATCATTTCACTTCTGACCCACCCAAAAATAATCTTTTGAATATTTTCTTAAATGAAAAATATTCATTTTCTTTCCAAAAACCCTAAGCCAGATCTGTTTGCTTCAAAGCAACCCCAATTTTTATGGCTCGGAAAAATCTGAGATAATTCACAAATATTCTGTGAACCCTAGTGCACCTTCCTGAGCAAAAATATTTCATCACTTTATGGAATATTTTTGCTATAGAAAATCTTTTCTATTCTGGACAGAAATGGTGGTTTCTACCGCAACTACCATTTTACTTGCTCCATTTGACCTGAACTTTCTTGTGCATCTTTACCTTAGTAACTTATCACTAGCCTCCAAAGCACAACTTCTAACTCCAAGCCATTTGACCGCAGTAACATCACCAAGTTACTGACCAGAAACTTACTTGGTGTGTGAAAACTTCTCTACTGCACCTGGATACAAACCAAATCGTGGTAACATTCAAAACTACCATGAAAAATGCCAGACATTGAGTTTTTCCTTAGATCGACCTGATGTCATAGTTCACGCGGTGACCGCGTTCGTCCAAGCGTGCTGGCATGCAGCCGACATGCTCTGCAACGCGCCCGAGCCTCTATTGCTTGCGTGCTCACTTACCCGCCTGCCCAACCATGCCAACCCTCGCCACCATCATCGTCTCAACGTTCTTAACTCCTCCCTGGCGCTCGCCAATGCCGGAGCTCGCCGCAGCGAGCACGGTCAAAGTCCGGCCAGCCCAACAGTGCGGAGCGCACTGTGCTCGTCGCCATCCTCTTGATCCTGTGCTCGTCTCCGCCCGCCCACAGTGGCCGCGTGACCTCTGTCGCCTTCTCCCTCTCTCACTGATGCCGCTCGTCGCCGGGCGCCGTGGACAGGTGTCCACCGGCGGAGACTGGAGAACCCTCGCTGCTCGCCTATAAATAGAGCCCTCCCCAGCCTCCTCGAGCACCATCCAGCATTCACACACACGCCACGACCGAGTAGGAAGCTAGAGCCCGACCGGGCAGGCCTCGGGCCGCCGTCCCCGAGCTCGAGCTCGCCGGCGATCCCCTCTGGTCGCCGCAGTAGCTCCAGCCCCTCCCAGGCCTGGGCGACCCCGCCAGGGCCTCCGCCTCTCTCCGGTGAGGCCGTCTCGCCTGCTTGGAGCCCCTGGAGTGGCCTCTGCTCGCCATCTTCCTCAACTCCGGCCACCTCCACGTTTCGCCTCCGCTTGCGAGGTTGATTCCGACGCCGACCGACCGCCCTAGCTACGCTACAGGTATGGGCAGGTGCGCCTCAACCCCCTCTTGCCATCCCTCCCTCTCGTTTGGGCCATGGAGCCCTCGTCACGGGCGAGAGCTCTGGCGAAGCCACGACCCCCTCTGTTTCCTTCTCCCTCTTCCCCCACTTGACTAGCGGGGCCTGCTAGTCAGCCACTCAGTACGTGCGTGAAGCGGTACGAGTGGTGGCGCCCCTGGGCTTTACGCCTTCAACGTCACCCCCAGTCTATTTATTTACTCAAATTCGTTTGAATATACAGAACACTTCAAACAGTTAGAACTTTTCAACCATAAGTCCAAATGAATTGATTCTTTTTGCATTGTGTTTTTTGATAAGAAATCTAGCAGCTCACCAAAGATGAGATTTTTCTGAGCTGTCTAGAATTTCTGGTGATTTTCAGAAGTGTTCTTGATATTTTCTTTTTGTGATTAAAACTATTTTCAGAAGGTGAAGCTTGTCTTGAGGATCACCAGGAGGCTTGTGAACCTCATCTGCACTAGGACAAGCCACAACAACATTTTCATGGTGCCATTTCAATATTTGTGATTTTCTTACTTAAATGAAATGATTAATCCATGCATTTAAATGATTATGGAGTTATTTATGTTCTGTTAAATATTGGTTAGTTGTTATGCTTGATTTACAGAATGGGTGAAACTAGTTTAGTGGATAAAGCAAGATAAGATTTATTTGAGGTGATGTTAGAAATAATTTTGTTAAGCATGTTAGCAATTATTTAAAGCTATGTTTTTGCCCTCTTAGATTGATAAAAATTTGTTAGAAAATGTTCTGTTAAATACTTGTTTAATCATATTACTTGTCTTACGGAATGTTTCAACCCAACTTAGTGATAAAGAAAGTAAGGGTTGTTGATAGTGAAATCTTTTTGATAAGCATATGCGAAATTTATCGGAGTTACTTCTTGCGTAAGAAATCAATAAAACTTGTTGCAAAATATTTTGGTTAAGTTGTGAGTTATTTGAGCAAGTAGAGTAATTTGAGTTGCTGATGTTAGGCTTGGTGTGTATAAGGATGACATCGGTCATTTTTATCACTATATGGTGCATGTGTTGTTTTGCATTTCATGGCATGCTATGACACCGGTCATTTTTAGTTTAAAGTTAAACCTGAATATAACTCAACTTGAATATACCGTTGGCTGGGTCATGGTGCCACTGAATCAAGTTTCTTTCCAGTGCAACCACATTTGCCTTTGTGGGAAGGCCTTGATTCGGTCCATTGACATGGCCTCTGGTCGGTGCCTCCATCTAGGGAAGGTTATGTCGTGCTTGCCCTGGCCCGGTAAGCAGACATAATCTTGTGTGCTCGTTGATGATATTATGGTACCGAGTCCCCGAGTGGGAGTGTCCCCGAGTGGGAGTGTTTTGACCACGACGGTGGTTGGTGTGTCTTTGGTAGACACGGGGCCACCCAGGACCAGCCCGTTGGGGATTTGGGTCGGAGTGGCCGGGAGAGTGCTATGGCAATGGAGGGGTTTTGATGGAATGTCGTTGGTCCACCCGAATGGGAGTGCGAGGCCATGGGTTCCGTGGTGTGGGTACAGTGTGCTACCTCTGCAGAGTGTGTAATCCATCGATAACCGAGTCCATGGTTACGGACACCTCGTAGTAGGTCCCACCACAAGTCAACGTTTAATAAAAATTGCACGCTAAGCTATGAACTTTGCATTGTTGATGGATGGAAGAAAGGCCATCGAGGCATTTGGGACCAAATGATGGTCGTGGTTGTGATCGCTGTAAGGATCACGAGGTGTCCTTGAGAAAGACCACTTTGGTGGTGTGTTTGTGATCTAGAGATGATCACGGTTGGTAAGCTGTACCGAGGGACGTTCGAGCATGATCACAGCATGTTGACATATAGTGTTGCATTTTTAATAATTGGTTAAATATCATGATATTGTTTGTCATTATGATTATGCCAGTTGTGAGCTTGCAAGTACATTCAATGTACTGACCTGGCATGTCATGCCAGATTTCAGGAAAGTATCGTTGGAAAGGAGCGCTGTTCGAGTCTAGATCATGTCCACATCGGTGTCCCTGTGATATGGAGCTTCCGCCACGACGTTATTCCGTGGCCACGTGGTTGTTCGGATCGAGGCCCCTTAATGTTCACTAAATAATGTACATATTGTTCAGCCGCACCGAGTGTGCCGCTTGGCCTCGACAGTTGTTGTAATGTAACTCTGTTTCGCTAGCATCAATAAAGCGGTTGTTATTCTGTACCAAGATGTTGTGTGTTGCCAGAAGACATGGTCTCTGGGCTGGCAATGCATGGTAAACCGATCGCTCTGAGCCGGGGTGCCACAATGCTTGGTATCAGAGCTACGCTGACTGTAGGCCATGCTAGACTACGACGCACTAGATACGAGTTTTAGTTGAGTACCGGTAGTAATTTGTGGTGATTATTGAGTTGCATGCATTCGGTTTATATATTTTAATGCTAACTTGCTAATGGTTGTGGGTGTAGATGGCTCCGGTGCCGTATCCGTGCCAGTTGCAGCTGATGCCGTACACGTCACCGCACCTCCTTCGCAACGTGTGGCATAGGCTGTATCCTCTCGGAGACGACCCAGTCTATCTTGTGTACCGGGAGCATCTAGCTGATTTAGTATATGAGTATCACGCAGTGGTCACTCTGCACACTAGTTCCGATTCCAGCTCTCACACTCGCACTTCTCGGAGCGTCTATGCCTCCACCGCTTCTCAGGCTGTCCAGTTCGCTGCATTCGAGGTCCTTGTCGAGCTTCACTACAACGAGGTCCGAATGCAGAACCACCTAGGTTTCTACTACTACCCATCTCTGCACGACAATGGTCATGTACATTTCCCTCTCATTGATCCGGAATCTGATAGTGTTGCTAGCCACCTTGCTCGTTATATCACTGCTAGCTATCTCATGATCCATGAGCTGGCTCGAGAGCTGACTCGTACTTGTACTCGTACTGCTTTAGCCACTACTTTGGTCACTTCTAGATCCGCCACTACTCCGTCTTCACTGGGATTTACCCCTTATGTCCCAGTCAGTTCTAGCTCCCCTATTTCGCCGGTTACTCCCTCGAGTAGCACGGGCGTCTCGGTCGCGAACCCTCTCAATACTCCTGCCGAGTGGGTCTCACTTCTCGCTACCCCTGTAGCCCCGATGCTTCATCCTACCCCTGCCCCTGAGGGAGAGCTCTCGAGGCAGCGCCATCGTGTTACCTTTAACCTAGAGGTTTCCGTTAACCACGTCAGTTCGGGATAAGAGACCACTTCAGGGGAGGACGCCGCAGTACCAGCAGAGCAGTAGTCTCTTTGAGTATTCGTAGTTGTCTGGATGATGTATGGATGTAGTCGTATGAGTCATGATGTTTCGTTGCCTGTATGAGAGTAGTGAACTAGTCATGTTGTTTACTTTTCATGTATGAGTCTATGTATAATTATCTTGAGACTTTATTCGCCGTATTTTTTGCTCTTCTGCTTTCTTCTGGGATTTGTCGCTGGCTTTTCCCCAATTTTATTTTTGGGTGTTTCTCATCTCGACTGTGTTGTCTTGGGAAAAATTCACAGTAGGATGACGTGGGGAGGCAGCAGTAGCAACATTCGTGAGGGAACTCCTGTTCGTTGTTCCGCACGACAGGCAGGACATTCTCCTGAGCCGTACGTTCAGCCACCACCTCCACCGCCTGATCCTCCCTCCATCGAGCAAATTCTGCGTATGTTTGAAGAAAAAAGGAACAATGATCTGATTGAAATATTGAGAAGTGTTCAAGCTATGGTTGGACAGAATGGAAACCGAAATGGTCATCACTCAAAGCTGTCAGACTTTTAGAGGACCAATCCACCCTGTTTCAGTCAGATTGTTGACCCAATGGATGCATACGATTGGTTACACACAATGGAGAAAAAGCTTGAGATTGCCCATACTAAAGGAAATGATAAAGTTCCATTTGTAACTCATTACCTTGAAGGCGCAACTGCCATATGGTGGGAAAATACAAAGGCCATGTGGCGGATTGATGAGGAAATCACCTGGGAGAAATTTAAGGATAAGTTACGAAAATATCATATGCCTACTGGAGTTATGAAGGCCAAGCAGCGTGAATTTCTCGCGCTCGTCCAAGGAAATCAGTCTGTGGCTGAATATCTGCAAAAATTCAATCATTTGGCCCATTACTCTCTGTATGACGTGGCCATCGAAGAAAGGAAGATTGACAGATTTCTTGGAGGTTTAAATCCACAACTTCGGTGTGCTCTCAGTATGTTTGATTTCACGGATTTCCAAACTCTGGTGGACAAGGCGTTCATTGCTGAACGGGAGCACAAGCTAATATCAGATAATAGGCCTGCTAATGACAACAAGCGCAAGTTTGAGCCAAAGAAAGATGGGCCACATGTGCAAAAGGCTCGTACCTGGCAGCAGACTTAGGTGGAATACAGGACAAATTGGCAGCAGAATGTTAACAAGACCACCACTCAAGTCAAAAATATTGTGACCAATCCAATGCATGAGGAGCGTCAGCGCAATAATTCTTGTTTCATTTGCGGGCACCACGGACATTATGCCAAGAAGTGCCCCAAGAACAACAAGACAAATGCCCTAAGCCGACCGCAAGTCAATTTTATGGAGTCGCGGCCAAACCAGCAAAACTTCACCGGGCACGTGTGCATCATATCTCCGCCGATGAAGCCCAAGAAAAGCCAGAAGTCGTCATTGGTATGTTTTCTGTTAATGACATACCTGCCATAATTTTATTTGACTCTGGGGCTTCCCAATCTTTTATTTCTCGGAGTTTTGCCGCCCAAAACAATTTTCCTTGCACAATTTTGGGCAAAAATATGCTGGTACAAACCCCGGGATCCATAATCAAGAGCAATCTGGTCTGCCGTGATCTGGAGATCAATATCAACGGGGTCCGCTTTCCAACATCTCTAATAATCCTTGAGTCTGAAAAGTTGGATATTATATTGGGTATGAATTGGTTGACCAAATATCAAGTTTGCATAAACTGCGCAACCCGAGAAGTCAATCTGACCAGTCTGGATGGGCAGCTCACCAAATTCTATGCTCGCAAGAATATACCCAAGCCAGAATTAGTGTGCAATGTTGTGGTTGAATTGGAATTTATTCCTGTGGTCAGTGAGTACCCTGATGTGTTTCCAGAAGAACTGCCAGGCATGCCACCAGATCAGGAACTGGAGTTTGCCATAGATCTTGTGCCCGGAACCGCACCGTTATACAAGAAGTATTACCGGATGCCCTCATCAGAATTAATGGAGCTAAAGAAACAGCTTGACGAATTACTCCAGAAAGGTTATATTCGTCCCAGCTCTTCACCATGGGGATCACCTACAATTTTCGTGGGCAAAAAGGATGGTAGTCTCCGTATGTGCATAGATCACCGCCAGCCAAGGATTGATGATCTGTTTGATCAGCTTAGTTGGCTAAGGTATTCTCTAAAATCGATTTACAGACCGGATATCATCAGCTCAAGATTAAAAAGGAAGATATTCCTAAGACCGCATTCACTACTTGGTACGGTCTTTACGAATATACCGTGATGTCCTTTGGTCTCACCAACGCCCCTGCTTTCTTCATGCATATGATGAACAAAGTATTTATGGACTTCCTCGACAAATTCGTGGTAGTCTTCATCGATGACATCCTCATTTACTCCAAGGGTGAAGAAGAACACAAGGATCACCTCCGAGCAGTACTACAACGGCTCCGCGACCATCAGCTATACGCCAAGTTCAGTAAGTGCGAATTTTGGCTCAAACAAGTTGGGTTTCTCGGACATGTACTATCCGCCGAAGGCATAGCCGTGGACCCGAGCAAAGTAAAGGATGTGCTCGATTGGGTACCACCCACGACCGTGACACAGATCCGGAGTTTCCTCGGATTAGCTGGATACTATCGTCATTTTATTGAAGGGTTTTCCAAAATTGCTAAACCCATGACGGAGCTGCTAAAATAGGATACAAAGTTTAAGTGGACAAAGGATTGTGAGAAGAGTTTTAATGAGCTGAAGATACGACTGACAACCGCACCTGTATTGACTCTTCCAGACATTTATCGCAGCTTTGATGTGTACTGTGATGCCTCCAGACAAGGTATTGGTTGCATGTTGATGCAAGACAGCAAGGTAGTAGCATATGCATCACGACAGCTACGACCTCATGAGGGAAATTATCCTACTCATAATTTGGAATTGGCTGCAGTGGTTATGCATTAAAAATTTGGAGACACTACCTCATTGGAAAAAGGTGCCAAAATTTTACCGACCACAAAAGCCTCAAGTACATTTTCACTCAGCCAGATTTAAATCTCCGTCAGCGAAGATGGTTAGAGTTGGTCAAGGATTATGACCTTGGAATAAATTACCATCCAGGCAAGCCAACATCGTTGCTGATGCGCTCAGTCGAAAGCCCGTCAGCTTAAATGTCATGTTAAAATCATTGCCCACCCAACTCCAAGAGGAGATCGCTCAGCTCAACTTGGTCATCATAGAGGCTGACCTCGCTAATATTTTGGAAGTTACCCCCACACTTGAGATGGAGATCTGTAAGGCACAGCCAGCTGACACCAACCTACAAAGACGTGCCAAGGGCCAGATGGCAAAGCAGGCCTCTAACTTCTCCAAGGACAAATTCGGTACCCTCCGATTCCGTGGACGCATTTGTGTGCCAAATCAACCGAACTTGAAGAAGAAAATCCTGTCAGAAGCCCACGAATCCGCATATTCCATTCACCCGGGAGGTACGAAAATGTATGAGGACCTTAGACAAATATTCTGGTGGGATGGAATGAAGAAAGACATTGCCTATTTTGTAGCCTATTGCAACATATGCAACAAGGTGAAAGCAGATCATCAGAAGCCAGTCGGACTTCTCCAACCGCTGCCAGTTTCACAGTGGAAATGGGATGATGTTTGCATGGATTTCATCACAGGATTGCCTAGGACTCAGCGAGGCAAGGATGCAATCTGGGTTATAATAGACACTCTGACCAAGGTTGCTCATTTCATTCTGATCAGCACCAGATACATAGCAAATGAACTTGCACAACTGTATGTATCCAGGATCGTCAGTCTTCATGGAGTACCCCGAACTATCACTTCCGACCGAGGTTCTTTGTTTACCTCCGCTTTTTGGTCCCGTCTCCATCAAGCCTTGGGGACAACACTGAAATGTAGTACTTCCTATCACCCTCAGACAGATGGACAGACAGAGCGGGTAAACCAAATACTCGAAGATATGTTGCGAGCATGTGTGCTAGCCAAAGGTGCTAAATGGGAAGACTGCTTGCCGTATGCCGAGTTCCCTTATAACAACAGTTTCCAGACTAGTCTAAAGATGTCACCATACGAAGCTCTGTATGGCCGTAAGTGCCCCACTCCTCTAAATTGGTCTCAGACAGGAGATAGCCGTATCTTCGGAACGGATCTCATGATGGAAGCTGAGAAACAAGTTAGGGAAATCCAAGACAGACTGCAATTGGCCAAATCTCGACAGAAGAGTTATTATGATGCCAAACATCGGCAAGTTAGTTTTGAATCCAGAGAACATGCATACCTCCGAGTCACTCCTATGAAAGGAGTAAAGAGATTTCAGACTCGTGGAAAGCTGGCACCCAGATTCATTGGTCCATTCCCGATTATGTCTCGAGTGGGAACTGTTGCATATCAACTGGAACTACCCCCGGAATTGGCAGACATACACAACGTGTTCCATGTTTCGCAATTGAGATGATGCATATCCCCGCCTGAGAAAATAACTAAAACGGCTGAGATAGAATTGGCAAAAGATTTAACTTATGAATAAAGACCATTCAAAATTTTGGATTAGATGGAAAGGGTCACTCGCAGTAAAGTGAGAAAATTTTACAAGGTTCAGTGGGAGCATCACACAGAGTCAGAAGCAACTTGGGAGCAGGAAGAATTCCTTAGGAAGCAGTATCCAGAGTGGTTTTCCCAAGCAACCGAATCTCGAGGACGAGATTCATTCTATGTGGGGGAGGTTTATGACAGCCTGGGTTTTGCCCTTTCTTATTTGCTTGATTTTTCATTTGAATTTTTTTGAACTTGGAGTTTCTGAATCTTCAAATGAACTAAAACACTTGGGCATCCTTGGCTGTCACCCAAGTGCTTCACTTCCCTCCTAAATCTCATTTCACTTCTGACCCACCCAAAAATAATCTTTGGAATATTTTCTTAAATTAAAAATATTCATTTTCTTTCCAAAAACCCTAAGCCAGATCTGTTTGCTTCAAAGCAACCCCAATTTTTATGGCTCAGAAAAATCTAAGATAATTCACAAATATTCTGTGAACCCTAGTGCACCTTCCTAAGCAAAAATATTTCATCACTTTTTGGAATATTTTTGCTACAAAAAATCTTTTCTATTCTGGACAAAAATGGTGGTTTCTACAACAACTACCATTTTACTTGCTCCATTTGACCTGAACTTTCTTGTGCATCTTTACCTTAGTAACTTATCACTAGCCTCCAAAGCACAGCTTCTAACTCCAAGCCATTTGACCACAGTAACATCACCAACTTACTAACCAGAAACTTACTTGGTGTGTGAAAACTTCACTACTGCACCTGGATCCAAACCAAATTGTGGTAACATTCAAAACTACCATGAACAACATGCCAGACATTGAGTTTTTTCTTAGATCGACCTGATGTCATAGTTCACACGGTGACCATGTTCGTCCAGGCGTGCTGGCATGCAGCTGACGCGCTCTGCGACGTGCCTGAGCCTCTGTTGCTCGCGTGCTCGCTTCCCCGCCCGCCCAACCATGCCAACCCTCGCCACCATCATCGTCTCAACGTTCTTAACTCCTCCATGGCACTCGCCGACGCCGGAGCTCGCCGCAGTGAGCACGGGCAAGGTCCGGCCAGCCCAACAGCGCGGAGTGCACTGTGCTCGTTGCCATCCTCTTGATCCTGTGCTCGTCTCCGCCCGCCCACAGTGGCCGCATGACCTCCGTCGCCTTCTCCCTCTCACACTAACGCCGCTCGTCGCCGGGCGCCGTGGACATGTGTCCACCGGCGGAGCCCGGAGTACCCTCGCCACTCGTCTATAAATAGAGCCCTCCCCAGCCTCCTCAAGCACCATCCAGCACTCACACACACCCCACGATCGAGTAGGAAGCCGGAGCCTGGCCGGGCAGGCCTCGGGCCGCTGTCCCCAAGCTCAAGCTCGTCGACGATCCCCTCTGGTCGCCGTAGTAGCTCCAGCCCCTCCCTGGCCTGGACGACCCCTCCAAGGCCTCCACCTCTCTTCGGTGAGGCCGTCTCGCCGGCTTGGAGCCCCTAGAGTGGCCTCTGCTCACCGTCTTCCTCAACTCCGGTGACCACCACGTTCTACCTCCGCTTGCAAGGTTAATTCCGACGCCGTCCGACCGCCCCTAGCTACGCTATGGGTACGGGCAGGTGCGCCTCAACCCCCTCTTGCCATCCCTCCCTCTCGTTTGGGCCAAGGAGCCCTCGTCTCCGGAAAGAGCTCCGACGAAGCTGTGGCCCCCTCTGTTTCCTTCTTCCTCTTCCCCCACCTGACTAGCGTGGCCCTCTAGTCAGCCACTCAGTACGCGCGCGAAGCGGTACGAGTGGTGGCGCCCCTGGGCTTTACGCCTTCGACATCACCCCCCAGTCTATTTCTTTTATTCAAATTCATTTGAATTTACAGAACACTTCAAACAATTATAACTTTTCAACCATAAGTCCAAATGAATTGATTCTTTTTGCATTGTGTTCTTTGATAAGAAATCTAGCAGCTCACCAAAGATGAGATTTTTCTGAGCTGTCTAGAATTTCTGGTGATTTTTAGAAGAGTTCTTGATATTTTCTTTTTGTGATTAAAACTATTTTCAGAACGTGAAGCTTGTCTTGAGGATCACCAGGAGGCATGTGAACCTCATCTACACTAAGGCAAGCCACAACAACATTTTCATGGTGCCATTTCAATATTTGTGATTTTCTTACTTAAATGAAATGATTAATCCATGCATTTAAATGATTATGCAGTTACTTATATTCTGTTAAATATTGGTTAGTTGTTATGCTTGATTTATAGAATGGATGAAACTAGTTTAGTGGATAAAGCAAGATAAGATTTATTTGAGGGGATGTTAGAAATAATTTTGTTATGCATGTTAGCAATTATTTAAAGCTATCTTTTTGCCCTCTTAGATTGATAAAAATTTGTTAGAAAATGTTCTGTTAAATACTTGTTTAATCATATTACTTGTCTTACAGAATGTTTGAACCCAACTTAGTGATACAGAAAGTAAGAGTTGTTGATAGTGAAATCATTTTGACAAGCATATGAGAAATTTATCGGAGTTACTTTCTTGCGCAAGAAATCAATAAAACTTGTTGCAAAATATTTTTGTTAAGTTGTGAGCTATTTAAGCAAGTAGAGTAATTTGAGTTGTTGGCGTTATGCTTGGTGTGTATAAGGTTGACATTGGTCACTTTTATCACTATATGGTGCATGTGTTGTTTTGCATCTCATGGCATGCTATGACACCGATCATTTTTAGTTTAAAGTTAAACCTGAATATAACTCAACTTGAACATACCGTTGACTGGGTCATGGTGCCGCTGAATCGAGTTTCTTTCCAGTGCAACCACATTTGCCTTTGTGGGAAGGCCTTGATTCGGTCCATTGACACGACATCTGGTCGGTGCCTCCATCTAGGGAAGGTTATGTCGTGCTTGCCCTGGCCCAGTAAGCAGACATAATCTTGTGTGCTCGTTGATGAGATTATGGTACCGAGTCCCCGAGTGGGAGTGTCCCCGAGTGGGAGTGTTTTGACCACGACGATGGTCGGGGTGTCTTTGGTAGATACGGGGCCACCCAGGACCAGCTCGTTGGGTATTTGGGTCGGAGTGGCCGGGAGAGTGCTGTGGCAATGGAGGGGTTTTGACCGAATGTCGTTGGTCCACCCGAATGGGAGTGCGAGGCCATGGGTTCCGTGGTGTGGGTACAGTGTGCTACCTCTGCAGAGTGTGTAATCTATCGATAGCCGAGTCGACGATTACGGACACCTCGTAGTAGGTCCCACCATGAGTCAACGTTTAATAAAAATTGCACACTAAGCTATGAACTTGCATTGTTGATGGATGGCAGAAAGGCCATCGAGGCATTTGGGACCAAATGATGGTCATGGTTGTGATCGCCATAAGGATCGCGAGTTGTCCTTGAGAAAGACCACTTTGCTGGTGTGTTTGTGATCTAGAGCTGATCACGGTTGGTAAGCTGTCCCGAGGTACGTTCGAGCATGATCACAGCATGTTGACATATAGTGTTGCATTTATAATAATATTTAAATATCATGATATTTTTTTTCATTATGATTATGCCAGTTGTGAGCTTGCAAGTACATTCAATGTACTGACCTGGTGTGTCATGCCAGATTTCAGGAAAGTACCGTTGGAAAGGAGCGTTGTTTGAGTCTAGATCGTGTCCACATCGGTGTCCCTGTGATATGGAGCTTCCGTCACGACGTTATTCCTCTGCCACGTAGTTGTTCGGATCGAGGACCCTTAATGTTCACTAAATAATGTACATATTGTTCAGCCACACCGAGTGTGCCGCTTGGCCTCGACAGCTGTTGTAATGTAACTCTGTTCCGCTAGCATCGATAAAGCGGTTGTTATTCTGTACCAAGATGTTGTGTGTTGCCAGAAGACATGGTCTCTGGGCCGGCAATGCATGGTAAACCGGTCGCTCTGAGCCGGGGTGCCACAACGCTCGCCAAGGGCGCGGGCGCAACAATGTAGGAGAAAGTGCAGCGTGTGCGTGCGCGTGCACGTGCGCGTGACGACCGATGGGCGTTGCAAGTGAGCGCTCGGGCGGCGGCCGCGCGCTACGGCAGAGGTCTTCCCGGGCTTCATGAGAAGAAGACGAGGGAAGGTGGAGTGGGGGTGCGTGCGTGGGCGTTTCCGCCGCGCCCCTCCCCCTCATTTATAACAACAAGAGATGGTGGGGGTGCGGGATTGATGTCTACTACACAACTTTATCCTTGTAGACGTTGTTGGGCTTCCAAGTACATAGTTTTGTAGGAGAGCAACAAATTTCCCTCAAGTGGATGACCTATGGTTTATCAATCTGTGGGAGGCGTAGGATGAATATGGTCTCTCTCAAACAAACCTGCAACCAAATAACAAAGAGTCTCTTGTGACCCCAACACACGCAATACAATGGTAAATTGTATAGGTGCACTAGTTCGGCGAAGAGATGGTGATACAAGTGCAATATGGATGGTAGAAATAGGTTTTTGTAATTTGAAAATATAAAACAACAAGGTAACTAGTAAAAAAAAGAGCAAAAATGGTATTGCAATGCTTCGAAACAAGGCCTAGGGTTCATACTTTCACTAGTGCAAGTTATCTCAACCATGATAACATTATTAGATCGTATAACAATCCCTCAACGTGCAACAAAGAGTCACTCCAAAGTCACTAATAGCGGAGAACAAACTAAGAGATTGTTGTAGGGTACGAAACCACCTCAAAGTTATTCTTTTTGATCGATCTGTTGGGCTATTCCTATAAGTGTCACAAATAGCCCTAGAGTTCATACTAAAATAACACCTTAAGACACACATCAACCAAAACCCTAATGTCACCTAGATACTCCAATGTCACCACAAGTATCCGTGGGTTTGATTATATGATATGCATCACACAATCTCAGATTCATCTATTCGAACAACACAAAGAACTTCAAAGAGTGCCCCAAAGTTTCTACCGGAGAGTCAAGACGAAAACATGTCCCAACCCCTATGCATAAGTTCACAAGGTCACAGTGTTGGGGATCGTAGTAGAAATTTAAAATTTTCTACGCAACGCCAAGATCAATCTATGGAGTAATCTAGCAACGAGGGGAAGGGGAGTGCATCTACATACCCTTGTAGATCGCTAAGCTGAAGCGTTGCAAGAACGCGGATGAAGGAGTTGTACTCGTAGCGATTTAGATCGCAGTTGATTCCGATCTAAGCACCGAACCACGGCGCTTCCGCGTTCAACACACGTGCAGCCTGGTGACGTCTCCTACGCCTTGATCCAGCAAGGGGAGAAGGAGAAGTTGGGGGAAGACTCCGTCCAGCAGCAGCACAACGGCGTGGTGGTGGTGGAGGATCGTGGGACTCCGGCAGGGCTTCGCCAAGCACTACAAGAGACGAGGATGGAGAGGGGTAGGGCTGCGCCAAGAGAGAGATCGAATCGTGTGTTGGGCAGCCCCCATACCTCAAGTATATATAGGGGGAGGGGAGGGGGCTGCGCCCCCTCTAGGGTTCCCACCACAAGGGGTGCGGCAGCCCCTGATCCCATCTAGGGTAGCGGCCACAAGGGGGGAGGGGGAGGCACACCTGGGGTGGGCCTTAGGGCCAATCTGCCCTAGGGTTTGCCCCCTCCCCTCTTGGAGGCGCCTTGGGCTTTGGTGGGAGGCGCCCCAGCCCACCTAGGGGCTGGTCCCTTCCCACTATTGGCCCATGTAGGCCTCCGGGGCCGGTGGCCCCTCCTGCTGGACCCCCGGACCCCTCCGGTGGTCCCGGTACACTACTGGCGGTGCCCGGAACACTTCCGGTGGCCAAAACCATACTTCCTATATATCAATCTTTGCCTCCGGACCATTCCGGAACTCCTCGTGACGTCTGGGATCTCATCCGGGACTTCGAACAACATTCGGTAACCGCGTACATACTTTCCCTATAAACCCTAGCGTCATTGAAGCTTAAGTGTGTAGACCCTACGGGCTCGGGAGTCATTCAGACATGGCCGAGACAACTCTCCAGTCAATAACCAACAGCGGGATCTGGATACCCATGTTGGCTCCCACATGCTCCACAATGATCTCATCGGATGAACCACGATGTCAAGGATTCAATCAATCCCGTATACAATTCCCTTTGTCTATCGGTATGATACTTGCCCGAGATTCAATCGTCGGTATCTCGATACCTTGTTCAATCTCGTTACCAGAAAGTCTCTTTACTCGTTCTGTAACACATCATCCCGTGATCAACTCCTTGATCACATTGTGCACATTATGATGATGTCCTACCGAGTGGGCCCAGAGATACCTCTCCATTTACACGGAGTGACAAATCCCAGTCTCGATTCGTGCCAACCCAATAGACACTTTCGGAGATACCCATAGTGCACCTTTATAGCCACCCAGTTACGTTGTGACATTTGGCACACCCAAAGCACTCCTACGGTATCCGGGAGTTGAACAATCTCATGGTCTAAGGAAATGATACTTGGCATTAGAAAAGCTTTAGCATACGAACTACACGATCTTGTGCTAGGCTTAGGATTGGGTCTTGTCCATCACATAATTCTCCTAATGATGTGATCCCGTTATCAACGACACCCAATGTCCATGGTCAGGAAACCGTAACCATCTATTGATCAACGAGCTAGTCAACTAGAGGCTTACTAGGGACATGGTGTTGTCTATGTATCCACACATGTATCCGAGTTTCCTATCAATACAATTCTAGCATGGATAATAAACGATTATCATGAACAATGAAATATAATATAATAATAACTAATTTATTATTGCCTCTAGGGCATATTTCGAACAGTCTCCCACTTGCACTAGAGTCAATAATCTAGTTCACATCGCCATGTGATTAACACTCACAGGTCACATCGCCATGTGACCAACATCCAAAGAGTTTACTAGACTCAATAATCTAGTTCACATCACTATGTGATTAACACTCAATGAGTTCTGGGTTTGATCATGTTATGCTTGTGAGAGAGGTTGTAGTCAATGGGTCTGCAATATTCAGATCCCTATGTATTTCGCAAAACTTTATGTCATGTCGTAGATGCTGCTACCACGTTCCACTTGGAGCTATTCCAAATTGTTGCTCCATTATACGTATCCGGTATCTCTACTCAGAGCTATCTAGATAGGTGTTAAGCTTGCATCAACGTAACTATTTACGTCGAACTCTTCTTCACCTCCATATCCGAGAAACATTTCCTTATTCCTCTAAGGATAATTTTGACCGATATCTGGTGATCTACTCCTAGATCACCTTTGTACCCTCTTGCCAGACATGTGGCAAGGCACACATCTGGTGCGGTACTCAGCATGGCATACCGTATAGAGCCTATGACAAAAGCATAGGGGACGACCTTCGTCCTTCCTCTTTCTTCTGCCTGGTCAAGCTTTGAGTCCTACTCAACTTCACACCTTACAACTCAGGTAAGAACCCCTTCTTTGATCGATCTATTTTGAACCCCTTCAAAAACATGTCAAGGTGTGCGTTCTTTGAAAGTATCATCAGGCGTCTTGATCTATCTCTATAGATCTTGATGCCCAATCTGTAAGCAGCTTTATCCAGGTCTTCCTTTGAAAATCACTCTTCAAACAACCGTTTATGCTTTCCAGAAATTCTACATTATTTCGAACCAGCAATATGTCATCCACATATACTTATCAGAAATGTTGTAGTGCTCCCACTCACTTTCTTGTAAATACAAGTTTCTAGCAAACATTGTATAAACCTAAAAGCTTTGATCACTCCATCAAAGCATATATTCCGACTCTGAGATGCTTGTTCTAGTCCATAGAAGGATTGCTGGAGCCATCATACCTTTTAGCATCCTTAGGATCGACAAAACCTTTTATCGTATCACATACAACTTTTTCTTACGAAAACTGGTAAGAAAACTTGTTTTGACATCCATTTGTTAGATTTCATAATCGAAAAATACAACTAATGCTAACATGATTCCGACGGACTTAAGCATCGCTATGGGTGAGAAATTCTTATCGTAGTCAACTCCTTGAACTTGTGAAAAGACTCTTTCCCACAAGTCGAGCTTCATAGACGATAACATTACCGCTCACGTCCGTCTTCTTCTTAAAGATCCATTTATCTCAATGGCTTGCCGATCATCGGGCAAGTCTACCAAAGTCCATACTTTGTTCTGATACATGGATCCTATCTCGGATTTCATGGCTTCTAAACATTTGTTGGAATACGGGCCCACCATTGCTTCTCCATAGCTCGTAGGTTCATTGTTGTCTAACAACATGATATCTAAGACAGGATTACCGTACCACTCAGGAGTAGTACATATCCTTGTCGACCTACGAGGTTCGATAGCAACTTGATCTGAAGCTTCATGATCACTATCATTAACTTCCTATTCAACAGACGTAGGCGCCATAGAAAACATCTTTCTGTGTTGCATCACTCTCTGGTTGAAGTAAAGGTTCGACAACCTCATCAAGTTCTATCTTCCTCCCACTCAATTCTTTTGAGAGAAACTCCTTCTCGAGAAAGGACCCGTTCTTAGCGACAAACAATTTGCCCTCGGATCTAAGATAGAAGGTATATCCAACTGTTACCTTTGGGTATCCGTTGAAGATGTGTTTGTCCGCTTTTGGGTTTGAGCTTCTCCGGCTGAAGCCTTAAGCATCGCAGCCCCAAACATTAAGAAACGACAACTTTGGTTTCTTGCCAAACCATATTCATACGACGTCATCTCAACGGACTTAGATGGTGTCCTATCTAAAGTGAATGCAGCTGTCTCTAACGCATATCCTCAAAATGAAAACGGTAGATTGGTAAGAGACATCATAGATCACACCATAACTCATAAGGTTCGATTATGACGTCTGGACACACCATTACCCTGTGGTGTTCCAGGTGGCTTCAACTATGAAACAATTCCACAATGTCTTAAGTGATTGCCAAACTCACAACTCAGAAAATGCCCTTTTGATCAGATCGTAGGAACATGATCTTCTTGTTATGATGATTCTTAACTTCACTCTGAAATCGCTTGAACTTTTCAAACATTTCAGACTTGTGCTTCATTAAGTAAATATACCTATATCTACTCAAATCATCAGTGAAGACGAGAAAATAGCGATATCCACCGCACGCTTCAATTCTCATTGGATCACACACATCAACACGTATGATTTCCAACAAGTCACTTGCCCGTTTCATTGTACCTGAAAACGGGGTCTTAGTCATCCTGCCCATGAGGCATGGCTCGCATGTGTCAGGCGATTCAAAATCAAGTGACTCCAAACATCCATCGACATGGAGTTTCTTCATGCATCTTACGCCAATATGACCTAAGCGGAAGTGCCACAAGAAAGTGGTACTATCATTATTAACTCTACATCTTTTGGCGTGAACATGCGTATTACCACGACCGAGATTCAATGAACCATTCACATAGGGTGCATGACCATGAAAGGTATTATTCATGTAAACAGAATAACCATTATTCTTAACTTAAATGAATAACCGTATTGCAATGAACATGATCTAGTCATATTCATGCTCAACGTAGACACCTGATAACATTTATCTAGGTTCAATACTAATCCCGAAGGCAGATGGGGTGTGCGATGGTGATCTCATCAACTTTGGAAACACTTCCAACACACATCGTCACCTCGCCCTTAGCTAGTCTCCGTTTAGTCCATAGCTTTTGCTTCAAGCCACCAATAATAGCAACTGAACCGGTATCCAATACCCAGGTGCTACTAGGAGTACTAGTGAGGTACACATTAATACCACGTATATACTTTGTTGAAGTTGCCAGCCTTCTTATCTACCATGCATTTGGGGTAATTCCACTACCAGGGACTGTTCCCCTTACAATAGAAGCACTTAGTCTCGGGTTTGGGTTCAACCTTGGGTTCCTTTACTGGAGCGGCAACTGGTTTGCCATCCATGAAGTTTCCCTTCTAGCCCTTGTCCTTCTTGAAACCAGTGGTCTTGTTAAACCATCATCACTTGATGCTCCTTCTTGATTTCTACCTTTTGCGGTCTTAAGCACCGCGAATAGCTCTGGGATCAACTCCATCCCTTGCATGTCATAGTTCATCACGAAGATCTAGTAGCTTAGTGATAGTGACTAGAGAACTCTATCAATCACTGGCTTATCTGGAAGTTTAACTCCCACTTGATTCAAGTGATTGTAGCACCCAGACATTCTGAGCACATGCTCACTAGCTGAGCTATTCTCCTCCATCTTGTAGGCAAAGAACTTGTCAGAGGTCTCATACCTCTCAATACGGGCATGAGCCCGAAAATCCCAATTTCAGCTCTTGGAACATCTCATATGTTCTATGGCGTTCAAAACATCATTGGAATCCCGATTCTAAGCCGTAAAGTATGGTGCACTAAACTATCAAGTAGTCATCAGGATGTGCCTGTCAGGTGTTCACAACATGCACAGACGATGTTGTAGGGGTTTGCACATCGAGCGGTGCATCAAAGACGTAAGCCTTCTGTGTAGCAGTGAGGACACTCCTCGGACTACAGACCCAGTCCGCATCATTGCTTACAATATCTTTCAACTTGGTCTTCCTCTAGGAACGTATTGAAACAGGGAGCTACAACGTGAGCTATTTATCTACAACATATTTGCAAAGACAATTTAGACTATGTTCATGATAATTAAGTTCATCTAATCAAATTATTTAATGAACTCCCACTCAGATAGACATCCCTCTAGTCATCTAAGTGAAAGATGATCCGAGTCAACTAGGCCGTGTCTGATCATCACGTGAGACGGACTAGTCAACATCGGTGAACATCTTCATGTTGATCGCATCTTCTATATGACTCATGCTCGACCTTTCGGTCTTCCATGTTCCGAGGCCATGTCTGTACATGCTAGGCTCGTCAAGTCAACCTAAGTGTATCGCATGTGTTCCGAGGCCATGTCTGTACATGCTAGGCTCGTCAACACCCGTTGTATTCGAACGTTAGAATCTATCACACCCGATCATCACATGGTGCTTCGAAACAACGAACCTTCGCAACGGTGCACAGTTAGGGGGAACACTTTTCTTGAAATTTTAGTGAGGGATCATCTTATTTAAGCTACCGTCGTTCTAAGCAAATAAGATGTAAAACATGATAAACATCACATGCAATCAAATAGTGACATGATATGGCCAATATCATTTTGCTCCTTTTGATCTCCATCTTCGGGGCTCCATGATCATCGTTGTCACCGGCATGACACCATGATCTCCATCATCGTGTCTTCTTGAAGTTGTCTCGTCATCTATTACTTCTACTACTATGGCTAACGCTTTAGCAATAAAGTAAAGTAATTACATGACGTTTATGTTGACACGCAGGTCATAAATAAATTAAGACAACTCCTATGGCTCCTGCCGGTTGTCATACTCATCGACATGCAAGTCGTGATTCCTATTACAAGAACATGATCAATCTCATATATCACATATATCATTCATCACATCCTTTTGGCCATATCACATCACACGGCACATGCGGCAAAAACAAGTTAGACGTCCTTTAATTGTTGTTGCAAGTTTTTACGTGGCTGCTATAGGTTTCTAGCAATAACGTTTCTTACCTACGCCAAAATCACAACGTGATATGCCAATTTCTATTTACCCTTCATAAGGACCCTTTTCATCGAATCCGATCCGAGTAAAGTGGGAGAGACAGACACCCACTAGCCACCTTATGCAACTAGTGCATGTCAGTCGGTGGAACCAGTCTCGCGTAAGCATACGTGTAAGGTCGGCCCGGGCCGCTTCATCCCACGATGCCGCTGAATCAAGATAAGACTAGTAACGGCAAGTAAATTGACAATATCGACGCCCACAACTGCTTTGTGTTCTACTCGTGCATAGAAACTACGCATAGACCTAGCTCATGATGCCACTGTTGGGGATCGTAGTAGAAATTTAAAATTTTCTACGCATCGCCAAGATCAATCTATGGAGTAATCTAGCAACGAGGGGAAGGGGAGTGCATCTACATACCCTTGTAGATCGCTAAGCGGAAGCGTTGCAAGAACGCGGATGAAGGAGTCGTACTCGTAGCGATTCAGATCGCGGTTGATTCCGATCTAAGCGCCGAACCACGGCGCCTCCGCGTTCAACACACGTGCAGCCCGGTGACATCTCCTACGCCTTGATCCATCAAGGGGAGAAGGAGAGGTTGGGGAAGACTCCGTCCAGTAGCAGCACGATGGCGTGGTGGTGGTGGAGGAGTGCGGGACTCCAGCAAGGCTTCGCCAAGCACTACGAGAGACGAGGAGGGAGAGGGGTAGGGCTGCGCCAAGAGAGAGATCGAATCGTGTGTTGGGCAACCCCCATACCTCAAGTATATATAGGGGGAGGGGAGGGGGATGCGCCCCCTCTAGGGTTCCCACCCCAAGGGGTGCGGCAGCCCCTGATCCCATCAAGGGTGGCAGCCATAAGGGGGAGAGGGGGAGGCGCACCTGTGGTGGGCCTTAGGGCCCATCTGCCCTAGGGTTTGCCCCCCTCCCCTCTTGGAGGCGCCTTGGGCTTTGGTGGGAGGCGCCCCAGCCCACCTAGGGGCTGGTCCCTTCCCACTATTGGCCCATGTAGGCCTCCGGGGCCGGTGGCCCCGGCCCTCCCGGTGGACCCCCGGACCCCTCCGGTGGTCCCGGTACACTACCGGTGGTGCCCGGAACACTTCCAGTGGCCAAAACCATACTTCCTATATATCAATCTTTACCTCCGGACCATTCCAGAACTCCTCGTGACATCCGGGATCTCATCCGGGACTCCGAACAACATTTGGTAACCGCGTACATACTTTCCCTATAAAGCCTAGCGTCATCGAACCTTAAGTGTGTAGACCCTACGGGCTCGGGAGTCATGCAGACATGGCTGAGACAACTCTCCGGTCAATAAACAACAGTGGGATCTGGATACCCATGTTGGCTCCCACATGCTCCATGATGATCTCATCGTATGAACCACGATGTCAAGGATTCAATCAATCCCGTATACAATTCCCTTTGTCTATCGGTACGATACTTGCCCGAGATTCGATCGTCGGTATCCCGATACCTTGTTCAATCTCGTTACCGGCAAGTCTCTTTACTCGTTCCATAACACGTCATCCCGTGATCAAATCCTTGATCACATTGTGCACATTATGATGATGTCCTACCGAGTGGGCCCAGAGATACCTCTCCATTTACACGGAGTGACAAATCCCAGTCTCGATTCGTGCCAACCCAACCGACACTTTTGGAGATACCCGTAGTGCACCTTTATAGCCACCCAGTTACATTGTGCTGTTTGGCACACCCAAAGCACTCCTACGGTATCTGGGAGTTGCACAATCTCATGGTCTAAGGAAATGGTACTTGGCATTAGAAAAGCTTTAGCGTATGAACTACACGATCTTGTGCTAGGCTTAGGATTGGGTCTTGTCCATCACATCATTCTCCTAATGATGTGATCCCGTTATCAACGACATCCAATGTCCATGGTCAGGAAACCGTAACCATCTATTGATCAACGAGCTAGTCAACTAGAGGCTTACTAGGGACATGGTGTTGTCTATGTATCCACACATGTATCTGAGTTTCCTATCAATACAATTCTAGCATGGATAATAAACGATTATCATGAACAATGAAATATAATATAATAATAACTAATTTATTATTGCCTCTAGGGCATATTTCCAACACACAGAACCGGCAAGTTGATCACCAAAACATACATCAAGTAGATCACGTGAATATCCCATTGTCACCACAGATAAGCACATGCAAGACATACATCAAGTGTTCTCAAATCCCTAAAGACTCAATCCGATAAGATAACTTCAAAGGGAAAACTCAATCCATTGCAAGAAGGTAGTGGGGGAGAAACATCAAAAGATCCAACTATAATAGCAAAGCTCGCAGTACATCAAGTTCGTGCCATATCAAGAACACGAGAGAGAGAGAGAGAGAGAGAGAGAGATCAAACACATAGCTACTGGTACATACCCTCAGCCCCGAGGGTGAACTAGTCCCTCCTCGTCATGGAGAGCGCTGGGATGATGAAAATGGCCACCGGTGATGATTTCCCCCTCCGGCAGGGTGCCGGAACAGGGTCCCGATTGGTTTTTGGTGGCTGCAGAGGCTTGCGGCAGCGAAACTCCCGATCTAGGTTTTGTTCTGGAGGTTTGGGGATATATAAGAGGTGTTGGTGTCGAGAGCAAGTCAGGGGGCTCCACGAGTCAACTACAAGCTCGGAGGGCGTGCCCTAGGGGGGTGGGGGCGCCCTCCACCCTTGTGGATGACTCGTAACTCTTCTGGCCCAACTTTGGTACTCCGTGGGCTTCTTTTGGTCCAAGAACAATGGCCGTAAAGTTTCAGGTCAATTGGACTCCGTTTGATATTCCTTTCCCGTGAAACTCAAAAACAAGGAAAAACAGAAACTGGCACTTGGCTCTAGGTTAGTAGGTTAGTCCCAAAAATTATATAAAATAACATATAAATGCATATAAAACATCCAAGATAGATAATATAATAGCATGTAATAATAAAAAATTACAGATACGTTGGAGACGTATCAAGCATCCCCAAGCTTAATCCATGCTCGTCCTCGAGTAGGTAAATGATAAAAACAAATTTTTTGATGTGGAACGCTACCTAACATATTTATCCATGCAATCTTCTTTATTGTGGAAAGAATATTAAGATCCATAAGATTCAAAGCAAAAGTTTAATATTGACATAAAAACAATAATAATTCAAGCATACTAACAAGGCAATCATGTCTTCTCAAAATAACATGGCCAAAGAAAGTTATCCCTACAAAATCATATAGTATGGCTATGCTCCATCTTCATCACACAAAATATTCAAATCATGCACAACCCCGATGACAATCCAAGCAATTGTTTCATACTTTTGATGTTCTCAAACTTTTTCAACTTTCACGCAATACATGAGCGTGACCCATGGACATAGCACTATAGGTGGAATAGATGGTGGTTGTGGAGAAGACAAAAATAAGGAGATAGTCTCACATCAACTAGACTTATCAATGGGCTATGGAGATGCCCATCAATAGATATCAATGTGAGTGAGTTGGGATTAGCATGCAACGGATGCACTAGAGCAATAAGTGTATGAAAGCTCAAAATGAAACTAAGTGGGTGTGCATCCAACTTGCTTGCTCATGAATACCTAGGGCATTTGAGGAAGCCCATCATTGGAATATACAAGCCAAGTTCTATAATGAAAAATTCCCACTAGTATATGAAAATGACAACATAGGAGACTCTCTATCATGAAGATCATGGTGCTACTTTGAAGCACAAGTGTGGAAAAAGGACAATAACATTGCCCTGATGACCCACAAATGTAGGGGATCTATCGTAGCCTTTTCGATAAGTAAGAGTGTCGAACCCAACGAGGAGTAGAAGGAAATGATAAGCAGTTTTCAGTAAGGTGTTCTCTGTAAGCACTGAAATTACCAGTAACAGATAGTTTTGTGATAAGGTAATTTGTAACAAGTAACAAGTAATGCAAGTAAATAAGGTGCAGCAAGATGGCCCAATCCTTTTTGTAGCAAAGGACAAGCCTAGACAAACTCTTATATAAAGTAAAGCGCTCCCGAGGACACATGGGAATTATCGTCAAGCTAGTTTTCATCACACTCATATGATTCGCACTTGGTACTTTGATAATTTGATATGTGGGTGGACCGGTGCTTGGGTACTATCCTTCCTTGGACAAGCATCCCACTTATGATTAACCCCTATTGCAAGCATCCACAACTACAACAGAAGTATTAAGGTAAACCTAACCGTAGCATGAAACATATGGATCCAAATTAGCCCCTTACGAAGCAACACATAAACTAGGGTTTAAGCTTTTGTCACTCTAGCAACCCATCATCTACTTATTACTTCCCAATGCCTTCCTCTAGGCCCAAACAATGGTGAATTGTCATGTAGTCAATGTTCACATGACACCACTAGAGGAGAGACAACATACATCTCATCAAAATATCAAACGAATACCAAATTCACATGACTACTTATAGCAAGACTTCTCCGGAACAAACGGAACTACTCACAAATCATATTCATATTCATAATCAGAGGGGTATTAATATGCATAATGGATCTGAACATATGATCTTCCACCAAGTAAACCAACTAGCATCAACTACAAGGAGTAATCAACACTACTAGCAACCCACAGGTACCAATCTGAGGTTTTGAGACAAAGATTGGATACAAGAGATGAACTAGGGTTTGAGATAAGATTGTGCTGGTGAAGATGTTGATGGAGATTGACCCCCTCTCGATGAGAGGATCGTTGATGATGATTTCCCCCTCCCGGAGAGAAGTTTCCCCGGCAGAACAGCTCCGCTGGAGCCCTAGACTGGTTCCGCCTCGTGGCGGCGGAGTTTCTTCCCGAAAGCTCGCTTATGATTTTTTCCTCGACGAAAGACTCCATATAGCCAAAGATGGGCATAAGAGGGCTGCCAGGGGGCCCATGAGGCAAGGGGCACGCCTAGGGGGTAAGGCGCACCCCCGACCCTCGTGGATAGTAGGTGGCCCCCCTCTGGTACTCCTTTCTCCCAATATTTTTTATATATTTCGAAACATGCTCCCTTGAAGTTTCAGGACTTTTGGAGTTGTGCAGATTAGGTCTCTAATATTTGCTCCTCTTTCAGCCCAGAATTCCAGCTGCCAGCATTCCCCCTCTTCATGTAAACCTTGTAAAATAAGAGAGAATATGCATAAGTATTGTGACATAATGTGTAATAACAGCCCATAATGCAATAAATATCGATATAAAAGCATGATGCAAAATGGACGTATCAACTCCCCCAAGCTTAGACCTCGCTTGTCCTTAAGTGAAAGCCGAAATCAAAAAATATGTCCACATGTTTAGAGATAGAGGTGTCTAGAAAATAAAATATGGACATGAGGGCATCATGATCATTCCTAGAACAACAACATATATATATACGTATATATATATATATATATTGTAATATGATATCTTATGCTAAAGTAACAATTCAATCACTATTACAAGTATGAATCAGAAACTTCATTGAGAACAAACAGACTCGAATCTCAGTCATTGAGGCAATTGCAATTTATCATAACATCAGAAAGAGTTAGTAAGAGCTTTTCAGTAAGTCCATATACTCAACCATCATTTAGTCTTTCACAATTGCTAACACTCGCGTGATAGTTGTCGTTATGAAGTTTTAATCGAACACAGAGAAAGATAGGGGCTTATAGTTTTGCCTCCCAACCTTTTACCTCAAGGGTAATGTCAACAATAATAGTTCATGAAAAGTCACATCCAATTAGCTATATATATATCAGGATCTTTCCAACACATTGTGCTTGCCAAAGGATAAAATGTAAAAAGGAAAGGTGAAGATCACCGTGACTCTTATATGAAGTATAATACAAGAATAAAAGATAGGCCCTTTGCAGAGGGAAGCAGAGGTTTTCACGTGCTTTTATGGTTGGATGCACGAAGTCTTAATGTAAAAGAATGTCACTTTATATTGCCACTTGTGATATGGACCTTTATTATACAGTCTGTCGCTTTTATTTCTTCCACATCACAAGATCATATAAAGCTTATTTTCTCCGCACTAATAAATCATACATATTTAGAGAGAAATTTTTGTTGCTTGCAACAAAGACAACTTACTTGAAGGATCTTACTCAATCCATAGGTAGATATGGTGGACTCTCATGGAAAAACTAGGTTTAAGGATATTTGGAAGCACAAGTAGTATCTCTACTTGGTGCATAGAATTTGGCTAGCATGAGAGGGAAAGGCAAGCTCAACATGTTGGATGATCCATGACAATATAATTTATTTCAGATGTAAGAAAACATAACCCATTACATTGTCTTCCTTGTCCAACCTCAACTCTTTAGCATGTCATATTTTAATGAGTGCTCACAATCATAAAAGATGTCCAAGATAGTATATTTATATGTGAAAACCTCTCTTTCTTTATTACTTACTATTAATTGCAACGATGAAAAAAACTATGCTTGTCAACTCTCAACAATTTTTATTCATCATACTCTTTATAAGTGAAGTCATTACTCTCCATAAGATCCATATGATCTCTTTATTTTTTTATTTCTTCTCTTTTATTTTATTCCCTGAAGATCATAGTAAGATAATCAAGCCCTTGACTCAACACTAATCTTTATTATGTATAGCTCACAGACTCGATTACATAGAAGGATCATAAAGCAAAACTAAAGAACTAGATCATACTAAAACTTTATTCTACTAGATCAAGGTATTACCAAAAGGATCGAACTAAAAAAACGGTCAAGATAAAAGTGTGATGGTGATACAATACCGGGGCACTTCCCCAGGCTTGGCAGTTGCCAAGGGGAGTGCCCATACCCATGTGTTTATGTCTCCTTCCTAGGAGGTGGCGATGATGGAGTTGTTGATGACGTGTGCTTCTTCCTTAATTTGCACTTGAGGATAGAATTTTGATCCCTTAGGTCCTCGATCTCCCGCTCAAGGCTTAATACCTTTTTGCATAGTTCTTGTTTGTTCTCCTGCAAGAGACGAAAAGGGATAAACTCGATCTTAGGTTTCTTTGCTCTATTCGGGAGGCTTGACTTTTTGAACACCACATGCATGTCCCCAGGTTGAGGTAATGGGACTTCATCTTCATCTAAGCTCATCTCCTCCTTTCCCCTAGGCTCATAGTCTAATTGTGGAAACCATAAAGAGAACAGCTGCGGATCAGAAGAGGAGTTGTGGGTATGCCCCACAGATCCAGGAGCTAATCAACTCCAAGATGGGCACTGACAGATATCTCTTGGACAAGAACCACATGTCCATCTACCCAGACTTTGAGGAAAACACTTTGGTGATGGATGAAAATGAACCATCTTCTGTGTAAGCACAAGCAAAGAGGGAGAAGGCAAGGGCTGAAAAGGCTGCAAAGATGCCAACCACTGAAGAGGCATCTTAGTATCTTCTGAAGAGCAAGCAAGATCAGCTCGGCTACTTGATTGCCTCCACTCTGAGGATTGAGAAGGGATTGGCTACCCTGACTCAAAACCAGGAGAGCTTGGAGAGGATCATGGAGCAGAAGTTCTATGACTTAGATGTGAAGGTCACTGAGATCCAGCCCGTTGTTGAGCAACTTCAGGATGAAGTGCAGGAGAATAAAGGCAAGTCTACCACTGATGCTTTTGCTAGAGTGCCCAGAGGACAAAGATCTGCTGTAGTGCCTGTCACAGACACTAGAGCAACTTCATCTGCACCAGCTACAACTTCAGTGCCACCAGCTCCAGCACCTACTCCACCAGCTCCATCTACATCAACTTATGCCTTCTTCCTTGGCGTGCTATCTACACCACCACCTGAAGACCAAGCCTGAGAGTCGATCTAGCACTATGCATTTTTATGAACTTTTTGGTAACTTGTTGCCAAAGGGGGAGAGAATGTATAGATCATAGGCTTCGAGAGAGAGTGTTTCTTTTTGCTCTCTCTTTTTGTTTGGCGGTTAAACTTTGTTTCTTTGCTTGTTTGAGATACTTTATGCTTTTGTGCGATACTTGGATGATCATGTGTTTGATCATATGCTACCTTAATGCTTGTTGGATGACATTATCCTTTTATATCCCCATATATGATCATTCACTTTGCTTGGTGATGAGTGCATGTATTTCATTATTATCATTTTCAGCGCTCCACCAAGATGTATGTGATGTGGAAGAGTAACCCATGTTCCTAACTCATTGTGCATTTACAGTCCAAAGCAAATCTTAAACTATGCACAAATTTAGGGGGAGCTCTTGGTTTTCACATACTTCTCAAAGTGACAATGTTGTTCATTCTTATTATCATTTGTCGAAGCTTTGATCTATATGTTGTCATCAATTACAAAAAACGGGGAGATTTAAAGTGCAACTATCCCTAGGTGGTTTTGGTAATTCCTAACAACATATATATCATTGAGCTAATGCTATTTCAAGATTAATATCTCAGGAAAGATCAATGTTTGGCATGTCATGGATGAGAAAAGTGGACCCCTCAAAATGCTAAGAACAAAGGATTGGCTCAAGCTCAAAGCTCAAGACTCTACATTTTCTATTTTAGTGATCCAAGATCACATTGAGTCTATCGGAAAAGCCAATACTATCAAGGAGGGATGAGGTGTTGCTTAATGAAGCTCTTGCTCAAAATGCTTAGTGATATGCTCCAAAACCCTCAACTACTTTCTCACATCCACATATGACCTAAAACAAAATTCAAACTCGGCCCCACCGATTCTTTCTATCCGGCGCCACCGAGTTCAAATGTCATAGCCACTGCCACAAACCCTAGGCAAATCGGTCTCACCGAGATGGGATTGTAATCTCTCTGTTTCCCTTCGTAACATTTCGGTCTTACCAAGATGAGCGATTGTTCCCACCGAGATTGCAATGTAAACTCACTGTTTTCCCTTCGTAATGTTTCGGTCTCACCAAAATGAGCAATTGGTCCCACCGAGTTTACCTGACCAACTCTCTGGTTAGCTTATTACCAAAATCGGTCTCACCGAGTTTGTGTAATCGGTCTCACCGAGATTACGTTATGCCCTAACCCTAACCATATCGGTCCTACTGAGTTGCATGTCGGTCCCACCGAAAACCCTAATGGTCACTAGCTTTGCTGAATCAGTCCGACCGAGTTTATCAATTTGGTCCCACCGAGATTGGCAATTTGTGTGTAACGGTTATATTTTGTGTGGAGGCTATATATATCCCTCCACCACATCTTCATTCATGGAGAGAGCCATCAGAACAAACCTACACTTCCAACTTACTTTTTCTGAGAGAGAACTACCTACACTTGTGTTGAGGCCAAGATATGCCATTCTTACCATATGAATCTTGATCTCTAGCCTTCCACAAGTTGCTTTCCACTCAAATCATCTTTCCACCAAATCCATATCCTGTGAGAGAGAGTTGAGTGTTGGGGAGACTATCATTTGAAGCACAAGAGCAAGGAGTTCATCATCAACACACCATTTGTTACTTCTTGGAGAGTGGTGTCTCCTAGATTGGCTAGGTGTCACTTGGGAGCCTCCGACAAGATTGTGGAGTTGAACCAAGGAGTTTGCAAGGGCAAGGAGATCTCCTACTTCATGAAGATCTACCGCTAGTGAGGCAAGTCCTTCGTGGGCGACGACCATGGTGGGATAGACAAGCTTGCTTCTTCATGGACCCTTCGTGGGTGGAGCCCTCCGTGGACTCGCGCAACCGTTATCCTTCGTGGGTTGAAGTCCCCATCAACGTGGATGTACGATAGCACCACCTATCGAAACCACGACAAAAAAATATGTGTCTCCTATTGCGTTTGAATCCTCCAAACCCTTCCCTTTACATTCTTGCAAGTTGCATGTTTTACTTTCCGCTGCTCATATACTCTTTGCATGCTTTCTTGAATTGTGTGAAGATTGCTTGACTTGTCCAAAGTAGCTAAAATCTGCCAAAAACTAAAATTGGTTAAAGGATAAGTTTTTATTTGGTCAAGTAGTCTAATCACCCCCCTCTAGACATACTTTCGATCCTACAAGTGGTATCAGAGCTTTGGTCTCAATTTGCCTTGATTTTCAAAGCTTTTGGAAGTCATAGCCTTGGTTTCACAACCTAGGAGAGTATGGCGTCTAGCGAGGGAAACTACCACCGTAGAGGTCCTTAGTTTGATGGTACTAATTTTGCTAGTTGGAAGCATAAGATGAAAATGCATATTCTTGGACATAACCCCGCCATATGGGCTATTGTGTGTATTGGCTTGCAAGGTGAATTCTTTGACGGGAGAGAACCGAACTGTGAAGCTACCGCGAAAGAGTTGAAGATGCTGCAATACAATGCTCAAGCTTGTGATATCCTCTTCAACGGATTGTGCCCTGAAGAATTCAACAAAATCAGCCATCTTGAGAATGCAAAGGAAATTTGGGATACTTTGATTGATATGCATGAAGGTACCGACTCCGTCAAGGAATCCAAGTTGGATGTGCTTCAAAGTCAACTTGACAAGTTCAAAATGAAGGATGGTGAAGGTGTCGCTGAAATGTACTCTAGGCTTGCTCTTATCAAAAATGAGATCGCCGACTTAGGAAGTGAAGAGATGACCGACAAATTCATCATCAAGAAGATCCTAAGAGCTTTGGATGGAAAATATGATACCATATGCACATTGATCCAAATGATGCGCAATTACAAAGATCTCAAGCCAACGGAAGTCATTGGAAGAATTGTTGCTCATGAGATGTCACTCAAGGATAAGGAGGAGCTCCATAACATGTCAAGTGCTGCTTACAAAGCCTCATGTGAAGCTCCCACATCATCAAGTGAGAAACAAACCTTCAATGAAGAATTGAGCCTAATGGTGAAGAACTTCAACAAGTTCTACAAGAGTAGAAGCAAAGAGAGAAGTTCCAAGTCAAGGTCCTACAATGACAAAAGATCTTCTAGTCGAGAGCGAAATTACTACAATTGTGGTAGACCCGGACACTATTCCAATGAGTGTACGACACCCTACAAAAGAAGAGAAGATTCTCCAAAAAGAAGAAGTAGAAGAGAAGAATCACCATCAAGAGAGAGAAGGAGTAGAGATGATCGTTATGAACGAAGAACATCCCGGAGAAGCAAAGATTCAGAAAGGAAGGACAAGTCATCAAGGAGCTACGCAAAACGAAGACATCAAGCTCATGTTGGTGAATGGGTATCTGGCTCCGACTCCGAGAATCACTCCAACTCTGAATATACTCAAGATGAAGGTGTTGCCGGTCTAGCACTTGTGTCAACCAACTCCTACGACATATTTGATTCACCAAATGAAGGACTTGGAAGATGCTTCATGGCTAAAGGCCCAAAGGTATCACACCCCGAGTATGTTGATTTCAATAGTGATGAAGATGACTTGTTAGGTGATGATGATTTACTTGTTGACAACTCTAGTGATGAATACTATGATGAAACATCAATTAATAATCCTAATCAAGATAAAACGAATGACAACTATAAGGAGAAGATTGAGTTTCCAAATAAAGAACTAAACACTCTTAAGTTAGCTCATGAAACTATCTTAGGAGATCATCGAGAACTTTTAAGGATTCATGAGAAATTATGTTTTGAAAAGCTCAACCTTGAGAAAGAGCATGAGTTCTTAAAGGCAATCAATGATGATCTTTGCAAGAAAATTTCTTCTTACATTGCCAAGCGTTTACTCTTATCCGCTTACATGCCTCAAGTCAAGTCTAGTAACAAGAACAAGAAAGATTCTTCCTCTAGTAGTGACAATAATCATGTTAAATCTAATGTTGTTGCTTCTAGTAGTTATCTTGATTCCACTAATGATTCTCTTAGCCAAGTTACACTTGAGCAAGAAAATAGCTTATTGAAGGGAATTATAGAGAAAGGTGTTTACAAGAGCCTTTCCAGGAGTAAGCAATTCGAGGAAATTGTACGCAAGCAAGGAAGGCACCGGAAGAACCAAGGTGTTGGTTTTGAACGAAATTTCAATGCCAATGGAGTTGAGTGGGAAGAAGATCAATACCCCAAGACGTTTGTTCCTCAACAAGAGAAGTATGATCCTACTTCCTTCAAGGGGACACAAGCTCAAGATGATCTTCCACCACAAGACCACAAGCAAAAAGGCAAGAATAAGCTTCAAGAGGAAATTGATGCTTTTGAAGAAGCACCCAAGGCCTTGGTCAAGTGGGTTCCCAAGACTACATCAAGTTCTACTTCATCAAGTATGACTACAACTCCAAGGATTCCCATCAAGATGATGTGGATCCCGAAGAATAAGAACTAGAGAGTTCTTGAGGGTGACTCCGCCAACATACCTCACTCTTATCATTTTAGCAAGAACAAGTGCAATCAACTTCCACATCTTGCACTAGTTCAAGGAGTCACAAACCCTCTTGTTGGTAAGACAAGGGACAAGGTAACCTAATGCTTTCATAGACATCATCTTGTGTGTGCATCACTCTACGTCTTTGGACATCCTTGTTTGTTCCTTGTGGGACTAACCCATGTAGGTATTGAAAGTGCAACTCACTCCAAAGGATTGCTCCAAATGATCTACATCAACATTGAGCATCCACATCTTCAACACCTACATGAAGTCATCATCGACAAAACCCAAGGTTAGTCATCCCTCTTAGGGGGGATCTCACATCTAGGGGAGCTTTACTCTAAAATTGAGCTAAAGCAACTCTAATGGTGTGAGCACAACAATGCTTTATGTAAAAATGGTAACCCCATTTGTGCTTAAATGATGAGTATGATCTATGATCAAATGTTCTCATTTGACTCCTAAGTCAATATACCCATATATAGATGACCTAGTCATCGCCAATTGCTTGATAGATGCTAGAATTGGTTGTGCATGTTTTGCCACATATTTCATTTGCCATTTTATTGTGTGAGCATGTTGGTTGCATAATTTACTCATTCGAGGACATCCACTTGTTGTTTTGATTGTTTGGTTCCTTTTTCTTTTGCCAAGTTGATGGACAAGGATGCCTAAGAACCTTCTCTAGCTATCTATGCTTTTCTCGTCTCAAACTCTATTCATGCTACATCACAAAGTTTGATCAAGTCAGATTCGAACCACTCTGTGTGAGGAGCACTCGGAGTCCCCGTTTCGTCATAGACTTAAAAATCCAAAACTTCTTTGTGCGTCTCGGTCTAACTGATTCATCCATTTCGGTCATACCGAGATCACTAAGTCGATCTAGGTTTTCAATCTCGGTGCAACCGATTTGAACTTTTCGGTCACACCGAGTTTCAGTAACTGCTTGAAGTTATGAATCTCGGTGCCACCGAGTTGTTCCACTCGGTCACACCGACAGAGTCAGGCTATATATATCCGCGGACCAAAATTTGGAAAATTTTCTGAACCCCTTCGCCCGCGCTCAGCCTGCTCTGCCTCCCTGGGTCTCTGGATCATCCTCCTCATCGCCAGCTGCCTCCCACCGCTGGTTTCCGCCGCTGTCAATGGGAATCGTCTCCGCCATTGTCGCCGTAGCAAGTCCATCGCCACACTTAGGGTATGGACTTCATCCTTGTGATATTCCCCCTCCGGTTCTTAGCACATTGTTTTGCCATGTATCTTGCCACGATTGAGATCACTCTATCCAGCGAAATCACTCCATAGTTTAGTTGTGGATTGAAAATTTAGGGTTAGGTTTCCGCCGAAATCATCTCGGACCAACCGAGTTGTTGAAATCGGTTCACCGATTTGGCTAAGGCCATTGCACATGTGATTCTCACTCTGACCGAGAATTGCAAATCGGTGTGACCGAGTTCAATACTTTATGAAACCCTAGCAGTCTCGGTACCACCGAACTGTGACTCGGTCTAACCGAGTTCACTAGTTTAGGTTCCAAAAGCTGCTTCGGTATCACCGAGTTTTCAAATCGGTAGATCCGAAATGCTTTCTGTGGAAAACTAAAACTAAGTTTTTAACTCATTCTTTTGCAAAAACCTCTGTACTTTGTGATGCTTATCAAATATACCTCATCTATAATCTATTCACAGGGTCTGTTGTCAGTGTTTGCATCATGTCAGATCAGAGTGACAGACAGAACAAGTCTGAGGAGCAAGTGAACATGAGTGAGGGCACTAGTCCCTCTAGCAGCTTTGATGAAGGAAGCAAAAGTACACCCAGCAACTTGCCTAAGGCAGCCACTAGGACCAGAAAGAAGAAAACCTCAGATTCCGAGGATGAGGACTATGTGGCTATTGAGGAAGAGGCCACCTCAAAGAGGAAAGTCCTGAAAAAGGAATATGGCACAGCTACTGCCACTAAGCCAGGAATGAAGCAAAAGGTTCTTGCCAAGAGAATTCCCATGTCAAAAGCCAAAACCCAAGAGGATCACCAAGAACATCCCCGCTGAGGAGAAGAACAAGGCCCCAGTGCCTCAAGCTGCTGAAGAAGATGATGATTCTGTCGTTTTGAGGAAGTTGAAGCCCAAAATTCCAGATCACAATGATGCTCACCCAGTTGCATAGAACATGAAAATCAGGAAGGATTCCGGTTTAAGGCTATGGAGAGAGTCTGATCCATATGTCACAGGAGAAGGACTGTTGTGGACTACATGGTCCATACAAAGGAACAACATGACTTCTATGAGACTATCTTACTTGACAAGAAGCCCATAGTGTGTGACATGAGATGGGTCGATTGGAAATTCATTGAGGAAAATGAGGATCACTTCCCCGGTGTGTATGACAGCTTCAAGGCATGTGGAGTCGATGAGTTTGTGGCTCAGAAGCTCACAAAGTGGAATGATGAGCTCATTATGCAGTTCTGCTCCACAGCTCATTTCTACCCAGACGGAAGGATTGTCTAGATGTCTGAAGGTACTAGGTACCAGTCAACGGTTGTAGAATGGGCAAAATTGATGAATGCTCCTGAGGAGAGTGAAGATGACTTGGATGTCTATGCCAAGAAGAAGAAGGATCACAACACCATGGCACATATGTACAAAGAGATCCCAGATGCTGCTCTTGAGACACACAAGTTTGGATCAGTACATTATCTTTTGTCATGCTTGCCAACAATCAACTAGATCCTCAGGCACACTCTCTTGCCAAAGTCAGGTGATCACAAGATGATCAGAGGCCATGCAATTAACTTGCTTCACATATTTGACGTGCCTCAAAAGTTTAAGGTCATGAGCCTAATTGTGGAAACCATAAAGAGAACAGCTGCAGATCAGAAGAGGAGTTGTGCGTATGCCCCACACATCTAGGAGCTAATAAACTCCAAGATGGGCACTGACACATATCTCTTGGACAAGGAACACATGCCCATCTACCCAGACTTTCAGGACAACACTGTGGTGATGGATGAAAATGAACCATCTTCTATGCAAGCAAAAGCAAAGAGGGAGAAGGCAAGGGCTGAAAAGGCTGCAAAGATGCCAACCACTGAAGAGGCATCTCAGTATCTTCTGAAGAGCAAGCAAGATCAGCTTGGCTACTTGATTGCCTCCACTCTGAGGATTGAGAAGGGATTGGCTACCTTGACTCAAAACCAAGAGAGCTTGGAGAGGATCATGGAGCAGAAGTTCTATGACTTAGATGTGAAGGTCACTGAGATCCAGTCCGTTGTTGAGCAACTTCAGGATGAAGTGCAGGAAAAGAAAGGCAAATCTACCACTGATGCTTTTGCTAGAGTGCCCAGAGGACAAAGATCTGCTGCACTGCCTGTCACAGACACCAGAGCAACTTCATCTGCACCAGCTACAGCTTCAGTGCCACCAGCTCCAGCACCTACTCCACCAGCTCTATCTACATCAACTGATGCCTTCGTCCTTGGCGTGCTATCTACACCACCACCTGAAGACCAAGCCTGAGAGTCGATCTAGCACTATGCATTTTTATGAACTTTTTGGTAACTTGTTGCCAAAGGGGAGAAAATATATAGATCATAGGCTTCGAGAGAGAGTGTTTCTTTTTTATCTCTCTTTTTGTTTGGTGGTTAAACTTTGTTTATTTGCTTGTTTGAGATACTTTATGCTTTTGTGCGATACTTGGATGATCATGTGTTTGATCATATGCTACCTTAATGCTTGTTGGATGAAATTATCCTTTTATATCCCCATATATGATCATTCACTTTGCTTGGTGATGAGTGCATGTATTTCATTATTATCATTTTGAGCGCTCGACCAAGATGTATGTGACGTGGAAGAGTAACCCATGTTCCTAACTCATTGTGCATTTGCAGTCCAAAGCAAATCTTAAACTATGCACAAATTTAGGGGGAGCTCTTGCTTTTCACATACTTCTCAAAGCGACAATGTTTTTCATTCTTATTATCATTTGTCGAAGCTTTGATCTATATGTTGTCATCAATTACCAAAAATGGGGAGATTTAAAGTGCAACTATCCCTAGGTGGTTTTTGTAATTCCTAACAACATATAGCTCATTGAGCTAATGCTATTTCAAGATTAATATCTCAGGAAAGCTCAATGTTTGGCATGGCATGGATGAGAAAAGTGGACCCCTCAAAATGCTAAGGACAAAGGATTGGCTCAAGCTCAAAGCTCAAGACTCTACATTTTCTATTTTAGTGATCCAAGATCACATTGAGTCTATAGGAAAAGCCAATACTATCAAGGAGGGATGAGGTGTTGCTTAATGAGGCTCTTGCTCAAAATGCTTAGTGATATGCTCCAAAACCCTCTACTACTTTCTCACATCCACATATGACCTAAACCAAAAGTCAAACTCGGCCCCACCGATTCTTTCTATCCGGCACCACCGAGTTCAAATGTCATAACCACTGCCACAAACCCTAGGAAAATCGGTCTCACCGATAGGGATCTCGGTCTCACCGAGATGGGATTGTAATCTCTCTGGTCCCCTTCGTTAAATTTCGGTCTTACCGAGATAAGCGATCGGTCCCACCGAGATTGCGATGTAAACTCTCTGTTTTCCCTTCGTAACGTTTGGGTCTCACCGAAATGAGCGATCGGTCCCACCGAGTTTACCTGACCAACTCTCTGGTTAGCTTATTACCAAAATCGGTCTCACCGAGTTTGTGTAATCGGTCTCACCGAGATTATGTTATGCCCTAACCCTAACCATATCGGTCCTACCGAGTTGCATGTCGGTCCCACCGAAAACCCTAACGGTCACTAGCTTTGCTGAATCAGTCCGACCGAGTTTATCAATTCGGTCCCACCGAGATTGGCAATTTGTGTGTAATAGTTAGATTTTGTGTGGAGGCTATATATACCCCTCCACCACCTCTTCATTCGTGGAGAGAGCCATCAGAACAAACCTACACTCCCAACTTACTTTTTCTGAGAGAGAACTACCTACACTTGTGTTGAGGCCAAGATATTCCATTCTTACCATATGAATTTTGATTTGTAGCCTTCCCCAAGTTGCTTTCCACTCAAATCCTCTTTCCACCAAATCCATATCCTGTGAGAGAGAGTTGAGTGTTGGGGAGACTATCATTTGAAGCACACGAGCAAGGAGTTCATCATCAACACACCATTTGTTACTTCTTGGAGAGTGGTGTCTCCTAGATTGGCTAGGTGTCACTTGGGAGCCTCTGACAAGATTGTGGAGTTGAACCAAGGAGTTTGTAAGGGCAAGGAGATCGCCTACTTTGTGAAGATCTACCGCTAGTGAGGCAAGTCCTTCGTGGGCGACGACCGTGGTGGGATAGACAAGGTTGCTTCTTTGTGGACCCTTCATGGGTGGAGCCCTCTGTGGACTCGCGCAACCGTTACCCTTCGTGGTTTGAAGTCTCCATCGTGGATGTACGATAGCACCACCTATCGGAACCATGACAAAAACATTTGTGTCTCCTATTGCGTTTGAATCCTCCAAACCCTTCCCTTTACATTCTTGCAAGTTGCATGCTTTACTTTCCTCTGCTCATATACTCTTTGCATGCTTGCTTGAATTGTGTTAAGATTGCTTGACTTGTCCAAAGTAGCTAAAATCTACCAAGAACTAAAATTGGGAAAAGGATAAGTTTTTATTTGGTCAAGTAGTCTAATCACCCCCCTCTAGACATACTTTCGATCCTACAATGGCCCAATATGCCTTATGTTCTAGTTCAAGAGGTAAGTGACATGCCTTTGCATAAACCATTTTATATGGAGACATACCCATAGGATTTTTATATGCAGTTCTATAGGCCCATAATGCATCATCAAGTTTCTTGGACCAATTCTTTCTAGATCTATTAACAGTATTTTGCAAAATTAATTTAAGCTCTCTATTTCTAAGTTCTACTTGACCACTAGACTGTGGGTGATAAGGAGATGCAATTCTATGATTAACATCATACTTAGCAAGCATTTTACGAAAAGCGCCATGAATAATATGTGAAGCACCGTCAGTCATTAAGTATGTAGGGACTCCAAACCTTGGAAAAATAACTTCTTTAAGCCTCTTAATAGAGGTGTTATGATCAGCACTACTAGTTGGAATAGCTTCTACCCACTTAGTAACGTAATCAACACCAACTAAAATATGAGTATACCCCTTAGAGGAAGGAAACAGTCCCATATAATCAAAGTCGCAAACATCCAATGGTTCAATAACAAGTGAATAATTCATAGGCATTTCTTGACGTCTACTAATATTACCAATTCTTTGACATTCATCACAAGACAAGACAAACTTACGGGCATCCTTGAAGAGAGTAGGCCAATAAAAATCGGATTGCAATACCTTATGTGCAGTTATGTCTCCAACATGGTGTCCTCCATAAGCCTCAGAGTGACACTTGCGTAGGATCTATTCATGTTCATGCTCAGGTACACAACGTCTAATAACACCATCTACTCCTTCTTTATAGAGGTGTGGGTCATCCCAAAAGTAATGTCTTAAATCATAGTAGAACCTTTTCTTTTGCTGGTATGTGAAACTAGGTGGTATAAACTTAGCAAAAATATAATTAGCATAATCAGCATACCATGGAGCAGTACGAGAAGCATTTATCACAGCTAATTGTTCATCAGGAAAGCTATCATCAATAGGTAGTGGGTCATAAAGAACATTCTCTAACCTAGGAAAGTTGTTTGCAACGGGGTTCTCAGCTCCCTTTCTGTCAATAATATGCAAATCAAATTCTTGTAGCAAGAGAACCCATCTAATAAGTCTCGTTTTAGCATCTTTCTTTTCCATAAGATATTTAATAGAAGCATGATCAGTGTGAACAGTTACTTTGGAATCAACAATATAAGGTCTGAACTTATCACGAGCAAACACAACTGCTAAAAATTCTTTTTCAGTAGTAGCATAATTTCTTTGAGCACTGTCTAGAGTCTTACTAGCATATTGAATACCATTTAGTTTCTTATCAACTCTTTTTCCTAGAACAACCCCTACAACATAATCACTAGCATCACACATAATTTCAAATGGTAAATTCCAATCAGGAGGCTGAACAATAGGTGCGGAAACCAAAGCTTTCTTAAGTATTTCAAATGCTTCTAAACAATCATCATCAAAGACAAAAGGAACATCTTTTTGTAAGAGATTACTTAGAGGCCGAGGAATTTTAGAGAAGTCCTTAATGAACCTCCTATAAAAACCGGCATGACCAAGGAAGCTTCTTATACCTTTAATGTCCTTTGGACACGTCATCTTTTCACTAGCATCAACTTTAGCTTTATCAACTTCAATACCTCTTTCAGAAATTTTATGCCCCAATATAATACCTTCATTAACCATAAAGTGGCACTTCTCCCAATTCAAGACAAGATTAGTTTCTTCACATCTCTGCAAAACTCGATCAAGGTTGCTTAAGCAATCATCAAAAGAAGTTCATTAAACGGAGAAATCATCCATGAAAACCTCAACAATCTTTTCACAAAAGTCAGAGAATATAGCAGTCATACATCTTTCGAAGGTAGCGGGTGCATTGCATAAACCAAAAGGAATACGTCTATAAGCAAAGGTACCGAAAGGGCAAGTAAAAGTTGTCTTTCCTTGATCCTCTTTTGACACAGGTATTTGAGAGAAACCAGAATAACCATCTAGAAAGCAGAAATGTGTGTGTTTGGGTAGTATTTCTAGCATTTGATCAATAAAAGGTAAAGGGTAATGATCCTTTTTAGTAGCTTTATTTAGTTTTCAGAAATCAATTACCATTCTATAACCTGTGACAATTCTTTGTGGAATCAATTCATCTTTATCATTAGGAACAACAGTAATACCTCCCTTCTTAGGGACACAATGGATAGGACTTACCCACTGACTATCAGCAACGGGATAAATTATACCTGCCTCCAGAAGCTTTAGTATTTCTTTTCTTACCACTTCTTTCATCTTAGGATTTAACCGTCATTGGTGATCAACAACCGGTTTTGCGTCTTTCTCCAATTTTATTTTGTGCTGGCAAAGAGTGGGACTAATGCCCTTAAGATCATCAAGAGTATATCCAATAGCAGCACGGTGCTTCTTCAGAGTTTTCAATAATTTCTTTTCTTCATGCTCTGAAAGGTTAGCACTAATAATAACAGGACATATCTCTTTCTCATCAAGATAAGCATATTTAAGAGTATCAGGTAAAGGTTTAAGCTCAAACACGGGATCACCCTTGGGTGGAGGAGGATCCCCTAGGATTTCAACAGGCAAGTTGTGTTTCAAAATGGGTCCCTGTTTAAAGAATACTTCATCTATTTCCCTTCTTTCATTCATAAACATATCATTTTCATGGTCTAGCAAATATTGCTCTAAAGGATCATTAGGAGGCATGTCAATAGAAGCAAGACCAATAATTTCATCTTTACTAGGCAATTCTTTATCATGGGGTTGTCTACGAAACTTAGCAAAACTAAACTCATGAGACATATCCCCTAAGCCAACAGAAACAATATCCTTATTGCAGTCTATCTTAGCATTAACAATATTAAAGAAGGGTCTACCAAATATAATGGGACAAAAGTCATCTTGTGGGGAACCAAGAACAAGAAAATCAGCAGGATATTTAACTTTCCCACACAAGACTTCAACATCTCTAACGATTCCAACGGGTGAAATAGTGTCTCTATTGGCAAGCTTAATTGTAACATCAATTTTTCTAACTCAGCAGGTGCAATACCATGCATAATTTATTTGTATAAGGAATGAGGTATTGCACTTGCACTAGCACCCATATCACATAAGCCATGATAGCAATGATCTCCTATTTTAAAAGAAATAACAGGTATGCCTAAAACAGGTCTATGTTTATTTTTAGTATCAGGTCTAGCAATTCTAGCAGCTTCATTACAGAAGTAAATAACATGCCTGTCAATATTATCAGCCAAGAGATCTTTAACCATAGCAACACTAGGTTCAACTTTAATTTTCTCAGAGGGAGTAGGTGTTCTAGTATTGATCTTACGAACCACAGTTGAAGCTTTAGCATGATCCTTTATTCTAACAGGGAAAGGTGGTTTCTCAATATAAGCAGTGGGAACAACAGGATCATTATAAGTGATAGTCTTTTCTTCAACTTTAATAGGTGCAACTACTTTTACTTCAATGGGAGGATTATATTTAAACCACTTCTCCTTAGGGAGATCAACATGAGTAGCAAAGGATTCACAGAAAGAAGCTACTATCTCAGAGTCAAGTCCATATTTAGTGCTAAATTCACGGAAAGTATCGGTATCCATAAAAGATTTAACACAATCAAACTTGGGTGTTATACCTGACTCCTTACCTTCGTCGAGGTCCCGATCTTCAGAGTTGCATTTAATTCTTTCCAATAAATCCCATTTGAATTCAATAGTCTTCATCATAAAAGATCCAGTACAAGAAGTATCGAGCATGGAGCGATTACTGAGAGAAAGCCGAGCATAAATTTTTTGAATAAACATTTCTTTTGAGAGCTCATGATTGGGGCATGAATATAACATTGACTTAAGCCTCCCCAAGCTTGAGCGATGCTTTCTCCTTTGCGAGGCCAAAAATTATATATATAATTACGATCACGATGAACAAGATGCATAGGATAAAACTTCTAATGAAATTCCAATTTTAATCGGTTGTAGTTCCACGATCCCATATCATCACATAGCCTAAACCATGTCAATGCCTCTCCCTTCAAAGATAAAGGGATGAACTTCTTCTTGATAACATCCTCGGACATACCTGCAAGCTTAAATAATCCACAAACTTCATCCACTTAGATTAGGTGCAAATCGGGATGCAATGTTCCATCTCCTGTAAAAGGATTAACTTCATTCACTTAGATTAGGTTCAGTAGGTTGAGGAGCAACTCTTTTCTCTACTGGTCGGGGTGAAGATACCCCGAAGAAGCCCCTCAAAGGATTATGTTCCATAGTAACAAGTGACAGTAAATTTCAGCACACTATATAAATTTTTCCTTACCAAATTCCACCTACCAAAGGCAATTCACTCCCCGGCAACAGTGCCAGAACAGAGTCTTGATGACCCACAAGTGTAGGGAATCTATTGTAGACTTTTTGATAAGTAAGAGTGATGAACCCAACGAGGAGCAGAAGGAAATGATAAGCAATTTTCAGTAAGGTATTCTCTGCAAGCACTGAAATTATCGGTAACAGACAGTTTTGTGATAAGGTAATTTGTAACGAGTAACAAGTAATGCAAGTAAATAAGGTGCAGCAAGCTGGCCCAATCCTTTTTGTAGCAAAGGACAAGCCTGGACAAACTCTTATATAAAGTGAAGCGCTCCTGAGGACAGATAGGAATTACCGTCAAGCTAGTTTTCATCAGGCTCATATGATCCGCGTTCGGTACTTTGATAATTTGATATGTGGGTGGACCGGTGCTTGGGTACTGTCCCTCCTTGGACAAGCATCCCACTTATGATTAACCCCTATTGCAAGCATCCGCAACTACAAAATAAGTATTAAGGTAAACCTAACCATAGCATGAAACATATGGATCCAAATCAGCCCCTTACAAAGCAACGCATAAACTAGGGTTTAAGCTTATGTCACTCTAGCAACCCATCATCTACTTATTACTTCCCAATGCCTTCCTCTAGGCCCAAACAATGGTGAAGCATCATGTAGTCGACGTTCACATGACACCACTAGAGGAGAGACAACATACATCTCATCAAAATATCAAACGAGTACCAAATTCACATGACTACTTATAGCAAGACTTCTCTCATGACCTCAGGAACAAACGGAACTACTCACAAATCATATTCATATTCATAATCAGAGGGGTATTAATATGCATAATGGATCTGAACATATGATCTTCCACCAAGTAAACCAACTAGAATCAACTACAAGGAGTAATCAAATCTACTAGCAACCCACATGTACCAATCTAAGGTTTTGAGACAAAGATTGGATACAAGAGATGAACTAGGGTTTGAGATGAGATGGTGCTGGTGAAGATGTTGATGGAGATTGACCCCCACCCGATGAGAGGATCGTTGGTGATGGTTTCCCCCTCCCAGAGGGAAGTTTCCCTGACAGAACAGCTCCGCCGGAGCCCTAGATTGGTTCCGCCTCGTGGCGGCGGAGTTCTTCCCGAAAGTTTGCTTATGATTTTTTTCCTCGACGAAAGACTCCATATAGCCAAAGATGGACATCAGAGGGCTGCTAGGGGTCCCAGGAGGCAGGGGGCGCGCCCAGGGGGGTTGGGCGCGCCCCCACCATCGTTTACAGTGGGTGGCCCCCCTCTGGTACTTCTTTCGCCCAATATTTTATATATATTCTGAAACATGCTCCCGTGAAGTTTCAGGACTTTTGGAGCTGTGCAGATTAGGTCTCTAATATTTGCTCCTCTTTCAGCCCAGAATTCTAGCTGCCGGCATTCCCCCTCTTCATGTAAACCTTGTAAAATAAGAGAGAATATGCATAAGTATTGTGACATAATGTGTAATAACAGCCCATAATGCAATAAATATTGATATAAAAGCATGATGCAAAATGGACGTATCATGCCCCTTCTCTCTTTTTCTCTTTTTTTGTTTTTGTTTTTGTTTTTTGGGGCCTTCTATTTTTTTATTTGGCCCTTCTCTCCTTTTTTGGGCCTTCTCTTTTTTGGCCTTTCTCTTTTTTCCTCACATGGGACAACGCTCTAATAATGAAGATCATCACACTTTTATTAACTTACAACTCAAGAATTACAACTCGATACTAGAACAAAATATGACTCTATATGAATGCCTCCGGTGGTGTACCGGGATGTGCACTAAATCAAGACTGACATGTATGAAAGAATTATGAAAGGTGGATCTGCCAGAAATACGATCACTGGTGTGCGCCGGTCCTAAACAAACGGTTTAAAACCCCTTTCCACGACGGCATTTGGAAAATGTCTCCAAGTGAGTGTGGGCGATAGGGGGTCCTTCCCACACGACCCAGACACCATCGGGGATAGGGCCCCTACAGTACTCCTACTCGTTTCTGCTCGCATTGCCATCGCAGTCAGTATTCTGTGGTGCTACATTTATGATGCGCGACCCATCACAAACGGTTCACGATTATATACCATGTATGATGCGCGGCCCATCACAAACAGTTCACCGTTAAGAAGATTAGCTAATCGTCGTACGAGTGTTGGACAGGATTACGAAACGCCGGACCGTCGTAACATCGTCGTACATGACAACTATCGCACACGCTATTCTATGGCGCAATGTTTACGATGCATACTTCATCAGAAACAGTTCATGGTTGCGAATCGTGTACGATAAGGCAACTAACACAAATGTTGAGTTTGCCCGCACCGTTTGCTTGCACACATTTCCTCTCTGTGAGCCGTCTCCGATTATGGTGCATATCGCAAACGTTTGTGTTTTACCAACCGTGTGTGCCGTAACAACCTGGAGAGCGTAATTTCACCATAATTTAATTTCTTCTTTTCCAAATTGTACCGAATTTGGATTTGAATTTGAATGTATGCTACAACTTTATTCATATCCATCAGGTTCAAACAACCAATGCATTATTTGATTCATAGGTACATATGTTCAAGAATTACATAAGAACCAAATAAAGAATGATGAACCACATTTGTATACTTGTACTATTAAAGACGGTAAAGAAAGAGGCGAAATATATTCCGGTTGCTGAACAAGGTGAAGCGGAATGCCCATATTGTGCCCTCCTCCATGCAGAAGGAACACACGACTCTAGTACAACCCCTTGTGATGGCCAACCGCCCATCCTTCACGGGCTTCATGAAAACATCTCGATAATCATCGTGTTCTGGTAGAAATACTTTAACGTTTCCATGCCCACCAATCATGTAGTTTGAGAGGTCATCTTGAGTAAACTGCTTTGGAAACCACTTCAAAGGAAAAAGATTCAGACATTGTCATCTAACACAACTCATTATGGGCAGTAAAAAGAAGGCTGCAGAGTTCTTACTTACCATCCTGCAGTCCGCTGTTGTCTTGGATAAAGTGTAAACAAATAGTTTAATTGCCATCTTTGGACCCATTTTACTAACAATCTTTATCAGCTTCCTCACTTGATGTTGGTTCATCAATATCTCATTTCCCCATACGCAGAAAGGGTCGAAACGCGGATATTTACCAATGACATATGTACCTAAAAGCACCAAGTTAATATTAGAAGCTAAACAACAATTGCACAATGATGTAGTACACCACTCTTTTATAATATGTCTATATACATCCGTATGTGGTAGTCCATTTGAAATATCTAAAAAGACAAATATTTAGGAATGGAGGGAGTATCTTATAACATCCAATATACTCACATAGTAGATGAATTAACATCTTATATTATGGGCCAGAAGTAGTTTAGTTCATTCTTACAAATTATCTGCTACTGTATCCAAGGGTTACAGTTATTTTGAGCTAGTTCAGGATCAAATAGCCCTAAAGTATATCTAAACATGAGGGCTAGTTTGAGCTAGTTGCATCTATAACCCATCCAAGAAAAGTAGTATCCAACCCAAGAGGTGCTAATTGGAGCTAATTCTCCTAGTGCATTTATTGTCAATCTAACCCTACCATCCAAACAACTCTTTGGATGGAGTTAGTTCAGGGTTAGTAACGAGCTAGAAACTAACTCTAACCTCTAGCTAAGTTCAGTATCCAAACAGGGCTGTGTTGTTGTTGTTGTTGCTGCTGCTGCTCTTCTACGTATATCTAGACATCATTAGAACATTAATGTAACACTCTTCCTTGTTGCTATGTAGCCTAGGATTGCATATTTAGACATTAAGTACAGTGCATGTTGCTATGTAGCCTCAGATATATCACATATGGCCCTAGTTAACCTAAGGAAAAATGGGTTGCAGATATATTCAGTTAAAAGTCTGATTCACCGCTTAGTCCCTTATCAGCAGCCGACCTATATGGCACCAGCTATCAATATCCTGAACATTGAGCAGATATAAGCCACGGGATGAAACTAACCTCGATGGAAAACAGCAGTAGTTCCCAAAATTGTCCTGTGTAGGTACATCAAGAAGCATGTTAAGCACAACAGGCTAAATATCAACCAAAATTACACATGACAGACAAAATAATCTCCAAAAGATAGCTTCAGTGTGCAGGTTTAAGCACGCTAGTAAAGCAAAACAAGTGGAAAGGTGTGCTAACTGTAACAGGCCAAACATTTAACAACAAGCAAACATGGTCATTCAAATTGGTATTGTGGCAGCCTAAGTATACTGGTTATGGTTAAATAAAAATGAAAAGGCGTGTTAACTACAAGATGCAGCAACAAAATGTAGTCATTCATAGTGGTATTGTTGAAACTGGTACTGATGAAATTGAACTGCACAGTTCATACTTGCACATATAGAACATCATGTTGTGAATAACTGGAATAATCAAGGCATACTACGAACAACCAAAGATAGCATTTGAAACTAAACATATGCTAACTACAAACAACCGAACAATCAAAAAACTTTAAAAGAGGCATGTGCTAGCTATAACAGGCTTAACTGCAAGCAAATATATGCATTCCGATTGGTATGTTTAAAATTGGATTGATCAAATGTACTACACAGTAAATAATTGCACATATAGAGCATCACATTGTGAACAACTGAAATAAATAAGGCATACTACAAACAACCAGATATAGCAATTAAAACTGGACATATTCTCACTACACTACAAAAGGGACTCGACAAAACAAATCATGGGTTTCCCCCTGTGAAGAGGCACGGCAAAACAAATCATGGGTTTCCTCACTTGTCATGGATGAGCTCGTTCCCGTGGGAAGAGCACGGACCCTGGATGCGCTCCATGTTGTCGCAGATGGGCTCCTTCCCCTTGGAAGAGCACGACTATAGGGTGCCCTCCTTGATGTCGCAGATGGGCACTTTCCTCTTGGAAGAGCAGATGGGCTCTTTCCCCTTGGAAGAGCCGGAGAGGGTGCCCTCCTCGTGGTCGCTGTCGATGAGGTCTAACTTGGAAGCTGTGGATCCCAAGCCAGCGTCGCAGAATGTGTCCTTCAGAAATGACAAAAGGGGCTCGATGGCGATGTAGAATGGCAAATTGTTGATAGCGATCCAGAGGAGATCAGTGGCGGGGCCATGGATGAGATCGACGGTGGTTGAACCGGAGGGGTTGGGGGTGGGCCACTTAACCTGTGACACAACCCGCCTCAAGGCATCGCTGTCGATGACCTCGATGTCGTAGCCGGCGGATGAGACATGCCCACATACTCTAGCCCGTTGCTTGAGTGCCTGCTGCCAGTAATGGTCGTCAGCTTCCTCGGCGACGCCGGGCGAAGAGACGACTATACACCTCTTTTGGGCCAGTCACTCCTCGAGCTCCACGGGAAGCGTAGCCGGGCTTAGGCTGCAACGCTCTGGAGTGGGGGATGGAGATCTGTGGGAAAGGGGGCGTTTGGCAGGCAACATCTAAGAAACTCAAGGCGGCCTGGGTATGGAGATCGGTGGGTAAGCTGCATGGGCAAACCGGCAGATGTTGACAATGGAGGCCTTGCGGCGGCGGGGGGGACTTTGCTAGGGTTTCGAGAGAGGGAGGGGGTGTGTGTGTGTGCACACACTCGAGGAGGTTTTGGTGTGTGTGTGTGGAGGGGGGGTGGGGTGTTTGAGGAAATGACGTGGGTACTGAAAATTTTACCATGCGGGAGTCAATGGCGGGAGCGAAATGCCGGGCTATTGAAAATTTTGATGATAGTGCATCGCACACGGTCCGGAGATAAAAATAGTGTGTTATGAAACAGAAAAACCCTCGAGGCGGGCAGATATTTTCTAGGGATGCAGGCAAGATTAGGAACAAGGAACATCGCATATGGTCCAGAGATAACAACTGTGTGTTATGAAACAGAAAAACCCTCGAGGAGGGCAGATATTTTTGAGAGGGGGAGCCTCGTGGAGCCCAATGTACTGTGCGGATGTGTGCGTGACAGGTGCACCGGCGTGGCATACGGTTAGTTTGAGTGAACCGTGTCTATTGCGTCATCTGACTTGTCTAATGTTTATAAATTTGGCGAAAAATGACGCGGGAGAGGGTCAGAACACGAACACACTTGCATGTGGACCAAATTTATGTATCAAAAGGGTGGTTTGATTTTCAAATACCAAATGCAACTTCGATGTGGCACCTCTCTCGCAAAGCGCACGGTATTGCTTGCACCCCCTCATGTCGGCATGAAGGGAACCCTAAGCTATGAATGCATGCCTCCTCCCCCTCAACCGAGGTTCAGCTATCAAAGTGTGAAGTAGCTAGCAGCCCCCCGCCTCCCTCGTGTCGGCATGAAGGGAATCCTAAGGTATGAATGCATGCCCCCCAACCAAGGTTCACTGTAGCAAAGTAGCTAGCAGCCCCCCTCCCTCGTGTCGGCACAAAGGGAATCCTAAGCTATGAATACATGCCCCCAACCGAGGTTCACGTAGCAAAGTGTGAAGTAGAGTTAGCAGCCCCCCATCCCTTGTGTCGGCACGAAGGGATTCCTAAGCTATGAATGCATGCCCCCCCCCCAACCGAGGTTCACCTAGCAAGGTGCAAAGTAGCTAGCAGCCCCCCTCCCTCGTGTCGGCACGAACGGAATCCTAGCTAATCTATGAATGCATGCCCTCCCCCAACCGAGGTTCACCCTAACAAAGTGCGAAGTAGCTAGCAGCCACCCCTCGCTCGTGTCGGCACGAAGGGAATCCTAAGCTATGAATGCACATGCCCCCCAACCGAGGTTCACCTAGCAAAGTGCGAAGTAGCTAGCAGACCCCCTCCCTCGTGTCGGCACGAAGGGAATCCTAAGCTATGAATGCATGCCCTCCCCCCAACCGAGGCTCACCCTAGCGAAGTGCGAAGTAGCTAGCAGCCCCCTCCCTCGTGTCGGCACGAAGGGAATCCTAAGCTATACATGCTGCCCCCAACCGAGGTTCACCTAGCAAAGTGTGAAGTAGAGTTAGCAGCCCCCCTCACTTATGTCGGCACGAAGGGATTCCTAAGCTATGAATGCATGCCCCCCAACCGAGGTTCACCTAGCAAAGTGCGAAGTAGCTAGCAGCCCCCTCCCTCGTGTTGACACGAACAGAATCCTAGCTAAGCTATGAATGCATGCCCTCCCCCCCCAGCCGAGGTTCACCCTAGCAAAATGTGAAGTAGCTAGCAGCCACCCCTCCCTCGTGTCGGCATGAAGGGAATCCTAAGCTATGAATGCACATGCCCTCCCCCCAACCGAGGTTCACCTAGCAAAGTGCGAAGTAGCTAGCAGACCCCTTCCCTCGTGTGGGCATGAAGGGAATCTAAGCTATGAATGCATGCCCTCCCCCAACCGAGGTTCACCCTAGAAAAGTGCGAAGTAGCTAGCAGCCACCCCTCTCTCGTGTCGGCACTAAGGGCATCCTAATCTATGAATGCACATGCCCCCCAACCGAGGTTCACCTAGCAACATGCGAAGTAGCTAGCAGCCCCCCCTTGTGTCGGCACGAAGGGAATCCTAAGCTATGAGCATGCCCCCTCCCCCAAACCGAGGTTCATCTAGCAAAGTGCGAAGTAGCTAGCAACCCCCCACCCCCCTCGTGTCACCATGAAGGGAATCCTAATTAAGATATGAATGCATGCCCCCCAACCGAGGTTCACCTAGCAAAGTGCAATGTACCAACCCCCTGCCCCCACACACACTTTCAGTCGGAGGGCCAGAGAGACATATATCTCACCAAGTTGGATCGTAAAACGGACCAAGAATAATCCACCTTGGTCGTACAACCTATCTCTTGTTATTGGTAAAAGTGATGGCCATCCATGCGACCCCGGAGATGGGCTAGCTCGCCAATAATCACGCAAGTAGCTAGTCCCCGAAGACAACCACTGCATGCGTGTGGCCCAAACATATGTATGGAGAGGTGTGTTTTTGAGTAACAATGGAACAACTTTGATGTGGCACCATGATTTAGAATTAGAAATCCCCACACTGAGTGAGGGTTAGGTGGTTGGCGATGCATATGTATGTTACACCACACTTCAAGCCAACGACGGGGATTCATATATGCATGCGTGCGTGCATAGTATATGCGCTCAAACTTAACTAGGCTGAATCTCACCATGACCTATACTATGATAACACGAACCAAATGAAGAATCCGCCATGGTAACCTATCTTTCTGTTGGTCAAGGTGATCATGGATGTCCACGTGGGCCCACGAATATATAGGCTTGTCGCTGATAACCACGTGAGGGAGTGTATCGTTCGAAGGCAACCACTACATGCATATGTATGGAGGTGATGCGTGCATGCATGTTTGAATACACAACATTGATCTGGTGCGTGCGTCAAAAATCATACACTAGCTCCCCACGCAGAGCGAGATCGGTTCATGATGGTGTCGTTGTAGTAGCCACTTCGACTCGATGGGAGGGATTCATGCGTACACATGCATGTATGTGCTCAAAGTGTATCATGCATGTCATCCCAGAGCAAAAATAATAATCCCCTCCTAAGTCAAATTAACCTCTCTTGTTGTGTGGCAAAAAGAAGTGATGGACCAAGCGGGCCCACAGATGGAAAGCATCGATATCGCTGATAACCGCTTAAGTGGGTGTGAGAGGACAACCACCACCGCTTTGCATGTGGGCCAAACATATATATGTTGAATACCCAAAATGCACAACTTTGATGTGCCACATGCCTCAAAAACCGTAAACCATGCACCCACACCGACCGAAGTTCATATCAAGCGTATTACTTATGATGGTCCCCTTCCCCCCTCTTCACCGCATACTATATGCTCCTGCCGTAATATATGTACAACCCAAAAGAATCCTCATCGATGGTGAAATTAATTAACCTCTCCCAATGTAGGTCAAAGTGATGCATGCATGCATGCATTGATGATGGCCTCATGGGCCCACAGATGGAAGCGTCACATGTGAGTGTCCTAGCTAGGTTATATATGCATGTGGCCCAAAAAGGTGTTGTGTGATGTTTGAATAACCAATTTCACAATTTTGATGTGGCACGTGCCTCGGTAACCAAAAAGTCCTGACACTGAGTGAGGTGTACTTGTTCACGGACGCATACGTAGTATATATGCTAGTCCCCTCCCACCTCTTCGACGCGTACTATGTACCACCATAACACAAACAAAAAAGATTCTACCTTGCTAGTCAAATTAACCTCACTGTCGGCTGTTCTTAAAAGTGATGGACGAGGACCTCGCCGGCCGACAGAAAGCGCACACGCGAGTATTGAGTGTCGTGCAGGACAACCATCGACTGCATGTGGCCAAAACATTTATGTATGAAAGGGTTGTGTAATATTTTAAGTAACGATTTCATGACTCTGATGTGGCACCAGCCTGCCTAACAAAACGGTCAACCCATACGGTGGCTCACAACTCGTAGTGTACTGCGAGCCACTCGCCACCCTCAGACGCACACACCCACACACACACCGCGAATCCACCACAACTACGATGTATGTTAAATTAATTATCCCGCAGTGAACATACATGTTACCAAAGGAGGGACATTTTAATTTCAAAAAAATCATAGAGATCATTAAGACGTTTTAGTACATTGATTGATTGATTTTCTATGGGTATAATGTGCAAAAATCAAATTTGAGCTACATGCACACGTGACAGTGCACCTAAATGGATTGCAAAAACACATGTGTCTCACTGGGTGCATGTTTACTCCCCGTGCAACAAATTTCAAACATTTAGAATCTTGATTTTTAAATTCTAGTACATCCACAACTTATTTGAAGTTCATGAAATTTATCGTGTTATCATATGGACACCAATACATAGTGGCATTGTACTTTTTGTCAAATTTCAGACCAGTTTTGATGTTATCTTTATCTAATTACAGACGGGAGATTATTAATAATTGGGAACCAATATCCCAAACAGATTATTTATTCGAACCGTGAGCGTTAGACCAACAATGGATATGTGCCATGCTTCGGTTAAGCAATAAAGCGGCAGCATTAATCATTCAAATAGAAAAACAATATACGTGTCGTCGCGTGACCTGTGTGGCGTGCGAGTAGACGTGAGTTGACGGGAAGCATGCAAGCAGTACGCCGCATAGGCAGATGGGGAGGCGTGCGTGCAGGTGTGTGAATTGACGGAGGTGTGCTCGCTGCGCAGTGTCATCGGGAGGCGTGCAAGTAGCTGTGTGAAACTTTGGTAGGCATGCCAGCAGTCCGGTGGGCAGGCTCACCGGGAGGCGAGCCATCGGTTTGACCGCCTCCCGCCTCTCTCCCACAATTCCCACTACTCCATATTAATGGTGCTCCTGAGCGGCCGCACCCCCCATCCTCGCTACGCACACACAATCCTCTCTCTCCGCTTGCATCCTCGACGCCGCTCTCAGTCCTCAAAGCCGTCAGTGTATGAGGATGCCGCCGAAGCGCCCCATCGGAGGGAGTGGCGACGTCGGGGCTGCTAAAGCACCAGAGCATGGCATGGAGATGGATACAGAGTTTGCCGTCACCGCCGGCGAGTTATCGCTGCACCCTGACATCGTCGAGCTTCCACAGCCAGAGGCGGAGTTCCACACCGACTCCGATGACCACTCCGGCGACGACTCCGACGACCGCTCAGGCGACGACTCCGACGACGACGGACAGCTGGTTAATCATCTATACCCATTTATGTGTCAAATAGATCATAGGGATTCTCTGGTTACTCCTGCCTCCCCCTTTTTGGAATAGAAATCATGTGGTTATGTTCTCCCAATCCATGAAATCTGAGTAAGTTTTGTTAGATCTGTGTAGTGTATTGATTGTTTGAATGGTACAGGTGATAAGTGATTAGTTGTTTCATCTGTGCAAATGATTTCTGCTAGTAATCCGACTAGGGTTAGTGTTCGTGCTAATAATTCCTAGCCAGGACTTGACAATTGATTTTGAATAACCTACCTATGTTTGTGCCATTATTTTCTTCAAGATTGGTCTGTGCATAGACGACTATGCTTAAAATTCGAACCATAATCTCTGGATATGTATAAATAAATAGGTATAAATTCCTAATCCTACTTCATGGCATGTAATCAGTGATTTGATGCCAAATTTGTTTTACTATTTGTATTTCTGCTGTCTGACAATGTGGACAACGAGGATGAAGATGCCCAGAGGAGGTACAAGAGGCGAATCCCGAGGGAGCTTTATGCGGGAATGCATAACAGGCATATCAGGACCTAGAACGACGGCTATGGATGCCCATTTTGCAACCACAAGATTCATGACATGTATCTAAGTGTTCTGGCGCATGCAAGAGGACGGGCTGTTGGCTCCTTCAAGCAGAAGTATTCTCACAGGGTGGCGCACGACGCGTACGCCGAGTACCTGGAGAAGCTTCGGGATCGTGCCGGCCGCATGTGAGATGAGGTGTGGGATGGATCAAACTATGTACGCTTGAGTATGCTTAATGACGGTTGAACTATGTACTTATGGTTGAACTATGTACTTATGGTTGAACTATGCTTATGTATGTGTACACTTATTATCTATGTCTGAGTATGTTAAATATTTCACCAAATTTTGGTAAAAAAATACAATGGGGGACCAATAAACCAGGACGGAGGTAGTACGTCAATCACACATGGTTCCCAAAATTGGAACCGCATTCAATGACTTTCATTTTGCCTGCTACGTCAATCACACACGGTTCCCACTAGCAAACCGTCGCCCCCATAATTCTTTATGGGACAGAAAACCCTTACCACCCAATTCAAAAAAGAAAAAAGAAAATCCTCACCATCCCCACGTCACAAAAACCCTCACCACGCCCACCACCCCCTCGGCCCCTCCGGTTCATTCCCCATTCACACCTGCACAAGCTCCTCCGCGTTTATGACATGGCACCGCCTATCGTGGCGGTAAACACTTAGCTCGCCGCCTGCCGCCGCCAGGCTGCTGGGAAAGCCCACAGCATTTCGCCACTTCCGATTGACACTGCCTATCGCCATCGACTTTCTCGATGCTTCTCGCGGTCGACCCAACTCCGCTCGGTTGGGGAATCTGTCGTACTAAGGGTTCTTTCTCATGGACGACAAGGTAACTAATTTAACAAGATATTATCTCATCTCTTATCCCAGTTCATCTGCCTCCTTTAATCACCCAGCGGAAGTCGCTGTGAATTCATTTTTATTTGAGCTTATTTGAGGGTTTTCTTTCATTCATAGAATGTACAGTGCGCCGACACTTCAGGACTTGGCGACCGCCGCCAGAGATTCCATCTCATCGTAGTAGATAACTTGAGGATGCGCGCAGTATGTTCAATCTCACCCTAAATCGGTTGGCATGGCCTACTTTCCTGAACATATTCTAAATATTGCTACATTTGGATAAAAGGTGCCACATGCACCATATGCGTCAAAGGGGATTTTTCCCATCTTCTTTCTATTTTAGGCAAATTAATGATGTATTGTTCTTTCGATGACTCTCATATTTCCATGACATCATGTTTACCCTATCTGTTTAATTATAGACTTTTGTCCTTCGATTTCAACTGATGTACAGTTCTTTCAATTTGGGCCCATATTTGCATGTTACCATATTTTGTTTAACAATCCTACCATTTTCTACAGGACATCCCTCGCTATGCAACAGATTATGTAGTGCACAATTTTTCCCTTTACATACATCAAGGCTCCATGAATGTCATACTGCACATAAACCATGGATTTACAATCATTTCTACTATAAGACTTGATGAACGTGGTGACTCCTATTTTAGCACTGGCTTTTGGAATGAAATTGAAAGTTTTATGTACTGAAAGCTGGCACTAAGTTGCACTACACATAGAAGGGCCTGGTCATGAGATATATGCTAACTTCCTTGACAAAATCATCCGTCCAGACTTTGTTCAAAGTAAGTTTTCTTTTCAACTATCTGCATATGTTGACTTACCCAGCAATGTCAAATGAATTGTGTAGTATTTAAGCAACCATTTGTTATTCCCTTTTCTTACTATATCCCTACCTAATAACTTCTAGTTACCAATACACTTTTCTATTGCCCTATTTTAACTATATTCCCTGTACTCCCATTTCTATCAGAAAGCGCCACTGACAAGGAGACTCCGGAGGTGGAGAACGGGGCTGCCAACAAGCGGAGGCGGGCGAGCTAGAACTGCAAGAGACTCCAGCAGGCCTAGACTTAACAGCAGCCTCCCCAATGATATGTTGAGAGTCATCATCTCCCTCCTCCCAATCAAATATGGGGCACGGACAACCCTCCTTTCCCGGCGGTGGCGCCCCTATGGAACTCCAGCCGTCTCGACCTCATCGACACTCGCGAGCTCTGCCATGGCTATCACAAAATCATGGATGCGTTCTCAAGATCCTTGGCAGTCACCTTGGCCCAACCAAAGGCCTTAGAATGGGCAAGTTCCGTTCCAATGGCAAGGACCGAGCCAAGCTTGATGACTGGTTCCGACCCCCCCACTCTAGATCAACTTGAGGAGCTCACTTTTGATGATGGCATATGCGGTCGCTGCCAACGTCCGCACTCTGCCTCGCGCCCATGCTGCGCGTCGCCAAGTTCAGGAACTGCCATTTCCCGCCCCTTAATGGCGCGCCCGCTCTTATTCTACCACGACCGAAGCACCTCGAGCTCGTCGTCGTCTGCCTCTCAAAGGGTGACATGGAGCGCCTACTCTATGCCTGTACTGCACTCGAGTACCTTCGTCTTTACGCGATCAATGGGTTGAGTACCTTCCACATCACCTCCATGACTCTCCGGACTATTTATGTGGGTTGCTGGTGCGGCAGGAAGGCATCACAAAAGGTGGACCACGGTATGGTCATCCAGGACACACCTGCACTTGAGAGATTGCTTGTAGTTGATCAAGAAGGTCCAACAAGAATCAATGTCATTTCTACGCGGAAATTGACAGTGGTGGGCTACTCGTCTGACAAATACTCAGAACTTGTTATTGGATCCGCACCCTTTCAGGTACAACAGCCGCCTTCTACCTCTCCTTCTACAAATTAACATTTTTTCTAATTTTGGATATGTTAGTTCGTTTGTCATTCAGAAAATGATTCTGACAAGCTTGACCCCGAAACTGCGCACAGTGAAGGTCTTGGCACTAGAATCTATCGGGCCCGGCCTAGAGCAAGTTGTCAGTTTCCTGACATGCTTTCCATGCCTGGAGAAGCTATATATCGAGGTGGTGTTCCTTTTGATGAGGAGCATCCCATGTTCATACCCATGTACACTCCGACTACTCTCCAAGCCCCAAGAGAACATAAGACGAGACCTCAAGTATACGCCATCGGACACAAGGTGAACTCGCTCCTCTCCGAATCGTCACTTTCCATATGTGAGACATGGCTACTACCTCAAACATGTGTGCTATGCATGACCAGGAACCAAGAGGAAGCCCATGAACAAGAAGGCGAGGACACCAAGCGCGAGGAACAAGAAGAAGAGCTGCGGGAGCTGCTCCAGCCACCGGACGACTGGTCGGGACCGGGACGTCCGGCGCCTAAAGATCCACCGGACGACTGGCCCGGACCGGACGACCGGTGATCCCGCACCCAAGCCAAATGAGCGGACGTCCGACGCCAGCGGACGACCGGCGACCAGACGACCGGCCACCTCTGGAAATCCAGCACTCTAGTGTCCGAGCCAGATCGAGCGGACGTCCGACGTCTACCGGACATCCGGCCGCCCGTGAGCCACCGGACGACCGGCCCCCAGCGGACGTCCGGTACCTGTCTGCGCATAGTGTTCGGGCCCGAGGCCCATGTACCCTTTCACTTCGCCCCCTTTTGCACTAAGACTATAAATAGACCTCATTCTCCTCCTAGTTAGGGTTAGCGTTTTGATAGCTCATATTAGAGATAGAGCCTCGCTCATCCACATCGGATCTACTCCATGAGAGAGACCGCGGCCTCTCTACGGAGAAGATCCACGTTGGATTAAAGACCTCCTCGCGGAGAAGACCATCAAGACCTCCTCACAGAGAAGAACCGGTTACCCTATGTATCGACCCGTGTTGACTTTGGATCATGTATCTCCCTTTGTGTTCATGGATCTAGCGCATGTGTGACTACATCTTGTTGGTTTTAGTGTTTCTCTCATGTTTCTCCTCGTGTTTCCTCTCGTGATTCCCCTCGTGTTCTTCGTGTTCTTCGCGGGATCCGCTCCTTTCGTGAAAGATCGGCCACATAAGGTTCCACCCTACATCATCTTGGTATCAAGAGCCACGTTTTCACGATTTCGGAGCCTCCCCTTGTTGTTTTCTAGCCTAATTTTGTTGTGTTCTTCCCCAATTTCGAAAATCCCGACCAAAAATAGCCCTAATTTTTTTTGTGATTTGTTGGTTTGACGAAGTTTTGTTGGATTTGATCCATGGATTTGCTTGGTTTCAAGTGGATCTAGCATCTCCCCAAGTTTCCCCATCTTTCACCCACAAAATCTCATCAATTTTGACCCCAAAATCCACAAATTCCGCCCAAAATCGCTACCGGAAACTCGCATCTTGCGTTGACCCAGACCCACCGGACGACCGTCATTTTACCGGATGTCCGGAGCCGCAGGAACCACCGGACGTCCGACCTTACCGGACGACCAAAACCCCCTAACCGGAGCAGAATTAGCGGATTTCTGACCCGATGGGACGTCCAGCGACCAGACATCCATCCATTTCCGGACGTCTTCTACCTATAGATATCAACTTCGGCTGATTTTTGCTTCGGCCATAATTAATTCATCCGAACTCCGATTTTGACGTTCTTTAGCTCGTTTTGAAGCTCTTGACATCCCCCATCCAACAAAAAAACCACCAGTATCTTTTGACTCCATCAAATTTTTGGAATTTTGGCATCTTTGCCTGGGGCTTCCACCACATCATCCGCTACACCACCACCGACTTCCGCAACCTAACCAATTTTGTTCCACCACATCATTCGCTACACCACCACTGACTTCTGCAACCTAACCAATTTTGTTCACCATGTCTAGATTACTTAGGGACGGTTGCTTCTTCATTAACCACCATCACAACCATAACTTCTACATAGTTTTGCCGACCTGACACTCCCGCCATCCCAACTTAACTCAATTTTGTTTGTGTTGTGAGTTGTGTCTCCTAAGGTGTTTAGGCTACTTAGGGATCGTGCTTCCAACTCCGAAACCATGTATAGTCCACCACTACCCTCCATTTCCGCAATCCCATTGAGCTTCCGCAACCACCACCGCATCCCGCTACCACCATTTTGACATTTGACATTTGAGATTTTGAGTTCGCGGTTTTTCCGTTTCCTAAGGTGTTTCGGCTACTTAGGAACGAGTCTCCATCATCTTGGTATCTCCATGAAGATCACCTCCACTCATCATCACCGCGGACGGTAACCTCCATATCATCTTGGTATCGTGCTATACCTCCATTTTATATTCCCTTGCCATTGCATTGATAACCCCTAGCCCATTTTGCGTCACTTCCCTATCGAGACTAGCCATTTGAGTATTGCCGGCAACGTTACTTGTGCACATTAGTGATCTACACCATAAATTGCATACATACCATACCATATTGGTATCATATCATCTCGTGTGCCTCAAGTTTGTTCCCGCATATACCCAATCGCTATCTTGGTTTGTGCATTTCACATTGTGGCCATATACAAAAAAAAAGAATAAAGCTTTTAAGCAAAAGAAAAGGATAAAGAGCAAAGAATCTTGTAAGTAATAGCCATAGCATCATACCACATTGCATACAAGATTTTCATATCCGATCATCTTGGATCACACCACCGGAACATACATACATAGCATACTTGGGATAGAAAGTTCATACATTTTGCATCTTATAGGTTGTGCACAAGTGTCGTATCTGCCTATTGAGAAATCGTGCTAGCGTCTCTCTTGAGTTGTGCAACACGTGTGTTTTCCATGGATTCCACTTTTTGTGCTCATCCTTGGTTGCACGACCCCATTTATCTATCCGTGTGTGTGTTTCCATGTGCCACATATTGCTATTGGTCTACTTGTTTCACTTGCAAATTTGTGAATCTCTTTCAACATAATTGACTCTTGCTAACATTTTACATCAAATTTTTGTGCCACTATCCTCACCTAGCTCCACCTTAAGCCTTATTTGTGTAGGTGTGAGAAACCAACAAGAATTGGTACCAACTGTGCTATTTCCTTGTTACATCATTGAGTGATCATTGATCCATCTTCAACATCGGTCAAGGTACATTTGGTATAGTTCTTATCCTTTCTCCACTCATATTTGCTTGAGTATTGTGATGGATAGGCAAGGCATTTCATCTTCGGTCTTCGACAACAACGACGGCGTGAACAACTACATCACCAAAGCGTCAATCTTCGATCTGCAACGACAAATGCAAGGCGCACAATGAAGATTGCGAGAGTGTAGTGAGAACCTCTCCATCGACATTCGTCACTCCGAAGCAAGGAAAAGGGACTACATCGACAACAAGCTTTCCGCGCAAAAGGAGGAGCAAGATGCAAGGATGGAGGAGATTCAAACCTTGTTGATCAACCGTTCTTCTCCTTCATCATCCTCAAGGCGGCAATGTTCAAGTCACAAGTCTTCGAAGCGCAAAAATGATGCAAGCGCAAGTCGTCCACGTCCACATCTCCATGGCGACCACCATCATGTTTGTGATCCACATCGTCATGAAGGGAAAGTCACCTCCAAGCATCATGTGCATGACGACGACAAACACCATCGAGCTAAAGCACGACAATGACACCGTCAACATGAAGATGTATGCTCGAGATGCGCCTACCTACAAGTCCCGACAAGCCCTACCGCATGCCAAGTCCAAGCTTCTAGAGCTCAAGAGAAGACCGCGAGACAAGCACCACTAAGAGGATGCTATGGCTACTACCACCACCACTTCGGCATCTTCGCCAAGTGCTATCAAGGCATCTTCGCCTTTGGACGTACGACATCTTCGCCTACTTCCCATGAGTTCGCCTACATCGACATCTTCAACTACAAGGCGACCACCTACAAGCGAGGGCAACACTTCCATCTTCGGAAGCCCCTCAAGGAAGATGGTCGACCATGGGAAATTCCCTTCGGTCATGGAGACAAGCTACGAGGTGCCACATCATATGGGCCTCCAACAACAAGACGGCGACAAGAAGGTCGAGCAAGGGCCATCCCCTTTGACCACGGCGACGAGCATGAACCTCTTCAACTACATGAAGACGGCGCCCCAAAAGGACTCATTCTCCGAGTCATGCTATGAGACCGCACATAAGACCTTATCTTCGGTCTTAGAGGAGAGCGATGATGTGCCATCTTCGGCCTTCATCCTTGGCTATGACTACGACATGATTGAGCATGGAGACATTTGCACCTACATCTCTCCGACACCCACATATGAAGAGATGCCCCAATTCCCATGTGAGGAGAGCCACCACCCCATGAGTGAGATGAGTGACTCCACCATATATGACATTGAGTGCATTTCCTATGAGAGGATGAGTGTGACCACCACTAGCCCCACACTTGAGCATGCCACACATTCTATGTGAGGTTGAGAGACATTTGAGTGACTCCACCAACCATATGAGTGAGAGCATCCAAGAGGGAGTGAGTGAGCCACAACACTTAGTGAGTGAGGTAGTTGAGACGGCATGTGAGGCCACTATGATTTCTAATGACTTAACCTCTACTCTGAGTGTGTTTTCTCCTTTGGTGCTAGGTCTCCTACATGACGACATGCCTATCCTCGACGAGTCCATACCTCAAATGACGAGGTGGACATGGTGGAAGAAGATGCACCCCCACATGGTTCCATCAACATGAAGATGACCACGACTTTGTCTTCGACACCTCACCTACAACACATGAGCGATGCTCCAAAGGTAACATAGGTGATGGTGCTTCTCTTGTCCCACTAGTGGACTATCTCACGAATGATTGCTTGCATGATGTTGATCCACCTATTACCATTCTTCATGCTAGTGTGACTTCTTCATGTCATGACTTACCTATTTATGATGAATATGATGATGAGCATGTTGATTTGCCTAGTCGTGATGCTATGCTCCATAGGATATCATGTGAAAAATCTTTTGGTCACATCATGTTTGACAATCCATTAAACCTATCATATGCTATGAGTGAGATCTCCCATATAGAATCATTTCAATCTCAACATAGTAGCTACGCATGCCCCATTAGCATAAATCCCATTTGCACTTATGGCATAGATGACGAGATGATGGTCATTGGCTTTTGGTTTTCATGTGATGATATTGCCATGGTTCCTTTACGTGATTTGCGCAATTCATTTACTATGACATGCCATTATCACAATGTTCCAAATATGCATTGTTTTGGATGTTGTCAATATTCTCCGTGTGATGTTTCCATTAATTATCATGAGGAGACCCCCATAGCTTCCTCATACATATTAGGAGATTTTGAAGCATTCCATACTTTGCATGATTCCCGTACTTGCTTGCACCATATGCATTCCATGAATAAGAATGCTCTACATATTTCTTGTGATGCATTACATAATTTGAGTCTCCATTATGCTATACATAACAACAAACCTATCATGATGGATGACATGTTTCTATATCACGCATCTCATTTATTTGAGCATTGGCTATTTTGTGCTAACCAACACTTGCACATGCGCATCATGATGGATGATGTGTACATATACCATGCACACAGAATTTTTCCTTTGCCTTTGTTTTGTGTAGGTACCAACGTATACTCGTCAACCTCTCAATCCCAAGAGTTGACCAAACGATCTCTTGAGAGCAAAGATGAATTGGGATCCCATGGATTGTCCTTCCCACCATTCCCTTCGTGCCACGACTTCGCGCATACCTTTTACTTGACTCTCACACGGCTTTAGGCTATTTACCATTATATCGTGTTCACTTTGCATGTTATGCCTATTTCTATGTCTTTGCCATGCAATTGTGACCCTTGCTTGAATTTACCCATGATTCACCATTTTACTACTGTAGCGACCCGACCTCAGACGGTCAAGTCTCTGTGTTCAGTGTCATCCCTGGATCGGTAATGCTGACACACACGGTACTCGAAGGATTTATAACAGAGTAGCAATCACACACTTATTACATCGAACGTCTCAAAAGCGAACTTATTACAATAAATATGGCTTAAGGCCATCTAATATGATAACAGCGGAAGGCTTGGAAGATAAAGTGAGTCCATCAACTCCAACGGCATAGCTGAGTGCATGACAAACGACCTATGGCACCTTACTCATCGTTTGAAAAGTCTGCAACATGATACGTTGCAGCCCAAAAATGGGTCAGCACATGGAATATGCTGGCAATATAACACAATAGAGCAATGAACAGGTAAATGCTATCACTACATGCATATATGGCTGGTGGAGGCTCTATGGTTATATTGTTTTTGCGAAAAGCCAATATTTCCCTACATCAAAGGAATAAATTTTATTTAACTATCATGGTAGTTGAAACAAAATTGAGAAGGTTCCTCCAACTCAATCCCCATTAAAGTAGTCATTAACAACCCAACAAATTAATTTAGAGTGATGAGATCAAATCAATAATTCAAGTACCAGATACTCAAGATGTCCATAACTGGGGACATGGCTAACCATGATTAGTTTATACACTCTGCAGAGGTTTGCGCACTTTTACCCACAAGACTCGATCTCCTCCGTTGGATTTCTCGCACTGCATGGTGTTTGAGAAACGGATGACCGAGACACAGTCTATCAGAAGCATTAACTCTAACCCAGGGTAGACAGTACCAACCTACATCGCCTACATCTGCTAGCCGACCACTGGAAGAGGTCATGCAACAAACTCAACTATGCCAGAGCCCATAATGGCTTGTGGCTGCATATGTAAGTTTCTAGCATGAATAATCTTATGATCCCTTTGAGCCTGGGTGGCGGACCGTAGGATGATCACACGGGTCCTCCGGGATATCCTAGGACAACACTGGATTCTCTAGGTGCCCACAAGCAATCCACCCAGATGGGTATTAAAGTTGCCACCTTAAGTTGAACCATTAATTAACAACTCACATCTGTCATGGATACACTCAAACCCAATCCACGTCTACGAGCATAGCATAACAATATAAGCATAACGTAGAAGTAACTCCCAGGGTTTGATAATAAAAGGGCAGTAGGTTCTACCTCATCATCTACTTCCCAAACCCACTTGTTAAGAGATCCTACTCATGCAATGTGTAAGGGTTGAAACTACTGCATAAAAACTAGGCATGGAAAGAGTATGATCAATGTGTTACTTGCCTTGCTGACGATCTGCAAAACCTAGTGACTCGTAGTAGCACGCTTCGCACTCCGAGTATTCTATCGCAAGCAAACAATAGCATACATAAGCAATCAAGCAAATATGCACAGGTAAAACTCAAATAAGAAGATCTAACCAGAAAGTTCAACTGAAGAGCTCCGGTTTGCAAAAATAATCAAATCAAACAGAGCAACATAACTCAAACTGCGAAAGAAACAAGATCCGATTACTAATATGGACTGAAGTCAAATTTTACAGTACCAAAATCTTGTTCAAGATGGTTAAACAGAAAGAGGGCTTCGAGACGAAGATCTAGGCGCTTGAATCGCCTGATTCTGATAAACAAGCGAAATGATAAACTAAAACAAAGATCAGGACATAAATCGCGATCGAAAATAATCGTGGAAAAACCCTGGAAAAAGAAAAACTGACGAATAGGCTAACGAACGAACGTTCGCTGTCTATGACTAACGGATGAACACCGTTCATTAAAACGAACGTACGGATGAACGTCCACTATTTAACTAAACCGGGAAAAACCCGAAACAAAACCGATCTAAAATAGAAAAAACGAGATCTAGGGTTTTCGAAATAAAACCGATCGGTTTTCTCGCGAAAATCGGCGGCGGCGGCTACCTCCGGCGACGGTCGGCGAGGCGGCGGCGGGACGGCGGTGCGGCTCCGGGAAACTCCGGCGGCAGCGGCGGCGCGGATCGGGCTAGGGTTTGGGGTGCGGTGGGATGGGCTGGCGGCTCGGGGCTGCGGCTTTTAAAAGGCCGGCTAGGTCAGTGTCCCAGGCGGACACGCCCGATAAGGTCGGTAACTTTTTAAAAAAAATATTCCGATGCGCAGAAAAGCGATTAAAATAAATACTAAAGGGACTCCAAAAATCCTGAAATAAATTTTCCCCGTCCTCTAAAAATATAGCAGACAAAGTGAACATTTATTTGGGCCTCTAATGCAATTTTGAAAAACACATATTTTTCCTAATTCAAATAAAATTGCAATAAACTCCAAATAAAATTTATTTATTTATTTTAATATCTTCCTCCGATATTTCGTTTATTTTGGAGAAGTCATATTGTCTCCTCTCATATATTTTCGTACGAAATATTTTCGGAGAGAAAATTATTTAAAACCAAAATGATCCTTGTTTCAATATTTGATAAAATTCAAATATGAAAAACATGAAATCCCCAACTCTCTCCATGGGTCCTTGAGTTGCTTAGAATTTCGAGGATCGTGAAATGAAATGCAATAAAAATATGATATGCATGAATGACCTATGTATCACAATCCAAATTGAAAATTTGGGATGTTACAAACCTACCCCACTTAAGATGAATCTCGTCCCCGAGATTCAGATTGGCTAGCAAATAGGTGTGGGTGGTCCTTAAGTAGATCATCCTCTCGTTCCCAAGTGGCTTCATCCTCGGTATGGTGGCTCCACTGAACTTTGCAAAACTTGATAACCTTGCTGCAAGTAACTCGGCTAGCAAATTCAAGAATCTTGACAGGTTTCTCCTCATATGTCAAATCACTGTCCAACTGAATTCCTTCCAGGGGCACTGTATCTCTCAAAGGAATATCGGCCATCTCTGCATGGCACTTCTTCAACTGGGAAACGTGAAACACATCATGAACTCCCAACAGTCCTTCGGGTAACTCCACACTTGTAGGAAACCTCTCCCGTGCGTTCCAAGACACGGTACGATCCTACAAATCTCGGGGCTAACTTTCCGTTAACTCCAAAACGTTTAACTCCTCACAAGGGTGACACTCGCAGATATGCTCTATCTCCGATTTCATAGACTACCTCCTTGCGTTTTGAGTCTCATAATTTTTCTATCTAGACTGAGCTACCTTCAGTCTATCTCGAGTCAGCTTAACCTTCTCTTCTGACTCTTTAATCAAATCCGGACCAAACAATTGATGTTCTCCAACCTCATCCCACAACAACGGTGTTCGACATCTTCTTCCATACAAGGCTTCAAACGGTGCCATCTTCAAACTGGCCTGGTAACTGTTGTTGTATGAGAACTCTGCGTAGGGCAAATTATCGTCCCAACTAGATCCATAATCTAATGCACAAGCTCTTAACATGTCCTCCAGAATCTAATTGACTCTCTCGGTCTGTCCATCTGTTTGTGGGTGAAAAGCTATACTGAACTCCAGCCTGGTACCCAAAGTCTGGTGCAGCTGGTGCCAAAACTTTGAGGTAAAGTGTGTTCCTCTATCTGATATGATGGTCCTCGAAACTCTGTGCAGACATACGATCCTGCTCATGTATATCTTGGCCAACTCCGCACTTATATAAGTGGTTTTCACTGGGATAAAGTGAGCTACTTTGGTCAAACGATCCACTACTACCCAGATAGAATCATATCCCGATCGGGTCCTGGGCAATCCGGTGATAAAATTCATGCCATGCTTGTCCCACTTCCATTTGGGTATCGACATAGGCTGCAGTAATCCTGCTGGCTTCTGATGTTCTTCCTTCACTCTTTGACATACATCACATACGGCTACATACTCGGCAATATCCTTCTTCATTCCAGTCCACCAGAAACGCTCCTTCAAATCCAAATACATCTTGGTGTTTCCGGGGTGTATCAAGTATGGCGAGTCATGAGCTTCCTGAAGTATCAACTTCCTTATCTCTGCATTAATGGGCACATAAACACGGTCCTCAAACCACAAGGTGCCATGCACATCCTCATGAAAACCTTTGGCTTTTCCATCACTCATCTTCTCCTTTATTGCAGCAATTTCTTTGTCATCCTTCTGAGCTTCTCGAATCTTTCCCAATAATGTTGACTGAACCTCCAATGCTGCAACAAAACCTCGTGGGACTATCTCCAAACGTAGATCCCTGAGATCTTCTGTTAACTCCTTTGGCAATCCTCCGTTTACGAGGGTATTGGCATAACTCTTCTGGCTCAAAGCGTCTGCTACGACATTGGCCTTTCCTGGATGATAGTGCAACTTCATATCATAATGCTTTATGAGCTCCAACCATCTCCTTTGCTTGAGGTTCAGCTCCTTCTGGGTAAAAATGTACTTCAAACTCTTGTGATCCATGTACATATCGCAACGGTTTCCAATAAGAAAATGTCTCCACGTCTTGAGGGCATGCACTACGGCTGCTAACTCCAAATCATCCGTAGCATAATTCAACTCATGCGGTCGAAGTTGTCTTGAGGCATAAGAAACAACCCTTCCGTCCTGCATAAGTACTCCTCCAAGTCCTAAGGGAGAGGCGTCGCAATACACTTGGAAATCCTTGCGTATATCAGGCAGAATCAGCATTGGGGCTGTAGTCAAATGCTACTTCAACTCCTGGAAACTTGCTTCACATTCTTCAGTCCAATGGAACTTGGTGTCCTTCTTCAACAATGTCGTCATAGGCTTCACAATCTTGGAGAAATTCTCAATAAATCTCTGGTAGTATCCCGCGAGTCCAAGAAAACTGTGGATCTCTCCAACTGAGGTGAGTGCCAACCACTCATTGACTGACTGAACCTTGGTAGGATCCACTGCTATACCTTCTCCTAATATAACATGTCCAAGAAATCCAACTTCCTTCAACCAAAACTCACATTTGCTAAACTTGGAATATAACTGATGTTCCCTGAGCTTCTCAAGAACCAAACGCAAATGCTCCTTGTGTTCCTCTTCATCCTTTGAGTATACCAAGATATCATCAATGAACACCACAACAAACTTATCCAAGAATTCCATGAACACCTTATTCATCATACTCATGAAATAGGCAGGGGCGTTAGTTAATCCAAATGACATAATCGTATACTCATATAACCCGTACCCTGTGGTGGATGTTGTCTTAGGTATATCCTTTTCCCTAATCTTTAGTTGGTGATATCCTGATCGCAGATCGATCTTCGAAAACACTTTTGCTCCTTGCAGTTGGTTAAACAAATCATTGATCATCGGCAGTGGGTACTTGTTCTTGATCGTCACTTCATTCAACGCACAATAATCAACAACCATTCTTAACGATCCATCCTTCTTCTCAACCAAGAGCACTGGGGCTCCCCATGGTGATGAACTTCGTCCAATGTAACCTTTCTCCAACAACTCCTTAATCAGCTTCTTGATCTCCTCCAGATCATTTGCGGGCATCCGGTATGGTCTCTTCGTTATCGGTCCGGTGACTGGCAATAGCTCTATCAAAAACTTGACGTCTTGATCTAGTGGCATGCCTGGTAACTCCTCTGGAAATACATCTGGTGTCGTGGAATTGTCACGGCAGATGTCCTTAGTGTCAGGACTTAGTCGCGAGGCCAACGCATCTATGTGGTAGCTTGAGAGGGGTTGAGCGGGACGAGAGACGCGATGGTTTGCCCAGGTTCGGCCCCTCACGGTGGAGGTAAAAGCCTACAAGAGTGCCCTATCTTGAGAGCTATTGTCTAAACCTAACTTGTCCAACTTGTGGAACTTGTCAATCTTGTCCCTCTTGGGGTGCCCTGCCCCTCCTTATATATGTTGAAGGAGCGGTTTACATGACTAGTCCTATTAGGATTAGGATTACTCTATTACAAGTGGAGTCCTAGTCTTGCTTCCTTTGTAAGGGAATATTCTTTGTGCTTTCCTCATAAACCGGCCCACCATTAAATGTGAACCGGCCTTCTGGGCCATGGGCTTCGTCATCCATCTGACCCGCCCGCCGGGTTACTAATGAACCGCCAAGACCGGGCGGGTAGCCCGTGAACCGCCAAGCTCCGAGCGGGTTACCAGTGAGTCATCCAGTCCGGCCGGTTTACGCCACGGGGTATATCCCCGACATCTGGGTAATCCTTCACTACCGGCACTTGGACGAAAACTTGTGTACCTTGAATTGTTGACAGGAGCAATTGGTAGCCCCCAAGGGCCGGCTCATTATAATATGATGAGTCGGGTCTTCAATAAGACTAGTAAAAATGATTTTACATTAGCCCCCAAGTGTCAAGGTGCATGCTTGCAGCAACATGAGACTTGCATGTAATCCCCATTTGAATAATGTAGCCCCCAAGTGTCAGGTTGTAAGCCTGCAGAGACTCGGGACTATTCCTTCCATTGTAGAATAAATCATATCCTTTGATAAAATAATAACCATTGCGCTAAAGCGACTTTGAAAACCTCAATAATAATGGTTATTAATAACCATAAAAATCCAGCCATGTTGGCTATTCAAGATAATATAATCCGGTATGAAAACCTTATTCATTCAATACAATAATGAAAATTCAGCCAAGTATGGCTATTTGAATAATATAACCCAATGATTTATAAGCGCATGATTCCAATGGCGCAATCCAAATATATACTGGCGACTTATAGTCGAAAGCTAGGCCGGGTCAATAAACACCGGATATTATCTTATCTCATGCTGGCGACTTATAGTCCAAAGTCAGGCCGGGTTAATAAACGCCGGTGATTTATAATCATGCTTTATTCAACCTGTTTCTACATACAACAAATTTAAAGTGTCCTGGCGATTTACCGCCGGACGTGTCATAATGCCCAACATATAACCCGAGTTTATAACCAAGGTTGCACTTAAGAATAATCAAATATGAAATATATCATACCTGTGACATTGAATCACTTTGTTGGTTTTACCAACTTTTTGTAGTAAGGGTGATAACCCAAATCTTGAGTACTGATAACTCCTTCCATATTGTGCCGGTTTATGATAAAATCTTGCCGAGTTGTGATAAACACCGGTTTACTCCATAATAGGATGGTAACAGAAAATCAAACCGGGCAGATAGTCTCCGGATTAAGATTTGACCGTGTTCCATCAATTTGTAATTGACAGTTTGAACCGGTTTAAAACTTTGTCGGTTTAAAAATGCAACAAAAATAAAAGAAACAATTATCAAGGAAAATATTGAAGCAAAGGCAATGATAAAACCATTTGCAAAAAGATGCTTATTGAGCCGATCAGATGGTGTTACCATGGTCGAACATGACCAAGCTCCCCAACGGTGTAGCTATGGTTCAAGTCAGCCAGGTCCCCAAATGAAACCGTGGCATTATGCCGATCAAGAGGCATGGCAATGGTTCGGGTTCGACCAAGCCCCCAAGTGATTCTATGGCCTTAGGCCGATCAAGAGGCATGACTGGTTCAGACTTCACCATGTCCCCAAGTGATCTGGTGGCTTTCGCCTATCAAAAGGTGTTGCATTGGTTCAAACACGACCAAGCCCCCAAGTGATGTTTATAAAATTTTCAAGGGGCAAAACCGGAGGCAGCTTTAAGACAGAACAGCTCCGTGTAACCACACATGATGTAAAAGAACAGAGACCCCGCTTTATGAAGCAGAAGCCCCCATGTGATCAATAATATGTCAGGCCAGTAAGGCGGGATACCCATGTTTGAACCGCGCATCATGGCAGCAGGTCCTCTTTGGCAATTTTTAACTTTTTGCAAGAGATAAATTATTCTTGAACCGGGATCTTGAACCGGATACTGAGAGCTTCAAAGCTTTGTGGGAGATATCTTTCCCTTGAACCGGATTTTAAACCGGAATCTTTATTTTTAGCCGGAAATTTTCTGACGGCCTTTAAACTTGAACTTGCGAGAAGTTAATTCCTTTTTTGAACCAGACATTGTTAAACCGGATTTGAGCGCTTCAGAGCTTTGTGGGAGAACAGATTTCCCTTAAACTGGACTATAAACCGGAAGCATCATTGTGAGCCGGAATATTTCTAACGGCTTTTAAATTTTCATCAATATAACAGTAGCCTCCGGGACCGGGTTTCCCTTCCACATCCTAGGGCACTTGAATTTGCTGAAACTGACAATTTTTGCTGAGTCATGCCCATGTAGCCCCCAAGTCTTAAGACGACTCGAGGAGTTGGCTTGAGATTCTTCATACTTGGCCGTGATATAAACCGGCATATAGCTGAACAGCGGAGCGCTGTAATACGCTGAAGCTGGAGGCAAAGTGGCGAGTTGATAACCTTCGCAACACTCCTTGGCGTTGATAACTCGATGTATATCCATAGAAGGTCGAGGTCAATCTGTGGCGGGTTGTAAATGATCCCGTATGAGTTGTTTCAATAACTCGACCAATGGTTCATCCTGGGTGGTTGTTGAGGTTTAACCAAAACTGTAGTGGTAGTGACTTATGCGTCTATCCATCAAGCCATCCAGTGTAAGCTGATTATATGATGATGTGTTCCAGACTTCGTTAGAATAGACCGGACTGCTGGGCGGCGGTTTGCACAGGTCCATTAGACAGCTTGTGTAAGCAGACATGGTTCTGATTTGTTGATATATATACAGGAGTCGGCCGGTAATCCGACGTGGACAAGAGCGTCGGCCGCGGGCGTTGTAAATCGGCGCGGACAAGAGAGTCGACTGCAGGCGTTGTAAGCCAGCGCAGACGGGAGAATCGGCCGCGGGCGTTGTAAGCCGGCGTGGATGGTTGAGTCGGCCACGGGCATTGTAAACCGGCGTGGACGGTTGAGTCGTCTGCGGGCATTGTAAACCGGCGCGGACGGAGAGTCACATTTGTTGAGCAATGCGGCACGGTCGGATGCTGACGCGTGATAATATGAGCTCCATATCCGTGGTATAACGTCACTCTTGTAATGAACACTTTTCCTGAGGGATAGTATACTATGCAGTTTAATTGTTGCTGGTACTGGTACTCCGTTGATCCAAAGTAGTATTGTGCTGGTACTTGTTCGCTGATGATTTTTGTTCTCTTGTGTGGAAAACACTGTATTTTGCATGCTTCCGTAGACATTGCCAAACACTGTATTCCAAACCGGCGAAGCTAAGGCGGGGCCAGCACGGCAGCGAGGTTGAAACGGAGCGAGCGCAATCGGCGAGGGAGCCCTAGCGGAGGCGGCTCGTGGTACGGCTGGCGGAACGAGGCCCAGGCAACTGACGCCGTGGCAGTTTGGGCGCGACGGAGTTGACATCTCATGGGCGGTCGGCGGCTTGGCAGCTCCAAGCGGAGGCGAATCCACGGCTGCTCGTCAGGTGAGGCAGGGCGGTAAAGTGCATCTGAGCCGACAGCGGGTTGGAAAACGTTGGCGCAGTAGGAGCCGGCCGGCCATGCAATAGTCGGAAGCGCGCCCAGCTCTGATGGATCCTCCTTGTCCTCACCTCCGAGACTTGTGAACTTATGTAGCAACCTTTTTCTTCCATAATTCTTGAATTAACCTCCCCACAACTTTCTTTTTGATTGGATGCAAGACCTCCGCTGTTGCTTCTGATTTTCACGCTGACGAGTAACAGCAATAGTACCGGTTGATGACCACGGGACTGTACGCAGAGGCAACAACTCGGCGATCCTGGTTTCAATGATCACTAGGCCACGCGTGATGGCGTACACGATGCAACCCTAAATTTTCATGATCTTAAATCCTTAACTTCGCGCCGGTTCTTATTCATCCGACAATCGCGAGCTTCTCGATCCCTAAAGAAGATCCCTCCAAGAACTCAACACCATCGTGCGCAGGCCCCACGGTGGGCGCCAACTGTCGTGGAATTGTCACGGCAGATGTCCTTAGTGTCAGGACTTAGTCGCGAGGCCAACGCATCTATGTGGTAGCTTTAGAGGGGTTGAGCGGGACGAGAGACGCGATGTTTTACCTAGGTTCGGCCCCTCACGGTGGAGGTAAAAGCCTACATCCTGCTTCATTGATATTGATGATGATGATCACGGTTACAAGAGTGCCCTATCTTGAGAGCTATTGTCTAAACCTAACTTGTCCAACTTGTGGAACTTGTCAATCTTGTCCCTCTTGGGGTGCCCTGCCCCTCCTTATATATGTTGAAGGGGCGGTTTACATGACTAGTCCTATTAGGATTTGGATTACTCTATTACAAGTGGAGTCCTAGTCTTGCTTCCTTTGTAAGGGAATATTCTTTGTGCTTTCCTCATAAACCGGCCCAGCATTAAATGTGAACCGGCCTTCTGGGCCATGGGCCTCGTCATCCATCTGACCCGCCCGCCGGGTTACTAATGAACCGCCAAGACCGGGCGGGTAGCCCGTGAACCGCCAAGCTCCGGGCGGGTTACCAGTGAGTCATCCAGTCCGGCTGGTTTATACTTCCAGCCGGTTTACGCCACGGGGTATATCCCCGACATCTGGGTAATCCTTCACTACCGGCACTTCCTCCTGAACCACTCCCGTGAGAGAATTTACTTGGGTCCTTCTCGGCGCATGCCTGGAAACATACTTGATCCTTTTTCCCTATGGGGTGGTGAGTAGAATAGACCTGCTAGCACAGTCAATGTTTCCTCCATACTTTGATAGCAAATCCATTCCTAGTATCACATCCAAACCTTGTGACTCCAAAATTACTAGGTCTGAGGGGAAAACTTGGCTACCAATGGTTAAGGGTATCCGATCGCACCATTGGCTGGCCATATACTCTGCACCGGGTGAGCTCACTAGCAAGGGTGTCCTAAGGGCTAAGGTGGGTAACTTAAACTTGTCCACAAATCCCCTTGAAATGTATGAATGTGATGCACCAATATCAAAAATAACAATTGCGGTAAACGACTTAACCAAAAACTTACCGATAACTGCATCTGGCTGCTCTTCAACCTCCTCCACGTTCACGTGGTTCACTTGTCCCTTGTTGAATGGGTTGGGCTTTTTCCCAGAGTTTTCATTGCCATTCCCATTCTTTGCTTCAGATCACTCAGTGACATAGTGTCCAGTTTTCCCGCACTTGAAACAAGTAATGTGACTCAGGTCCTTCTTGGCGGGCGTTGCTGGGTTAGAGCGGTTCTGATTGCTGCCTGCTCCATTCCCATTTCCATTCCTAGGGCTGTGGTGGTTATGCGAAATTCCTCCATTATGGTTATGGCCTCCATGGTTATGGGTAAATCCTCCCGGGTTCGGGGTGAGACAGGGTTTCTGTTGAGCTCCGGAGTTGTACTTCCCTTGTCCATACTTCCTCTTGCGGCTCTCAGTCTGCTGCTGCTTCCCTTCAATCATAAGAGCCTTATCTACCAACTCCTGGTAGTTGTTGAATGTTGCCACCATCAACTACATGCTCATCTAATAATTAAGCCCTTCCATAAACTTCTCCTGCTTCGCGACATCTGTGGCCACATCATCATGGGCATAACGAGATAACTTACTAAACTCATCTACGTACTGAGCCACTGTACGATTTCCTTGGCGCAAGTTGCGAAAATCACGCTTCTTCATGCTCATAGCTCTAGTTGAGACATGGGTTGTGCAGAAAGCTTGCTGAAACTGCTCCCAAGTGACATTGGCTATGGGGAAAGTGGCTGTGTAATTTTCCCACCATGCGGCTACGGGTCCATCCAATTGGTGTGCGACAAAAACACACCTTCTCAGCATCTGTGCAACCGGCAGTGGTTAACTCCCTTCCAATCCTACGTAGCGAATCATCCGCAACTATAGGCTCGGTGCTACTGGAAAACACCGGCAGTTGTAACCTCAGAAAATGGGCTAAGTTGTCAACTGGAGGTGGTGGCAGTGGGTTGTTGTTGTTATTGTTGTTGTTGTTGTTGTTGTTGCCCTGATTCTGAACTAGCAACTTCATCCGTGTATTCTGTTGCTGGATCAATTGAGTGGGCTCCGGTGGGAAAGCAAATCCGGGGTCATGTCTCGGTGGCATCTGATGGGTTTAGAGGGGAGAGATTATAATAGAATGAGGTCTAGTGAGAAAGCACTACCCATATGCACATGAGACAAACACAATCATATCATATCACTCAATCAATCAAGCAAGGGCATACAATCGATCTAACTATCGTTACAGTGCTTGGTCTATTCTATATACATGAGGGAATACTACTGATCAAATGGTGGTCTACTAGAAATTTTGATCAGTGGAAGACTCCATTATATCCGCTCCAGCTTCGTATTCATAATCATAATCACTACCATCAGGGTCGGAGTCGGTGTCGTCGATGATGATGTACTCTTCAGAACGAATCTCCTTAGGTTCGTCGTCTTCTCCTCCTGGTGCGGGGTCTCCCATGAAAACTCCTAGCTTCCTTGTCATGTTGTCATTCTTCTCCACGAGTATCGTCATTTCCTCCTCATATACGTTGCGTGTATACTTGAGTTCCTCTTCTTGCTCGGCGATCCTAGTCATTGCCTTCTTCAAATCTAACATGCTTGAGCACATCTGGTTCTCCTGGCATCGAATGTACTGGTTCAGCTCTTGGATGAAAGCTGCAATGGACATGTCCTTCCTGGTGCTGATCATCTCCCATTGCTCATCTCGGCACCCACATATCTGGTAGATAGTGTCCTTAAGCTCCTTGTGGTAAACTTCGCCGATGCGCCCCATGGCAATGTGGGCTGCCATGCTCTTTCCTAGACTCCAGGTTGGTGCATCAAAAGAAAACTCTATGGGTTCAGTGACTGGCGTGAATGTCCTTCCTGAAAGTTGAACTCGAATCATCCATCGCTCCTCTTCTGGTAGAGTAGCTATGTAGGTCCCGGTGAAGCTTGGTATTCCTATGTTCAGGTATCTAGTGACTTCCTTCAAGTGTCGACCAAAGGGTGTATCTTCATCCGATTGTGCAAACTTGTTCCTTGTGTCCGCCATCCTAAAGAGTAGAAAATGGAGAGGAGTCATAAATGAGTAGAGAAGAGTGATCTATGGCTCATCTTAGTGGTCGCGTCCTACATTCAGCGTGTGCTCTGATACCATTTTATAGCAATCCGACCTCAGACGGTCAAATCTCTGTGTTCAGTGTCATCCCTGGATCGGTAATGCTGACACACACGGTACTCAAAGGATTTATAACAAAGTAGCAATCACACACTTATTACATCGAACATCTCAAAAGAGAACTTATTACAATAAATATGGCTTAAGGCCATCTAATATGATAACAGCGAAAGGCTTGGAAGATAAAGTGAGTCCATCAACTCTAACGGCATAGCTGAGTGCATGACAAACGACCTATGGCACCTTACTCGTCGTCTGAAAAGTCTGCAACATGATACGTTGCAGCCCGAAAACGGGTCAGCACATGGAATATGCTGGCAATATAACACAATAGAGCAATGAACAGGTAAATGCTATCACTACATGCATATATGGCTGGTGGAGGCTCTATGGTTATATTGTTTTTGCGAAAAGCCAATATTTCCCTACATCAAAGGAATAAATTTTATTTAACTATCATGGTAGTTGAAACAACATTGAGAAGGTTCCTCCAACTCAATCCCCTTTAAAGTAGTCATTAACAACCCAACAAATTAATTTAGAGTGATGAGATCAAAGCAATAATTCAAGTACCAGATACTCAAGATGTCCATAACCGGGGACATGGCTAACCATGATTAGTTTATACACTCTGCAGAGGTTTGCGCACTTTTACCCACAAGACTCGATCTCCTCCGTTGGATTTCTCGCACTGCATGGTGTTTGAGAAACGGATGGCTGAGACACAGTCTTTCAGAAGCATTAACTCTAACCCCGGGTAGACAGTACCAACCTACATCCCCTACATCTGCTAGCCGACCACTGGAAGAGGTCATGCAACATACTCAACTATGCCAGAGCCCATAATGGCTTGTGGCTGCATACGTAAGTTTCTAGCATGAATAATCTTATGATCCCTTTGAGCCTGGGTGGCGGATCGTAGGATGATCACACGGGTCCTCCGGGATATCCTAGGACAACACTGGATTCTCCAGGTGCCCACAAGAAATCCACCCAGATGTGTATTAAAGTTGCCACCTTAAGTTGAACCATTAATTAACAACTCACACCTGTCATGGATACACTCAAACCCAATCCACGTCTACGAGCATAGCATAGCAATATAAGCATAACATAGAAGTAACTCCCAGGGCTTGATAATAAAAGGGCAATAGGTTCTACCTCATCATCTACTTCCCAAACCCACATGTTAAGAGATCCTACTCATGCAATGTGTAAGGGTTGAAACTAATGCATAAAAACTGGGTATGAAAAGAGTATGATCAATGTGTTACTTGCCTTGCTGACGATCTGCAAAACCCAGTGACTCGTAGTAGCACGCTTCGCACTCCGGGTATTCTATCGCAAGCAAACAATAGCATACATAAGAAATCAAGCAAACATGCACAGGTAAAACTCAAATAAGAATATCTAACGAGAAAGTTCAACTGAAGAACTCTGGTTTGCAAAAAGAATCAAATCAAACGGAGCAACGAAACTCAAACTGCGAAAGAAACAAGATCTGATTACTAATATGGAGTAAAGTCAAATTTTATAGTACCAAAATCTTGTTCAAGTTGGTTAAACAGAAAGAGGGCTTCGAGACGAAGATCTAGGTGCTTGAATCGCCTGATTCCGATAAACGAGCGAAAAGATAAACTAAAACGAAGATCAGGGTAGAAATCATGATCGAAAATAATCGCGGAAAAACCATGGAAAAAGAAAAACTGACGAACAGGCTAACGAATGAACATTCGCTGTCTGTGACTAATGGATGAACACCGTTCGTTAAAATGAACGTATGGACAAACGTCCGCTATTTAACTAAACCGGGAAAAACCGAAACAAAACCGATCTAAAATAAAAAACGAGATCTAGGGTTTTCGAAATAAAACCGATTGGTTTTCTCGCGAAAAACGATGGCGGCTACCTCCGGCGACGGTCAGCGAAGCGGCGGCAGGAAGGCGGTGCAGCTCTGGGCAACTCCGGCGGGGCGGCTCTGGGCAACTCCGGTGGGGCGGCACGACGACGGCGGCAGATCCAGCGGCGGCGGCGCGAATTGGACTAGGGTTTGGGGTGCAGTGGGGTGGGCTGGCGGCTAGGGGTTGCGGCTCTTAAAAGGCTGGCCGGGTCAGTGTCCCAGGCGGACACGGCCCGGTAAGGTCAGTAACTTGTTTTTAAAAAAAATATCCCGACGCGCGGAAAAATGATTAAAAGAAATACTAAACGGACTCCAGAAATCCTAAAATAAAATTACCCCGTCCTCTAAAAATATAGCGGACAAAGTAAACATTTATTTGGGCCTCTAATGCAATTTTGAAAAACGCATATTTTTCCTAATTCAAATAAAATTGCAATAAACTCCAAATAAAATTTATTTATTGATTTTCATATTTTTCCTCAAACATTTCATTTATTTTGGAGAACTCATATTATCTCCTCTCATATATTTTAATACGAAATATTTTCGGAGAGAAAAATTATTTAAAACCAAAATGATCCTTGTTTCAATATTTGATAAAATTCAAATATGAAAAACGTGAAATCCCCAACTCTCTCCGTGGGTCCTTGAGTTGCTTAGAATTTCGAGGATCGCGAAACGAAATGCAATATAATATGATATGCATGAATGACCTATGTATAACATTCCAAATTGAGATTTTGGGATGTTACAACTACTAATATGTGTATTTGCATGCTTGGCGGAGATCCTTGTTGCTATTGCCATGTTTATCATGTGCCTCATGCTATTGATGCTATTTTTCTCATATCGTGCTTTCATGCTTGTGCTATGTCATGCTCGATATTTGTTGATTGTGCTCACACATGTCATGCTCGATGGACATATCATCCACACAACAAATTTGCATCTTATGCATGGATTGACTCACATTATGATAGCCTTGTTACATCTTGTATTCCCATGTCATCCATGATATATGAGCTTGTGCATTTCCTTAGCAAATTTGTTGTGATCTTCCTTGATGGCATATTCTTACATCATGATCATATTGCCCATCATCAGTTGCATGATCACATAGTCACATTGAGCACCAATTTCCATATTCATGCTATTGATAAACCGTCTCACTATGACATGATTTTGCACTGAGGTTTCATTGATCATATTCACGACACATTGGTGTGCACAATGATTGCATTTGCCAACATGAATGCTTTACATGTCATTTTACATCATTTGGACAAGCATCTTGTGCCTTGCTATGAACAACTCCATTGGACGACATTATGCTTACTTGATGGACACCTTTTGAGTGCTAACCATTGTATTTCCGAGTGTCATTTGTGTTTGCTCTTTTTGCATGTATACCACTCCGGCGACACCTTGGAGTACTTGGATTGCGCCATGTTTTCAACTCCGTCCAACTACAAGTTCATCCCCAACAACCGTTTCCATGGTGATGAGGATCACGATCCGAGGTCGGATCTTTCCCAAGGGGGGAGATGATGCGGAGCAGCCCATGTTCATCCCCATGTACACTTCAACTACTCTCCAAGCCCCAAGAGAACATAAGACGAGACCTCAAGTATATGCCATCGGACACAAGGTGAACTCGCTCCTCTCCGAATCGTCACTTTCCACATGTGAGACATGGCTACTACCTCAAACATGTGTGCTATGCATGACCAGGAACCAAGAGGAAGCCCATGGACAAGAAGGTGAGGACACCAAGCGCGAGGAACAAGAACAAGAGCTACGGGAGCTGCTCCAGCCACTGGACAACCATTCGGGACCGGATGTCCGGCGCCTAAAGATCCACCGGATGACCGGCCCGGACCGGACGACCGGCGATCCCGCACCCGAGCCAAATGAGCGGAAGTCCGACGCCAGCGGTCGACCGGCGACCGGACGACCGGTCACCTCCGGAAATCCGGCACTCCAACGTGCGAGCCAGATCGAGCGGACGTCCGACGTCTACTGGACCTGTCTGCACACAGTGTTCGGGCCCGAGGCCCATGTACCCTTTCACTTCGCCCCCTTTTGCACTAAGACTATAAATAGACCTCCTCCTCCTAGTTAGGGTTAGCGTTGTGATAGCTCATATTAGAGATAGAGCATCACTCATCCACATCGGATCTACTCCACGAGAGAGACCGCGGCCCCTCTACAGAGAAGATCCACGTTGGATTCAAGACCTCCTCGTGGAGAAGACCATCAAGACCTCCTCATGGAGAAGAAGTGATTACCCTATGTATCGTCCCGTGTTGATTTTGTATCATGTATCTCCCTTTGTGTTCATGGATCTAGCGCATGTGTGACTACATCTTGTTCGTTTTAGTGTTTCTCTCGTATTTCCTCTCATGATTCCCCTCGTGTTCTTCGTGTTCTTCACGGCATCCGCTCCTTTCGTGAAAGATTGGCCACATAGGCTTCCACCCTACATCACCTTTCCTGTTAAATGTTAACCATAAGGGAGTTCAATTTGTGACACCTTTCTCCAAGTTTACAATGACAATGTACTACGATTTCTGAAGGTTCTTTTGGAGGATTTTAGTACATACATGCCCCCCCCCCATATTGGTTGCTTGATCCATATGGTTGCATTTAATAAGCATTTCTCCTTTGGATTCATCTGTACTAGTTTTCTTAGGGAACTTTTCATCCACTCCAACCTCTTGTGAAGAAGGCTACATTTTCTAGAATGTAATCAAATGCCCATGTTAATCATGTCAGATCGAAGATGGCATGTTAGTGCATTTTACAAATCCTGCAAACCAAATAGCTAGGCCTATAGTAATGTTCAAAACTGCATGTAGGCACTAACACGTTTTCTTCTTTTACAGATAAGATTAGGCCCAGTGGTGGATAATGTGATACAATATAACAATCACGTCGAATGTCTAGATCTGCATCTCTTAGAAATTACTTTGAACTCCTACCGAGGGACCTTACCGGAGATTATATTCGCCAGGTGCTGAAGGAAATGAGGTTTTCCCTACATTTATTTCACAAAAATGAATGGTCTGTTGATCAGCGTCGGTGCCTGCGGCAGAATGGAGTAGGCTCCAAAAATGCTGAATTTCATTTTGGAACTTCAGATGACAAAGTAATCGGAAGTCATCGGGTCAACCCCATAAATGACTTCTTAGTGGCTGACCCCTTTGCAAAAATTGTGAGGTTTCGAAACCAGACTTAGAAGCGGTGATATTATTTTGAACCTCTCTGATATCCATGTTCAGCGCATCGCCGCGAGCGTTTGCAGCTGATGACATGAATTTCATTTCTAATATCAGTTTGAACCTTGTAATCTTCGAATTTGAGCCATATAACTCTGGAATTTGAACCCTGTAACATTTCGAGCTTTTGTGGTACAATCATTGAAATGGCATCATATGAGACTCGTATATTGCTAGCACTATTTTGACCTTAATATGCAATGGTCTTAGATTTTATTAACCATTCTTGAATCAGTTTACCTTCTCGATCTCACAACACATGATCTGTATAGCTAACTCGACTGCGATCTTCGACAATATTGCACATAGTTGGTTTCTTCCACCGTGTGCACTATAGAGCGTAGAATTAAGTATGAGTGTCCATCAGCACCCTTCTGTGTAACTTTGACCTCATCACCCAAGGGTAAACTTATGACCGAAGTCATTCCACACACTTCGTTTTTACAAAGCTTTTTGCCAATAAACGCCCACGATTTGTCCCTCTTCTAGCCGGGCGTGAAGCTTGCACGGTAAACAGGCGGTAGCACGGGAACAGGCTCTTCGAGCCCACGCCTGGGGTGCGGTGTTGTCAAGCGTGCACTGGATTATGGAATCCTTCGCTATGAATGTTGTGACAAGATGTGACGATTACAGGCCGGCCGGCCCCCATTTATTACAGTGGCCATTTAACCTACCCTTGTGTCTCTTCAACCTTTCGATCGCGCCCCACCATTGCAAGAAGCACACCCACCATAATAAATTCTTAGAGGGTATCCTGCGCAGCTCCAATGGTGCTCCGAGCGGCTGCTGACTACGAACATCAGTTCACTATGCGTGCCGTGGTGGACACCCATTGAAGGTTCATGGACCTCTCGGTAGTGTACACCAACGACCCGGTCTGGGCGGAGCACTCCATCCACATCATGGAGCGGTTGCTTGCCGAGGAGAAGTACAAGGTGGTCGGGTTCGACCTCGAGTACACCCATGCTCGTGCTGGGTCTCGTCCCAAGGTCGCTGTCGCCCAGATGTGCGTGTGCCACCACGTCCTCGTCTACCACTACTGCCTGGCCACAAGGCCTTACGAGCATTTCGCCAGGTTTGTCAACAGCCCCTACTACTTGTTTGCTACGGTGGACATCACCGATGATATAAAGGCGCTCGAGGATTCGAGCATCGCCTGCCAGAATCTTGTCGACATCCAGGGCCAATACAAGATCAGGGGCAGCAAGGAGCATGAGAAGGACTCACCGGTTCACCTCGCCGAGGCCATCACCGACCCCTACTACAGAGACATGAAGGATTTGTGCAACAAGGACAAGCGTGCCTGGCACTCGGCCTGGATGGAGACACTCGACAAAGCTAACGTCGTGTACGCGGCCAAGGAGGCGTACATGATCTACGACATGTACAGGCGGATCGTTGACATGAGGAAGTCCCTCCTTCCTCAAAACAGCCAGGGATCCAGCCGGAAGCAGAGCAATGGCCCGTGTCATCGCAACAATAAGTAGATGATTAGATCCTCGCTTCTCCTACTTTAGTATGCATGTAATTGCTTTCTTTGGTGTGTGGAAATGTTATGTGTGTAGTCACTTGTGTAATTGTATGCTTAATTTGGTTATGCAATGTTGTCTTTTTGAGTATATATGTTGATGATGTAGACAGAGCCTAGATGTTGTGCGGACAAAGAAAATAACATCACACACGGACTAAAGATTGGAACCCGTCGGTAATGTTTGCATCAATCACTCGCAATTGTATATCAGCAATCGTTTGCTCACAATGCACATGGCTTGTTAGCAGTAATCGTCTGTGTTGTTATCAGTCTTCGCACACGTCTCCGATTACGGACATGTTTGCCTCATATCACACACATCTTGTTCATTTGAATCGTTTCTTTTCTCATGTCTCAACGCAAACAGTTCATCTGAGTGAACCGCATGCCGTATATCGCACACACCTTTGATCTGACTCACCATTTCTTTTCTGTTGCCTAATCACAAACAGTTCATCCGAGTGAACTGTATGCTATGTATCGCACACACCTTCATTTGGCTGCCCGTTTCTTTTGTTCCTCCTCATCGCAAACATTTCATTGAACTGAACCGTATGCCCTTCATCGCACACGCAAATAAAACCTGAACCGTGTTTGATGCATCTGTCATCGCAAACGTTTTATACATTTCTGAAGGTTTTCATACAGCATCGTTTGTGATTATTGCATCGCACACAGTTTCTCGAAGGGTCTCTGCTCCTAGTGTCGCGTTAGCGGCATCCTGTAGTAGTGGATGTCAACTACCTGATCATGCAAAGCAATGTGACAATGATGATGCGTGTCATAATAAACGGAACGGTGGAAATTTGCATGGCAATATATCTCGGAAGGGCTATCGAAATGCCATAATAGGTAGGTATGGTGGCTATTTTGAGGAAGGTATATGGTGGGTTTTGTAGCGATCCGACCTCAGATGGTCAAATCTCTATGTATAAGTTTCATCCCTGGATCGGTAATGCTGACACACACAGTACTCAAGGATGTATAACAGAGTTCAATCACACACTTATTACATTGAATGTCTCAAAAGAGAACTATTACAATAATATGGCTGAAGGCCATCTAAATAAGATAACAACAGAAGATTCAAGCGTAAATGAGTCCATCAACTCCAATGGCATATCTGAGTGCACGACAACGACATAGCGCACCTTACTCTTCGTCTGAAAACTCTGCAACATAATACATTGCAGCTTGTGTACATCGGCACATGGAATATGCTGGCAAGATAACACTATAAAGCAATGAACAAGTAACAGCTAGCACTATATGCATATATAGCTGGTGGAGGCTCTATGGTTATCATTTGCATAAAGCTAGTTTTTTCCTACAACAAGGGAATATATTTATATTTAACTACAAAGTTTGTTGAAAACATTGAGAAGGTTCCTCCAACTCAATCCCAAAATATTAATTATCAACCCAACAAATTAATTAAGTAGAGTGATGAGATCAAATCAATAATTCAAGTACCAGATACTCAAGATGTCCATAACTGAGGACACGGCTAACCATGATTAGTTTATACACTCTGCATAGGTTTGCGCACTTTTCCCCACAAGACTCGATATCCTCCGGTGGATTTCTCGCACTACATGATGTTTGAGAAATGGATGACCGAGACACAGTCTTTCAGAAGCATTAACTCTTTACTCTGGATAGACAGTACCACCTACATCCCCTACATCTGCTAGCCTACCACTGGAAGAGGTCATGCAACATACTCAACTATGCCAGAGCCCATAATGGCTTGTGGCTGCACAAGTAAGTTTCTAGCATGAATAATCTTATGATCCCTTTGAGCCTGGGTGATGGGTCGTAGGATCATCACACGGGTACTCCGGGATATCCTAAGACAACACTAGATTGCTCCAGGTGCCCGGACAACCACTGGGTGCTCCAGGGTGCCCCAACCAATCCACCCAGATGTGTATTAAAGTAGCCACCTTAAGTTAACCATTAATTAAAGATAACTCTCACATCTATCATGGATCACTCAAACCAAACCACATCTACGAGCATAGCATAGCAATATAAGCATAACGTAGTAACACCCAGGGTTTGATATAAAAAGGTAATAGGTTCCTACCTCATCAACTACTTCCCAATACCCACATGTTAAACAAGTCCTACTCATGCAGTGTTTGAGAATTGAAACTAATGCATAGAAACTGGGTAGTAAGGGATATGATCAAAGTGTTACCTGCCTTGTTGACGATCCGAAAACCCTAGTGATTCATAGTAGCACGCTTCGCACTCCAAAAACTCTATCGTGAATAAACAATAGCATACATAAGCACTCAAGCATAAGATGCAAGGGTAAAACTCAAGATAAAAGATCCAAACTAAAAGGTCAACTGAATAGCTTCGATTTGCAAAAAGAAACAATCAAATCGGAGCTATAAAACTCAAACAACATTCAAAAGAAGTTCGAATTCAAATCTGCTTGAAACCAAATTTTAATTCGTCAAAACCATGTTCAAGTTGATTATATGGAAAGAGGGGTACAAGGTAAAGATTTCGGTGTTGGTTTCACTGGATTTGGACAAACGTTTAAAAAGTAACGAGGGTTTGAAGATCAAGGACTAATCTATGTTAAAGGTATTCGTGGATAGGTCCCTGGCCGAAAAATAAAATAAAAAGAAAAACCAAACGAGCGAACGTTTGCTAAAGAAACTAACGAACAAAAACGTTTGCTACCGCGGGATAACGGACAAACGTCCGCAAATTAATACAGATCGGAAAAACCTAGAAAAACCCTAACCCTAAAAATAAACCGAAAATAAACCGGCGAACCAGTGCGGTTTTTACGGGTCAACCGCGGCGACGAGACAAAGGTGACATCCGGAGGCATCGGAGGTTGGTGGGGCGAGGCCGGGCTCCGGCGGTGGCTCGCGGCGGTGGTGGTGGCGACAAGCAGCGGCGACGGCGCGGGGTGAGGAGAGGAGGGGCGGCTTTATAAAGGGCCGGGGGGAAGACTTGGGGAAGGGGGCGGGCGGTGGCGTACCCAGAGTCTGGCTCGGACTCCGGCAACGTCGGGTGGCGACAGGACTCCTCCCACGCGAGGAGGAAGGCGGGGCGGGCTGCTGGGTCGGCTCGGCTGGGCCTTCGGCCCAGTCGGGTGACGGAGTTTTTTTAAATAAATTTCGCCCGAAAGAAAAATCCTAATAAAATATAAATGAAAATTTCTAAAAATACCAGAAATAATTTTCATCGTCCAAACCTAATATTTAGGACAAGATGAACATTTTTCTAGACTAAAAATGAAATTTTCAAAAATGCATATTTTTCTAATTCAAATAAAATACGAATAAAATAATAATCTGATTTTAATTTTTCTCCGCAAATATTCCTCTCTTTTGAAGAAGTCATTTTATCTTCTCTCATTTATTTTTATTATTGGAAATAATTGGAGAGAAAAATGTTAAAATCAAATTGATCCTCTTTTCAAATTTGAAAAATTCAAATATGGAAATTTGTGAAACCTCCAACTCTCTCCTTGGGTCCTTGAGTTGCTTAAGATTTTTAGGATCTCAACCAAAATGCAAATAAAATATTATGTGCATATGATGACCTATGTATAACATCCAAATTTTAAATTGGCATGTTACAGACCTACCCCCCTTAGGATGAATCTCGGCCTCGAGATTCGGGTTGGCTAGAAAATAGGTGTGGGTGGTCTTTCCGTAGGTCTTCCTCTCGCTCCCAGGTGGCTTCATCCTCGGTATGGTGGATCCACTGAACTTTACAAAACTTGATAACCTTGCTGCGTGTAACTCAGCTGGCAAACTCGAGAATCTTGACGGGTTTCTCCTCATAGGTTAGATCACTCTGAAGGAAATATGCCCTAGAGGCAATAATAAAGTTATTATTTATTTCCTCATATCATGATAAATGTTTATTATTCATGCTAGAATTGTATTAACCGAAAACATAATACATGTGTGAATACATAGACAAACATAAGTGTCACTAGTATGCCTCTACTTGACTAGCTCATTGATCAAATATGGTTGAGTTTCCTAGCCATAGACATGAGTTGTCATTTGATCAACGGAATCACATCATTAGAAGAATGATGTGATTGACATGACCCATTCTGTTAGCTCAGCACTTGATCTTTTAGTTTATTGCTATTGCCTTCTTCATGACTTATACATGTTCCTATGACTATGAGATTATGCAACTCCCGATACCGGAAGAACACTTTGTGTGCTACCAAATGTCACAACGTAACTGGGTGATTATAAAGGTGCTCTACAGGTGTCTCCAATGGAGTTCGTTGAGTTGGCATAGATCGAGAATTGGATTTGTCACTCCGATTGTAGGAGAGGTATCTCTGGGCCCTCTCGGTAATGCACATAACTATAAGCCTTGCAAGAAATGTGACTAATGATTTAGTTACGGGATGATGCATTACAGAACGAGTAAAGAGACTTGCCGGTAACGAGATTGAACTAGGTATAGAGATACCGACGATCGAATCTCGGGCAAGTAACATACCGTTGACAAAGGGAACAACGTATGTTGTTATGTGGGTTGACAGATAAAGATCTTCGTAGAATATGTAGGAACCAATATGAGCATCCAGGTTCCACTATTGGTTACTAACCAGAGACGTGTCTCGATCATGTCTACATAGTTCTCGAACCCGTAGGGTCTGCACGCTTAAAGTTTTGTGACAATCGGTATTATGAGTTTTGTGTTTTGATGTACCGAAGGTAGTTCGAAGTCCCGGATATGATCACGGACATGACGAGGAGTCTCGAAATGGTCGAGACATAAAGATCGATATATTGGACGACTATGTTTGGACACGGGAGTGTTTCGGGAGGTTTCGGACATATACCAGAGTACTGGAGGGTTACCGGAACCCCCCGGGGAGTATATTGGGCCTAATGGGCCTTAGTGGGAGAAGAGGAGGGCCGACCAGGGCAGCCGCGCGCCCCTCCCCCTCTAGTCCGAATTGGACAAGGAGGGGGGCGGCGCCCCCCTTTCCTTCTCTTCTTATCTCCCTTCCTCTCCTACTCCTACTCCTACTTGGAAGGGGGGAGTCCAACTCCCAGTGGGAGTAGGACTCCTCTTGGGGCGTGCCACAGGAGGCCGGCCCCTCCCCTTCCTCCACTCCTTTATATACGAGGAGGGGGCACCCCTTGGAGACACAACAATTGATCATTGATCTTTTAGCCGTGTGTGATGCCCTCCTCCACCATAATCCACCTCGATCATATTGTAGCGGTGCTTACGCGAAGCCCTGCGTCGGTAGCTTCATCAACACCGTCACGACGCCGTCGTGCTGGCGAAGCTCTTCCCAGAAGCTCTACTGGATCGTGAGTTCGCGGAACGTCACCAAGCTGAACATGTGCTGAACACGGAGGTGTCGTACGTTCGGTACTGAGGATCGGTCGATCGTGAAGACGTACGACTACATCAACCGCGTTGTCATAACGCTTCCGCTTACGGCCTATGAGGGTACGTAGATGACACTCTCCCCTCTCGTTGTTATGCATCACTGATACGTCTCCAATGTATCAATAATTTTTGATTGCTCCATGCTATATTATCTACTGTTTTGGACATTATTGGGCTTTATTATACACTTTTATATTATTTTTTGGGACTAACCTATTAACCGGATGCCCAACCCAGAATTGTTGTTTTTGCCTATTTTAGGGTTTCGAAGAAAAGAATATCAAATGGAGTCCAAACGGAATAAAACCTTCGGGAACATGATTTTCTCGCCAAACAAGATCCAGGAGACTTGGACCCTATGTCAGGCAACCAACAGGGAGGCCACGAGTTAGGGGGCGCGCCCTGCACCCTCATGGGCCCCCTGTTGCTCCACCAACTTACTTCTTCCTCCTATATATACCTACGTACCCCCAAACAATCAGATACGGAGCCAAAACCCTAATTCCACCGCCGCAACTTTCTGTATCCACGAGATCCCATCCTGGGGCCTGTTTCGGAGCTCCGCCGGAGGGGGCATCAATCACGGAGGGCTTCTACATCAACACCATAGCCTCTCTGATGAAGTGTGAGTAGTTTACCTCAGACCTACGGGTTTATAGTTGTTAGCTAGATGGCTTCTTCTCTCTTTTTGGATCTCAATACAAAGTTCTCCCCCTCTCTTGTGGAGATCTATTCGATGTAATCTTCTTTTGCGGTGTGTTTGTTGAGATCGATGAATTGTGGGTTTATGATCAAGTTTATCTATGAAAAATATTTGAATCTTCTCTGAATTCTTTACGTATGATTGGTTATCTTTGCAAGTCTCTTTGAATTATCAGTTTGGTTTGGCCTACTAGATTGATCTTTCTTGCAATGGGAGAAGTGCTTAGCTTTGGGTTCAATCTTGCGGTGTCCTTTCCCAGTGACAGTAGGGGCAGCAAGGCACGTATTGTATTGTTGCCATCGAGGATAACAAGATGGGGTTTTTATCATATTGCATGAATTTATCCCTCTACATCATGTCATCTTTCTTAAGGCGTTACTCTGTTCTTATGAACTTAATACTCTAGATGCATGCTGGATAGCGGTCGATGTGTGGAGTAATAGTAGTAGATGCAAGCAGGAGTCGGTCTACTTGTCTTGTACGTGATGCCTATATACATGATCATACCTAGATATTCTCATAACTATGCTCAATTCTGTCAATTGCTCAATAGTAATTTGTTCACCCACCGTAAAATACTTATGCTCTCGAGAGAAGCCACTAGTGAAACCTATGGCCCCCGGGTCTATCTTCATCATATTAATCTTCCAATACTTCATTATTTTCATTGCTTTTATTTTACTTTGCATCTTTATCATAAAAATACCAAAAATATTATCTTATCATATCTATCAGATCTCACTCTCGTAAGTGGCCGTGTAAGGATTGACAACCCCTTATCGCGTTGGTTGTGAGGATTTATTTGTTTCGTGTAGGTGCGAGGGACTCGCGCGTAGCCTCCTACTGGATTGATACCTTGGTTCTCAAAAACTGAGGGAAATACTTACGCTACTTTGCTGCACCACCCTTTCCTCTTCAAGGGAAAACCAACACAAGTGCTCAAGAGGTAGCAATCACCATGATCTTGCGTGTGCGTAGGAATTTTTTTGAAATTACTACATTCCCCAACAGTGGCATCAGCACCAGGTTTATGCGTAGATGTTATATGCACGAGTAGAACACAAGTGAGTTGTGGGAGATACAAGTCATACTGCTTACCAGCATGTCATACTTTGGTTCGGCAGTATTGTTGGATGAAGCGACCCGGACCGACATTACGCGTACGCTTATGCGAGACTGGTTCTACCGATGTGCTTTGCACACATGTGGCTGGCGGGTGTCAGTTTCTCCAACTTCAGTTGAAATGAGTGTGACTATTCCCGGTCCTTGTTGAAGGTTGAAACAACACTAACTAGACAAACTATCATTGTGGTTTTGATGCGTAGGTAAGAATGGTTCTTGCTCAGCCCATAGCAGCCACGTAAAACTTGCAACAACAAAGTAGAGGACGTCTAACTTGTTTTTGCAGGGCATGTTGTGAGCTGATATGGTCAAGGCATGATGCTATATTTTATTGTATGAGATGATCATGTTTTTTAACGGAGTTATTGGCAACTGGCAGGAGCCATATGGTTGTCGCTTTATTGTATGAAATGCAATCGCCATGTGATTGCTTTACTTTATCACTAAGCGGTAGCGATAGTCGTAGAAGCAATAGTTGGCGAGACGACAATGATGCTATGATGGATATCAAGGTATCGCACCGGTGACGATGGTGATCATGACGGTGCTTTGGAGATGGAGGTCAAAGGCACAAGATGATGATGATGGCCATATCATATCACTTATATTGATTGCATGTGATGTTTATCCTTTATGCATCTTATTCTGCTTTGATTGACGGTAGCATTATAAGATGATCTCTCACTAAAATTTCAAGGTACAAGTGTTCTCCCTGAGTATGCATCGTTGCAAAAGATCGTCGTGCCGAGACACCATGTGATGATTGGGTGTGATAAGCTCAACGTTCTTATACAACGGGTGCAAGCCAGTTTTGCACACGCAGAATACTCAGGTTAAACTTGACGAGCCTAGAATATGCAGATATGGCCTCGGAACACTGAGACCAAAAGGTCGAGCGTGAATCATATAGTAGATATGATCACTGAGGGAGTCCTGGATTAGGGGGTCTCCGGACAGCCGGACTATATCCTTTGGCCGGACTGTTGGATTATGAAGATGCGAGATTGAAGACTTCATCCCGTGTCCGGATGGGACTCTACTTGGCGTAGAAGGCAAGCTAGGCAATACGAATATGTATACCTCCTCCTTTGTAACCGACCTTGTGTAACCCTATCCCCCTCTAGTGCCTATATAAACCGGAGGGTTTTAGTCCATAGGACAACAGACAATCATACCATAGGCTAGCTTCTAGGGTTTAGCCTCTTTGATCTCATGGTGGATCAACTCTTGTAATACTCATATCATCAAGAACAATCAAGCAGGACATAGGGTGTTACCTCCATCAAGAGGGCCCGAACCTGGGTAAACGTCGTGTCCCCTACCTCCTGTTACCATCCTCCTTAGACGCACAGTTCGGGACCCCTACCCGAGATCCGCCGGTTTTGACACCGACATTGGTGCTTTCATTGTGAGTTCCATTGTGTCGTCACCATAAGGCTTGATGGCTCGTTCGATCATTGCTAGCGATGCAGTCCAGGGTGAGGCTTTCCTCCCCGGACAGATCTTCGTATTCGGCGGCTTCGCACTGCAGGCCAATTTGCTTGGCCATCTGGAGCAGATCGAGAGCTACGCCCCTAGCCATCAGGTCAGATTTGGAAACTTGAACTACATAGCCAACATCCACGGAGACTTGATCTTAGACGGATTCGGGCCCATGCCGGATGCGCCGCACAGTCGCGACGAGCAAGACGTAACTCTGTCGTCGGACAGTGTTCGGGAGATCGCATCCGTAGCTACTTTGGCCATTAATCCGGAGCAAATCGCGCCATCCGAGAACAGAGGGATAGACCCCGCCATGGAGGCCGCACTCTCAGTGGAGATAGAGCCAGATACTGACTTCACCCCTTACGAGAGCCGTGTCGCCGAACCACTGGATTCATCTCCGGCCATGGACTCCGAGCCGCTCACATCCGTGCCCGTCGAGTCTGACTGGGCGCCGATCATGGAGTTCACCTCCGCAGATATATTTCAGCACTCACCTTTCGGAGATGTGCTAAATTCATTAAGGTCTCTCTCACTGTCAGGAGAACCTTGGCCGAACTATGTCCGGCTAGAATGGGATGCGGATGACGAAGAAATTCGCTGCCCACCCACCACCCACTTAGTAGCCACTGTCGACGACTTAACCGACATGCTTTACTTCGACTCCGAAGACATCGACGGTATGGATGACGATGCAGGAGACGAACAGGAACCACCGCCCACAGGGCGCTGGACCGCCACTCCATCACATGACGTATACATGGTGGACACACCCAGAGAGGGCAATGGCAAAGAGACAGCGGAGGATGACATCTCCAAGAAGCAACCCAAGCACCGACGTCAGCGGTGCCGCTCTAAGTCCCGCCATAGCAAAAACAGCGGTAACAGCGCAAGAGGAAATAACAGTCCAGTCGACTCTAGAAGAAACGACGACTGCACCACCCCAGTGGCAGAGCACGATCAAGATGCAAATTGCAAACATAGTACGGATCCGACGTCCGACCACGACGATGCCAAGGATAAGCCTCATCAAACCCCGTCTGGGGAAGAAAACAGTCCGGACAAAGATGCACACATCATCCCGGAAACGCACTTGGAGCAAGAAAACCTCCACAGAAGGCTTATTGCCACAGCGAGGAGCCTGAAGAAACAGAAGCAAAGGCTCAAGTTCGCACAAGATACACTCAACAGCAAGTGGAACAAAGTAACAAAGTATGGTGGAAGTTACCATAAAAATAGCTATCCAAAGCGCAAGCTATTACCGGAATTCGATGATGAGGCCTTAGAGCCCATACAGCTGAAAAGTGATACGGCCAACCGGCCGGATCCACCACCCTGTGAGCGCGATAGAGCGGTTAACAATGTCGCGCATAAGTCAACACACGATCTACGTGAGAACTTGCGTCAAAAATCCGGCGCAACCAGATCTATCTATGGATCTAGGAAGCGCGCTACGGTACACAACCAACACCGAATACTACAACCGTCCGAACACCATGGCGCATCCCAATACAGGGGTGCCGCACACCCCTTATGTTTTACTGATGAGGTGTTGGATCACGAATTCCCAGAGGGATTCAAACCGGTGAACATAGAGGCGTACGACGGAACCACAGACCCTGGAGAATGGATAGAGGACTTCATCCTCCATATTCATATGGCTCGTGGAGATGATCTCCATGCCATTAAATACCTGCCCCTCAAGCTTAAAGGGCCAGCCCGGCACTGGCTGAAAAGCCTCCCCGAAAACTCAATTTGAAGTTGGGAGGAGCTCGAGGACGCTTTTCGGGCCAATTTTCAAGGGACTTATGTCCGACCTCCGGATGCAGACGATTTAAGTCATATAATCCAACAGTCCAGAGAGTCCGCCCGAAAACTTTGGAACAGGTTCCTCACCAAGAAGAACCAAATAGTCGACTGTTCGGACGCCGAAGCCTTAGCAGCTTTTAAACACAGCGTCCGAGACGAATGGCTCGCCAAACACCTCGGTCAAGAAAAACCGAGAACAATGGAAGCCCTAACAAGCCTCATGACCCGCTTTTGTGCGGGCGAGGACAGCTGGTTGGCCCGTAGCAGCACCAGCAACCCAAGCACATTCGAAGTCAGGGATGGCAATGGTAAACCACGACGCAACAAAAACAAGCGTCGAATTAAAGAAGGTAGCCTAGATAACACAACGGTAAATGCCGGATTCAGGGGCTCCCAACCAGGTCAACGGAAAAAGCCTTTCAAAGGCAGCAGAGAAGGACAATCTGGCCTAAACAAAATTCTTGACAAACTCTGTCAGATTCATGGCACCCCAGACAAACCTGCAAATCATACCCATCGAGAATGCTGGGTCTTCAAGCAGGCCGGTAAGCTAAACATCAAACACAAAGGGGAAGAGACACCAAGCGAAGACGAGGATGAGCCTCGCCAGCAAAGCGCCGGAGGACAAAAAAAGTTCCCACCAGAGGTTAAATCAGTAAACGTGATCCATGTGACAAAGAGGAGAAACAAGCATGCACTCCGAGGCACACGCACCATAGAGCCCGTCACCCCTAGGTTCAACCCCTGGTAGGCCTGCCCGATCACTTTTGATCGTAGGGATCATGAGACAGATATCCGGCACGAAGGACTGACGGCCTTGGTGTTAGACCCAATAATAAATGGGTACCATTTCACACGGGTCCTCATGGATGGCGGCAGTGATCTAAATCTGATGTATCAGGACACAGTCCGCAAAATGGGGATAGACCGGACACAAATAAGCCACAGTAATACTACCTTCAAGGGAGTAATACCAGGCCAAGAGGCCCGCTGTACGGGCTCTCTACTACTAGAGGTAGTATTCGGTTCTCCTGATAAATTCCGAAGTGTCTATCAAGCACTACTCGGAAGAACGGCTTTCGCTCGTTTTAACGCAACACAGCATTATGCTTTTCTCAAGCTTAAGATGCCCGGTCCACGTGGCATCATCTCTGTTAGCGGAAATACCGAACGTTCCCCATGTACGGAAGAGGATGCGGCGGCTCTAGCAGCCGCAAACTAGACGGGTTCACCAACCAGAAAAATGGCAGGTCGTCAAGACCACGGACATGGTCAAACAAATCCGGTGTTCCATCATATATGCATGAGATTGGTTTTCGAACCCTCATAAACGATACGAGGGGCTTCCCGCATGTAATCAGGGCCCGCCCGGCTCAACTAGGCTTCTCTTGAATCTTGATAGTTCATTGACAATAACCAATTCTTCTTTTTGGCACGGAAACTTTCGCCTAAGTTCTTTCCTTTTGCAAATGACAATTGTGCTACACCCGTCCAGGACACGGCACAATGGAGACACAGGCACAGACATGCAGTAGGGACCCACCCAAAGGTTTCTTTTTAGATTAAGACCCTGCGTAAACCTTTTTTACTGCCTCTTGTTGCTCACATCCTCCAGATACTCCACACAACCGAGAAGGATGCTGGCGTTATTGGCATGTGGCCACGCCAGAATTTTCCACGTACCTGGACACATGGGGTTTCTTATTAAGGGCATTGTTTAGCCCGGTATATGTTATAAAGACCGAACACCTTAGGGAGTGTTCAGCGTCGCGAGTTTGGCCCTATATGCATCAGCTCCGAATCATGTCTTTGGTAAAATGTTGGGTTTGCCCGGCTCCCATGTTTTGGTACCTTACATTCCGTTATATCGGCTAAGGTACCACTGGGAGAACTACTGTGATTGTGCCCTGGTTCATCCGGATGAGCACCTCAGTAGAGAAAGCCGAAAATTGACTGTCATGATATAGCGGGAGACTGGTCAACCACTCGATGACTCATCAGAATCTTCGGGATTCCTCCGCATTAATGAAGGGCCGTTTCTCGGTCATGTACGTACGCGTCCCGTATTCGGACGAGCACAGAAGTACCAGGGGCTATATAGTAGCCCCACTGTCAAACTCCTATGGCTAAGTGAAAGTGTTAAAGCAATATAGTCTGATTGCCTCGTTCGCTGCGCTATCACCTCCTTAACGGACCAAGACATTGGATCAAGTGTGGATATGCATCTTTTGCGAACAACCCCGCATTATATGCGTGGGGGCGGAAGCCAACGACTGCAAACTTTCAGGTTATACACATATATACATAAACGGCCGCACAAGAGGCATCATAGTACTTTTGGGCAAAAGTATAAATACAGCCTTGTTAATTCACTAAAACATTGTTTGTACAATGGGAATACATGTCACTGGAAAATAATATTCTTCGAGCACTGAGCCTCTATCGAACGAGCGCCTTCAAGAACTTCTTCAAAGTAGTGCTCGGTAGCCACTCGGCCTATTGTCAAACCCTATGTCGCAACAGTGGTGGCCTCCATCTCCGAACTTAGTCCACAACAAGAAGGGCTTCCCAGACACGATATCTGCAGCTTGATTCAGCTCCTCCTTCGTCGCTTGATATGTCTCCAACGTATCTAATTTTCCAAACACTTTTGCCCTTGTTTTGGACTCTAACTTGCATGATTTGAATGGAACTAACCCGGACTGGCGTTGTTTTTAGCAGAACTACCATGGTGTTATTTATGTGCAGGATCAAACGTTCTCGGAATGACCTGAAACTTCACGGAGACACTTTTCAAAAAATAAGAAAAGTACCTGCCAAAGATGAAGGCCAGGGGGGCCACCGTCTTGCCACGAGGGTGGGGGCGCGCCTGCCCCCCTAGGGCGCGCCCCCCTACCTCGTGGGCCCCCTGTTGCGTCTCCACTCCAACTCTACCTCCATATATTGAGTTTTGATGAGAAAAAAATCAAGGAGAATAAATCATCGCGTTTTACGATACAGAGCCACCGCCAAGCCCTAAAACCTCTCGGGAGGGCTGATCTGGAGTCCGTTCGGGGCTCCGGAGAGGGGAATCCATCACCATCGTCATCATCAACCATCCTCCATCACCAATTTCATGATGCTCGCGGCCGTGCGTGAGTAATTCCATCGTAGGCTTGCTGGACGGTGATGGGTTGGATGGGATCTATCATGTAATCGAGTTAATTTTGTTAGGGTTTGATCCCTAGTGTCCACTATGTTCCGAGATTGATGTTGCTATGACTTTTCTATGCTTAATGCTTGTCACTAGGGCCCGAGTGCCATGATTTCAGATCTGAACCTATTATGTTTTCATCAATATATGAGTGTTCTTGATCCTATCTTGGAAGTCTATAGTCACCTATTATGTGTTATGATCCGTTAACCCCGTAGTGACAATAATCGGGATACTTACCGGTGATGACCGTAGTTTGAGGAGTTCATGTATTCACTATGTGTTAATGCCTTGTTCCGGTTCTCTATTAAAAAGAGGCCTTAATATCCCTTAGTTTCCATAAGGACCCCGCTGCCACAGGAGGGTAGGACAAAAGATGTCATGTAAGTTCTTTTCCATAAGCACGTATGACTATATTCGGAATACATGCCTACATTATATCAATGAACTGGAGCTAGTTCTGTGTCACCCTAGGTTATGACTGTTACATGATGAACCGCATCCGGCATAATTCTCCATCACTGGTCCATTGCCTACGAGCTTTCCATATATTGTGCTTCGCTTATTTACTTTTCCATTGCTATTGCTATCATCACTACAAGATACCAAAAATATTACTTTTACTACTGTTACCTTTTGCTACCGTTATCACCACTATCATATTACTTTGCTACTAAACACTTTGCTGCAGATATTAAGTTTCCAGGTGTGGTTGAATTGACAACTCAGCTGCCAATACTTGAGAATATTCTTTGGCTCCCCTTGTGTCGAATCAATAAATTTGGGTTGAATACTCTACCCTCGAAAACTGTTGCGATCCCCTATACTTGTGGGTTATCAAGACCATTTTTTGGCGCCGTTGCCGGGGAGCATAGGTCTATTCTTTGAGTCACTTGGGATATATATCTGCTTATCATTATGAAGAACTTGAGAGATCCAAAAACCAAGATCTATCCCTCAACTATGAGGGGAGGTAAGGAACTGCCATCTAGCTCTGCACTTGATTCATCTTCTGTTTTGAGTAAGCTTGCGACACCTACACCTGCTATGCATGATACTTATGATGAAACTACCTCTATGCCTGATACTACTATGTCACTTAGTGCTTTTCTTGATGAACAACTTGCTAGGGCTAGAGAAATTGAAAATATTGAATCTGATGATACTGATGAAAGTGATGATGAAGAACCACTTGCTATTCCTAAGGGTTATGTATTTGATCAAGATGCTTCTTTAGCTATTTTAGCATGTAGAAATAGAACTGAACTTAAAAAATTATTTGCTAAATGGAGTAAGCAATCTCTAAATGATAGAATGAAACCTGACCCTGCTTTGGCTACTTCACCTATCTTTGTTACTGATAAGGATTATGAATTCTCTGTTGATCCTGATATAATTACTTTGGTTGAATTTGATCCTTTTCATGGTTATGAATCTGAAACTGTTGTGGCACATCTTACTAAATTGAATGATATAGCTACCCTGTTCACTAAAGATGAGAGAACTCGTTACTTTTATATCCTTAAAATATTTCCGTTCTCATTAAAGGGTGATGCTAAGATATGGTTTAATTCTCTTGATCCTGGTTGTGTGCGTAGTCCCCAGGATATAATTTATTACTTCTCTGCCAAATATTTCCCGCTCATAAGAAACAAGCTGCTTTAAGGGATATATATAATTTTGTGCAAATTGAAGAAGAGAGTCTCCCACAAGCTTGGGGAAGGCTTCTCCAATTACTTAATGCTTTGCCTGATCATCCTCTTAAGAAAAATGAAATACTTGATATCTTTTATAATGGACTAACTGATGTCTCCAGAGATTACCTGAATAGTTGTGTTGGTTCTATTTTCAGGGAAAGAACACCGGATGAAGCTGACATTCTATTGAATAATATGTTGACAAATGAAAATAATTGGACACTTATTCCTAAACCAACTCCGAAGAAGAGGGGTATTCTATTTCTCAGTCCTGAAGATATGCAAGAGGCAAAGAAATCTATGAAAGAAAAGGGTATTAAAGCTGAAGATGTTAAGAATTTACCTCCTATTGAAGAAATACATGGTCTTAATTTACCGCCTGTTGAAGAAACATATAGTCTTAATCCTTTACCTATCGAAGAAACTCATGGTCTTGATAACCCGACATAGGTAGTAAAGGTAAATTCTCTCTATAGATATGATAAAGCTATAATCCCATTTACTAAAATTGCTAGCCCATGCTTAGATGAGTTTGATAAATTTATGGCTAAGCAAGAAGATTTTAATGCTTATTTTGGTAGAAAATTGAAATACAATTCAAATATGCTTGGACACTTGGGTGATTATATGGCTAATGTTAAAGGTGAACTTAAACTTATTAGTAAACATGCTTCTATGGTTACCACTCAAGTAGAACAAATACTTAAAGATCAAAATGATTTGCTTAATGAATTGAATAGTAAATATAATGATTATGGTGTTAGAGTGGCTACTAGAACTGGTAGAATGACTCAGGAACCTTTGTATCCTGAAGGCCACCCTAAGAGAATTGAGCAAGATTCTCAGAGAAATAATATAGATGCACCTAGTTCTTCTAAAAAGAAGAAAAAGAAAAATGATAGGAATTTGCATGCTTCTAGTGATCCTATTGTTGAAACACCTGAGAATCCAAATGATATTTCTATTTCTGATGTTGAAACACAATCTGGTAATGAACCTGAAACTAGTGATAATGTTAATAATAATGTCTGTGATGATGCTCAACCTAGTAATGATAATGATATAGAAATTGAACCTGTTGTTGATCTTGATAACCCACAATCAAAGAATCAAAGTTATGATAAGAAAGATTTTGTTGCTAGGAAACATGGTAAAGAAAGAGAGCCTTGGGTTCAGAAACCCATGCCTTTTCCTCCCAAACCATCCAAAAAAAAGGATGATGAGGATTTTGAGCACTTTGCTGAAATGATTAGACCTATCTTTTTGCGTATGCGATTAACTGATATGCTCAAAACTAATCCTTATGCTAAGTACATGAAAGATATTATTACAAATAAAAGAAAGATACCGGAAGCTGAAATTTCCACCATGCTTGCTAATTATACTTTTAAAGGTGGAATACCGAAGAAACTTGGAGATCCAGGAGTACCCACTATACCATGCTCCATTAAAAGAAATTATGTTAAAACTGCTTTATGTGATCTTGGAGCCGGTGTTAGTGTTATGCCTCTCTCTCTATATCGTAGACTTGTTTTGAATAAGTTGACACCTACTGAAATATCTTTGCAAATGGCTGATAAATCAACTGCTATACCTGTTGGTATTTGTGAGGATGTGCCTGTTGTACTTGCAAACATTACTATTTTAACGGACTTTGTTATTCTTGATATTCCCGAGGACGATAGTATGTCTATTATTCTTGGAAGACCCTTTTTGAATACTGCAGGGGCTGTATTGATTGCACTAAAGGCAATGTCACTTTTCATGTTAATGGTAATGAGCACATGGTACACTTTCCGAGGAAACAACCTCAAGTTCATAGTATCAACTCTATTGGAAAAATTCCATCGATTATATTTGGAGGTTTTGAATTTCCTCTTCCTACTGTCAAGAAGAAATATGATATTCTTATTATTGGGGAGGTGCATATCCCCGTTGAGGTAACATAGTGTTATTCGAAATTTCTCCGGTTCCATGTTATTCGGAGTGAGTCCGTTAACAAGACTTGATCAACCTTGTTAGTGGATTCCTTTTGATGATCATGAGATGGATGAAACTAGAAGGCACAACCTTCTGTAACCCACTTTTACTTTCTGTTATTTATATCAAATAAAATAAAAATAAATATTTTTCTGTCTGTTATCTGATTATCCGTGCAATATAAAAATACCTCGAAAATAAAAGTTCTCCAAATGCCCTGAACATTAAATATGATTTTTTTTCTAGAATATTTGAGGATTTATGGAACTGAGAACACACCAGGGGGGTCAACCACCTGCCCACGAGGGTGGAGGGCGCGCCCCCTGTCTCGTGGGCCCACGGTGGCCCTCCTCCACTTATTCTTGCACACACACACTTCATCTTCCTCCCCCAAACACGAATAACCAGCTCAAACCCAAGTCCAAGCTTGTTTTGCTGCCATTTTCGATCTCCTTGCTCAAAGCACCTCTCACAAAACTGCTTGGGGAGATTGTTCCTTGGTATGTGACTCCTCCATTGGTCCAATTAGTTTTTGTTCTAGTGCTTTATTCATTGCAAATTTTTGCTGCTTAGGTGACCCTGTTCTTGAGCTTGCATGTCAAATTTATATGGTCAAAACTAGTTTTGATGCATGATATAGGCCCTAGGCACTTGTAGGAGTAGTTACTATCAATATTATTGAGTTTGGTTTACTTTTATTTTCAAGTTACTAAAATTTTCAGAATTTTTCAGAGGAAGAATAATGCTTAGGAAAATGTTCCAAGGTGGTTCTTCAAAGAAGCAAAGACCCAGGCTTGCAATGCGTGATGCTGACGAAGAGCCACCAAGAGACGCTCCAGTGCGTCCTTGTGAGTGGCCTTCTGAAAATTTTATGGATCAAGCGGGAATAAAAGAAGAATTCAACGCATATTTGTGTAACACTGATCTCGTGAGCTTCGAGGAAGAGAAGTGCAGTCAGTACCATGAGCTCACTAGCTCCTTTGTGAGGAGGTTTGAATTTTCCACTTCACGTAATTCTCCAACTGTCATGTTTGATCTCTATGATAAATCTTATACCATGGACTTAGAGGATTTTACCACTGCATGCAAACTTCCACAATGGGGTAGTATAAGGGATCCTCGCAAATCTGAATTTAGAGATTTCCTTGCTGATATAACTGTGGGAGAATCTAGAGATATTACACAAGCCACCATAGGGAGCATTCACTTTCCTGCCATACATTATTTTGCTCTCTTCATAGGTAGATGCATAAATGGTAAAGATGAAGCATGTCACGTGTGTGTCCCTGACCTCAGTATTCTTAGGAGTGCTATGTTAGGAGACAAATCATATAATTTGGGAGCCATTGTTGCACGTAGGTTGCATCTTAATAGACGTAATGGAGATTTCTTTGGTGGAATTTATGCAACCCGCGTAGCTAATTTTCTTGGTATAGATGTGCGCAAAGATGATATTGAATTACCTCCTGCCTATCTAGATTTTAATGCTATGGTTCACCACCAGTTTGTCGAGAGGAACGAATCACCTCTCTAGTATCGACTAATCTTTGATAGACGCCGTGTTGTCCGTATTACTCTCCTTGCTCCTGCTTTCTTTGATTATCAGGCAAGAGGAGGATATACTATTACCAGACAGGAGGCAGATGAGTACGAGAGGAGAGAGGAGGCTGCTCGTCGCCACGCTGCAGCTCAGCAGACGATAGCTGATGCATCATAGTACGACCCCAACAACTATTATTATGGATATCCACCAGGCCAGTCGTGGCCATAGACCAACTTAGGCCAAAAGCCTAAGCTTGGGGGAGTACGTATTTCCCACTGACATTACATTTATGCTCACACACTCATTGCTAGATGTCGGTGCTCATACTTTTTCAATGTATCATCCATGCTAGTCTAATTTCCTTTTTATGCTTTCTTCTTATGTGTTTAATAAACCTTAAGAAAAAACAAAAAAAATTAGTTGTAACTTTTAGTTAGTTTAATTTCCATGCTTGTAGTAGTAATTAAAAAGAAAACCCAAAAAGATTTCATGTTCTTCTTTTTCTTGTTGGGAGCTTTCCCATGTAAATAGTTTTATTTCTTTTCTTTGGGGGTCGATAGGAGAAGACCATGATTAAATTGTTGAAGTGGCTCTTATATGCATTATTGTTGATCTGACAAAAGAGCCCATATTGCCTTGTCTTCTCCTGTTTATTGAATGCCTGCAGATTCCAGCTTAGTCCAATGCATGTGCACTATTATTATTATTCACATCGTTCGGTCGTGCAAGTGAAAGGCAATTATGATGATATATGATGGACTAGCTGAGATGAGAAAAGCTGGTATGAACTCAACCTCTTTTGTTTTTGTAAATATGATTAGTTCATCATTCCTGATTCAGCCTGTTATGAATAAACATGTTTGCAATGACAACTAGAGATCATAGTTTCTTGTGCCATGCTTGATTAGCTATGAGTTATAATGGTTTACCTTGCGTGCCAACATGCTATTGAGATGGTTATGATGTGGTATGATAGGGTGTTATCCTCCTCTGAATGATTTAAGTGACTTGACTTGGCACATGCTCACGCATGTAGTTGAAACAAAATCAACATAGCCTTCACGATATTTATGTTCATGGTGGATTATATCCTACTCATGCTTGCATTCAGTGTTGATTAATTTTAATGCATGTTCATGACTGTTGTCGCTCTCCAGCTGGTCGCTTCCCAGTCTTTTGCTAGCCTTCACCTGTACTAAGCGGGAATACTTCTTGTGCATCCAAACTCCTTAAACCCCAAAGTTATTCCACATGAGTCCACTATACCTACCTATATACGGTATCTACCTGCCGTTCCAAGTAATTTGTATGTGCCAAACTCTAAACCTTCAAATAAATATCCTGTTTTGTATGCTCGAATAGCTCATGTATCAACTAGGGATGTATGTATCTTCCATGTTAGGCAGGTTATTCTCAAGAGGAGTGGACTCCGCTCCTCACTCACGAGATAAATGGCTGGTCACCAGGATGCCCAGTCCCATGCTTTATGCAAACTAAATCAAAATAATTGCAAACAAAACTCCCCCTGGGACTCTTGTTAGTTGGAGGCACTCGTTGTTTTGAGCAAGCCATGGATTGATGCTTGTGGTGGAAGGGGGGCATAAACTTTACCATTCTGTTTGGGAACCGCCTATAATGTGTGTAGCATGGAAGATATCGCCATCTCTTGGTTGTTATGTTGACAATGAAAGTATACCGCTCAAAATATTATCCACCTCTGTTTCAAAACCGAGCTCTGGCACCTCTACAAATCCCTGCTTCCCTCTGCGAAGGGCCTATCTATTTACTTTTATGCTGAGTCATCACCCTCTTATCAAAAAGCACATATTGGAGAGCACCGCTGTCATTTACATTCATTACTGTTAGTTTACATTGAGTACGACTTGACTAGATCTCTTTTACCATGAATTACAATGTCTAGTCAGTCCTTGGTCTTTAAAGGTGCTCTGCATTTATGTTTTGCGGTCTCAGAAAGGGCTAGCAAGATACCACCTTGTTATATCATATTATGATTGTTTTGAGAAAGTGTTGTCATCCGAGTTTTATTATTATGGCTCGCTAGTTGATTATGCTATTGATATGAGTAAACTTGAGACCTATGCGTTATTGCAAATGTGGTTAGTTATAATCTTTGCTGAAAACTTGAATGTTGGCTTTACATATTTACAACAACAAGAGCAAACAGAGTTTGTAAAAGTTTTTCTTTATCACTTTCAGTTTGTCAACTGAATTGCTTGAGGACAAGCAAAGGTTTAAGCTTGGGGGAGTTGATACGTCTCCAACGTATCTACTTTTCCAAACACTTTTGCCCTTGTTTTGGACTCTAACTTGCATGATTTGAATGGAACTAACCCGGACTGACGCTGTTTTCAGCAGAACTACCATGGTGTTATTTATGTGCAGGATCAAATGTTCTCGGAATGACCTGAAACTTCACGGAGACACTTTTCAGAAAATAAGAAAAATACTTCCGAAAGATGAAGGCCAGGGGTCCCACCATCTTGCCACGAGGGTGGGGGCGCGCCTGCCCCCCTAGGGCGCGCCCCCTACCTCGTGGGCCCCCTGTTGCGTCTCCGACTCGAACTCCACCTCCATATATTGAGTTTCGATGAGAAAAAAATGAAGGATAAGAAATCATCGCGTTTTACGATATAGAGCCGCCACCAAGCCATAAAACCTCTCGGGAGGGCTGATTTGGAGTCCATTCGGGGCTCCGGAGAGGGGAATCTGTTGCCATCGTCATCATCAACCATCCTCCATCACCAATTTCATGATGCTCGCCGCCGTGCGTGAGTAATTCCATCGTAGGCTTGCTGGACGGTGATGGGTTGGATGGGATCTATCATGTAATCGAGTTAGTTTTGTTAGGGTTTGATCCCTAGTGTCCACTATGTTCTGAGATTGATGTTGCTATGACTTTGCTATGCTTAATGCTTGTCACTAGGGCCCGAGTGCCATGATTTCAGATCTGAACCTATTATGTTTTCATCAATATATGAGTGTTCTTGATCCTATCTTGGAAGTCTATAGTCACCTATTATGTGTTATGATCCGTTAACCCCGAAGTGACAATAATCGGGATACTTACCGGTGATGAATCAATAAAATATTATCACCACTATCATATTACTTTGCTACCATTATCATCACTACAAGATACCAAAAATATTACTTTTACTATTGTTACCTTTTGCTACCGTTATCACCACTATCATATTACTTTGCTACTAAACACTTTGCTGCAGATATTAAGTTTCCAGGTGTGGTTGAATTAACAACTCAGATGTTAATACTTGAGAATATTCTTCGGCTCCCCTTGTGTTGAATCAATAAATTTGGGTTGAATACTCTACCCTCAAAAACTGTTGCAATCCCCTATACTTGTGGGTTATCATCGCTCTAATTTTGGAGCGGGCTTCCTTGGCAGCCACCAGGGCCTTCTCCAGGTCAGTCGTTGTAGCGACCAGACCTCAAACAGTCTGATCTCTGTGCTCCGGTGTCATCCCTGGATCAGTAATGTTGACACCACACAGTACTCGGAGGATTTATAGCAGAGTAGCAATCACACACTTATTACATCGAATGTCTCAAAAGAGAACTTATTACAATAAATATGGCTTAAGGCCATCTAATAACGATAACAGCGGAAAGCTTGGAAGATAGGTGAGTCCATCAACTCCAACGGCATCACTGAGTATAGAACCACGACCTAAAAACTCCTTAATCATCGTCTGAAAAGTCTGCAACATTAACGTTGCAGCCGAAAACGGGTCAGCACATGGAATATGCTGGCAAGGTAACACATAGAGAGTAATGGAATGCAACAACTATACTATATGCATATTTGGCTGGTGGAAAGCTCTATGGTTACAGTTTTTGCGTAAAGCCAATTTTTCCCTACTTCAAAGGAATAAATTTAATTACTATCATGGTGGTTGTTAAACATTGAGAATGGTTGACAGCATTCTCAATCCCAATGAAAAATCATTAAACCCAACAAAATTAAATTTTAGAGTAACATGTTGAGATTCACATGAAAATCCAGGTACCAGATACTCAAGATGTCCATAACCGGGGACACGGCTAACCATGATTAGTTTGTTACACTCTGCAGAGGTTTGCGCACTTTTCCCCACAAGACTCGATCGCCTCCGTTTGTTTTCTCGCACTACATGGTGTTTGAGAAGACGGATGACCGAGAAATAGTCTTTCAGAAGCGCTAGCACCTTACAATCGGGTAGACCGTACCACCTACATCCCCTACATCTGCTAGTCTACCACTGTAAGAGTTCGCACAACTTAATCAACTATGCCAGAGCCCATAATGGCTTGTGGCTGCACACGGAAGTTTCTAGTATGAATAATCTCATGATCCCTTTGAGCCTGGGTGGCGGTCCAAAAGAAAAACAGGCAAGTCCTGGAATACCCAGGTGCCTCAATCCACCCAGATGTGTGTTTAGGTTGCCACCTTAGATAAACCATTAATTAACAATCTCACATCTGTCATGGATATCACTCACCCAATCCACGTCTACTAGCATAGCATGGCATAATAAGCAAACGTAGAAGTAACTCCCAAAGGTTTGAAAATAAACAGGTAATAGGTACTACCTCATCTACTTCCCATCCCACAATTTAATTAGATCCTAATCATGCAATGTGTGAGGATTGATCTAATGCAATAAAACTGGGTTGTAGAAAAGGTATGATCAAAGTGTTACTTGCCTTGCTGATGATCCGCGAAACCTAGAGATTCAAAGTAACAGGCGGCGCACTCCGGGTATTCTATCACAGACAAACAAACAAGCATACAATAAGTACTCAACTAATGCACAGGTAAAACTCAAATAGAAGATCTAACCAGAAAGTTTAACTTAAGAACCCTGGTTTGCAAAAAGAATCAAATCGAACGAAGCAAAAGAAATCAAACGGCGAAAGAAAACAACTTCATTCTAGCAATCTGGATCTAAATCAAATTTTACAGTAGCAAAAACTTGTTTAAGTTGATTATTCGGAAAGAGGGTTTCGAGAAGAAACTCCAGGCACTTGAATCGCCTGATTCCGATAAACGAGCGAAAAGTTATACTAAAACGAAAATCGGATCAGAAATCGCGATCAGAAAATAACCGCGGAAAAATCTGACGAAAAAGAAAAACGACGAACGGAATTATTTTTTTAAAGAACGGCATGGAAGTCGAGGTGGCGAACCTCGGGCGGCGCGCGACTCCGGCGGATCGGCGGCGGGGCGACGGCGGCGGCTGGCGGCGGCGGCGGCTAGCTAGGGTTTTGGGTGCGGGGCTGGTGTGGGCTCTCGGGCCCCGGGGCAGCGCCTTATAAAGGCCCCGGCCAGGGGAGTCCTGGCCGAGTACGGCCCATAGTCGGTTCCGCTATTTTTTTAAATAATTATGCTCGGAAGAAAAATAAAAAGAAATACTAAACGGACTCCAAAAATCACGAAATAAATTTTCCCAGGCTTCTAAAATCAAGCCCGATAAAGTGAACATTTATTTGGGCCCTAAATGCAATTTTGAAAAACGCGCATTTTTTCCTAAATTCAAATAAAATACCGAAAAACTCCGAAATAAAACTTATTTGATTTTTTTATTAAATCCTCAATATTTCTATATTTTGGGAAAGTCATTTTATTCCCTCTCTCATATTTTTGTAATAGAAATAATTGATGATAAAATAAATAAAATCAAATGATCCTGTTTACAAAATTTGAGAAAACTCAAATATGTAAATAACGAAATCCCCAACTCTCTCCGTGGGTCCTTGAGTTGCTTAGGATTTTTCTAGGATCAAAACCAAAAGCAAAATAAAATATGATATGCATGATGATCTAATGTATAACATTCCAAATTGAAAATTTGGGATGTTACAAACCTACCCCCCTTAAGATGAATCTCGCCCTCGAGATTTGGGTTGGCTAGAAAATAGGTAAGGGTGGTCCTTGAGCAAATCTTCCTCTCGCTCCCAGGTGGCTTCATCCTCCGTGTGGTGGCTCCACTGAACTTTGCAAAACTTGATAACCTTGCTGCGAGTGACTCGGCTGGCAAACTCTAGAATCTTTACTGGTATCTCCTCATAGGTCAAATTGTTATCCAACTAAATTGCTTCTAATGGCACTATGTCTCTTAAAGGTATGTCATCCATCTCCGTGTGACACTTCTTCAATTGAGAAACGTGGAACACATCATGAACTCCTGTCAATCCTTCTGGCAATTCCAACTTGTAGGCCACTTCTCCCATACGATCCAAAACTCGATATGGCCCTACAAATCGTGGCGCTAACTTCCCCTTAACTCCAAAGCGCTTAATCCCTCGAAGTGGGGATACTCGAAGATAAGCTCTGTCTCCGACTTCGTAAACTGTCTCCTTGCGTTTAGAATCTGCGTAGCTCTTCTGCCTGGACTGGGCTACCTTGAGCCTATCGCGAATTAACTTCACCTTCTATTCCGACTCCTTAATCAAGTCAGGTCCAAACAACTGACGGTCTCCAACTTCGTCCCATGACAACGGTGTCCTGTACCTCCTTCCGTACAGAGCTTCGAAAGGGGCCATCTTCAAACTGGTCTGATAGCTATTATTATAAGAGAACTCTGCATATGGCAAATTATCGTCCCAACTAGATCCGTAATCTAGCGCACAAGCTCTCAGCATATCCTCCAAAATCTGATTGACTCTCTCGGTCTATCTGTCTATCTGTGGATGAAAAGCTGTACTAAATTCTAGCCTAGTACCCAAAGTCTCATGCAACTGCTTCCAGAACTTTGAGGTAAACGGGTTTCCTCTATCTGATACGATGCTCCTCGGAACTCCATGCAAACATATGATCCTGGTCATGTATATCTTTGCCAACTTAGCACTGGTGTAAGTGGTCTTTACTGGGATGAAATGAGCTACTTTCGTCAATCGATCAACTAAGATCCAAATCGAGTCATAGCCTGAACGAGTCCTTGGTAATCCCATGATAAAATCCATGCCTAGCTTATCCCACTTCCATTCGGGTATCGGCAATGGTTGCAACAATCCTGCTGGCTTCTGATGCTCTGCCTTTACTCTCTGACATACGTCACAAACTGCTACATACTCCGCAATATCCTTCTTCATTCCGGTCCACCAGAAAATATCCTTCAAATCCAAATACATCTTGGTATTTCCTGGGTGAATCGAATATGGTGAATCATGTGCCTCTTGCAAAATCAACTTTCTGATCTCCGGGTCATTGGGTACATAAACACGGTCTTCAAACCATAGGGTATCGTGCTCATCCTCACGAAATCCTTTAGCTTTTCCTTTGCTTAGTTTCTCCTTTATAGAAGCAATCTCCTTGTCAGATTTCTGAGCTTCTCTGATTCTATCCATCAAAGTTGACTGAATCTCTAGTGCTGCTATATAGCCTCTCGGAACTATTTCCACACATAGTTCACGAAGATTTTCTACTAACTCCTTGGGTATTTCTCCCGTCATTAACGTATTGACATGGCTCTTGCGGCTTAATGCATCAGCTACTACATTAGCCTTCCCGGGATGATAATGCAATCTCATATCATAATCCTTGATGAGCTCCAACCATCTCCTTTGTCTGAGGTTCAACTCCTTCTGCGTGAAAATGTACTTCAAACTCTTGTGATCCGTGTACACCTCACAATGATTTCCAATGAGGAAATGTCTCCATGTCTTCATTGCATGCACTACGGCTGCTAACTCCAAATCATGCGTGGCATAATTCAATTCGTGAGTCTTCAGTTGTCGTGAAGCATACAAAACAACTCTTCCTTCCTGCATAAGCACTGCTCCAAGTCCCCGACGTGAAGCGTCACAATACACCTCATAATCCTTGGTTTGATCTGGCAAAATCAACACTGGTGAGGTAACCAAACGGTTCTTCAATTCCTGGAAACTTGCCTCACACTCCTCAGTCCATTTAAACTTAGTATCCTTCTTCAACAACTCCGTCATAGGCTTCCTTTGAGAAATTCTCAATAAATCTCCGGTAGTATCCTGCGAGTCCAAGAAAACTCCGGATCTCTCCAACTGTTGTTGGGGCTTCCCACTTGGTCACGGTTTCAACTTTAGTGGGATCTACTGCTATACCTTCTCCAGATATAACGTGTCCGAGGAATCCTACTTCCTTCAACCAAAACTCACATTTGCTAAACTTGGCATATAATTGGTGTTCTCTGAGCTTTCCAAGTACCAAACGCAAATGCTCCTTATGCTCCTCTTCATTCTTTGAATATACCAGGATATCATCAATGAACACTACGACGAACTTATCCAAAAACTCCATAAACACTTTGTTCATCATGTTCATAAAATAGGCAGGCGCGTTAGCCAGACCAAATGACATAACGATATACTCATACAGCCCATACCTGGTGGTAAAAGCTGTCTTCGGTATGTCCTGCTCTCGAATCTTCAACTTATGGTACCCTGATCGCAAATCGATCTTTGAAAATACTTTAGCTCCTTGCAATCGATCAAACAGATCGTTGATCATTGGTAGTGGGTACTTGTTCTTGATTGTTACTTCGTTCAATCCTCGATAATCAACAACCATCCTTAACGATCCATCCTTCTTCTCCACTAGAAGTACTGGTGATCCCCAAGGCGAAGAACTTGGGCGAATGTAACCTTTATCCAGTAACTCCTTAATCTGCTTCTTAATTTCCACCAAATCTTTGGCTGGCATCCTATATGGTCGCTTCGATATTGGCCCAGTGCCTGGCAAAAGCTCAATCAAAAACTCAATGTCTCTATCCGGTGGCATGCCTGGCAACTCTTCGGGAAATACATCAGGAAAATCGTTTACCACTGGTACTTCCTCCTGCACAACTCCTGATAAGGAATTTACTTGTGTCCTCTTTGGCACATGCCGGGATACATACTTGATCCTTCTCCCTTCTGGTGTGGTAAGCAAAATTGACTTACTAGCACACTCAATATTCCCTTCATACTTTGATAACCAATCCATGCCTAATATCACATCCAATCCTTGAGATTCCAATACTACTAGGTCTGAGGGAAAAACATAGTTACCAATCCTTAATGGTAACCGATCACACCATAGACTAGCCATATACTCTGCTCCTGGCGAGGTTACTAACATGGGTGACCTAAGGGCTTGGGTTGGTAGGTTATACTTATCCACAAATCCCCTTGATATGTATGAATGCAATGCACCAGTATCAAAAAGAACGAGTGCAGTAAATGACTTAACCAAAACTTACCTATTACTGCATCGGGCTGAGCTTCAACCTCCTCCACGCTAACGTGGTTCACCTGTCCCCTATTGAAAGGGTTCGGCTTCTTCCCAGAACTTCCATTGCCATTTTGGCCTTCAGGACATTCATTTGCATAATGTCCTGGCTTCGAACACTTATAGCAAGTGACTTGGCTCAAGTCCTTCTTGGCTGGGGTTGATGGGTTGGTGCGGTTCTGGCCGTTGCTTCCTCCATTCCCATTACCATTCTTGGTGCCATTGTGATTGTGCGAGCTACCTACTCCATGGGTATGCTGAAAATGTCCTCCCGGTCTAGGGGTAAAACGTGGCTTCTGCTGAGCTCCTGAATTATACTTTCCTTGTCCATACTTCCTCTTGCGGTTCTCAATTTGCTGCTGCTTCCCTTCAATCATAAGAGCATGATCTACCAACTCCTGGTAGTTGTTGAAGGTGGCTACCATCAACTGCATACTCAACTCATCATTCAGTCCTTCCAGGAACTTCTCCTGCTTAGCTGCATCCGTAGCAACGTCATCTGGGGCATAACGTGCTAGCTTACTAAACTCCTCCACATACTGGCCAACTGTCCGTCCTCCTTGGCGCAAGTTACGAAACTCACGCTTCTTCATGGCCATTGCTCCTGATGAAACATGGGCAGTATGAAAAGCCTGCTGAAACTGATCCCATGTGACAGTGTCAACTGGGAAGGTGGCTGTGAAATTCTCCCACCAGGATGTTGCGGGTCCTTCTAACTGATGTGCGGCAAACTTAACCTTCTCCGCATTTGTGCATCCTGCTGTGGTCAACTCCCTAGCAATCTTGCGGATCCAATCATCTGCTACTATCGGCTCAGTGCTACTGGAAAACACCGGCGGATTCAGCCTAAGAAAACGGGCTAAGTGGTCAACAGGTGGTGGTGGTGGTGGGTTGTTGTTGTTCCCCTGACTCTGATTCTGAACTAGCAACTGCATCAAAGTGTTCTGCTGCTGGATCAACTGGGTGAGCTCCGGCGGAAAAGGCAAATCCGGGGTCACGTCTCGGAGGCATCTGAGGGTTTAGAAAAGACGAGATATAAGAATAGAGGGGGTCTAAAGAGAAAACACTACCCATATGCACATGAGGCAAAAGCAAACAATTCACTTCACTCCAACAAACAAACAAAGGCATTCAATCGATCTAGCCATCGCAAAGTGCTCGGACTACTATATTTACATGGTGGACTACTACTACTGATGAGGTGGTCTACTAGAAATATTATACGGTTGTAGACTCCATGATATCTGCTCCTGCTTCATCAACATAGTCGTCATTGCTACTATCTTGTTCCAAGTCGGTGTCGTCGATGATGATGTAGTCTTCCGGGCTAATCTCCTTGGGTTCTTCGTCTTCATATACTGGTGTCGGGCCTCCCATAAATATTCCAATCTTCTTGATCAGATCGTCATTCTTCTCCACCAATACTTCAATTTCTTCTTCATAATCTTCGCGTGTAGCCTTGAGTTCTTCCTCTAGTTCCTTGATTCTAGTCTTAGCCTTCTTCAGATCTATCATGTCGGCGCACATCTGATTCTCCTATCGTCGAATGTGATGGTTTAACTCCTGGATAAAAGCTGCAATTGATCTATCTTTCCTGGTGCTGATCATCTCCCAGTGTTCATCTCGGCGTCCGCAAATCTGGTAGATAGTATCCTTGAGATCCTTGCGGTAGACTTCTCCAATGCGTTCCATGGCGATGTGAGCTGCCATACTCTTTCCTAGACTCCAAGTTGGTGCATCAAAAGAAAACTCTATGGGCTCAGTGACGGGCATGAACGTCCTTCCTAGAACTTGAACTTGAATCCTCCAACGCTCTTCTTCAGGTAAAGTGGCCTTGTAGGTTCCCGTGAAGCTTGGTATTCCTATGTTCAGGTATCTAGTGACTTCCTTCAAGTAGCGTCCAAAGGTGTATCTTCATCTGGTTGGGTGAACTTGTTCCTTGCATCCGCCATCCTAAAGAGTAGAAGAGATGAGAGGTCAGAAGAGAAGAGAGTGAGTAGTGATCTAGGTCTTTAGCTTAGTGGTCATGTCCTACAGTCAGCGTGTGCTCTGATACCATCTCTGTAGCGACCAGACCTCAAACAGTCTGATCTCTGTGCTCCGGTGTCATCCCTGGATCAGTAATGCTGACACCACATAGTACTCGGAGGATTTATAGCAAAGTAGCAATCACACACTTATTACATCGAATTTCTCAAAAGAGAACTTATTACAATAAATATGGCTTAAGGCCATCTAATAACGATAACAGCGGAAGGCTTGGAAGATAGGTGAGTCCATCAACTCCAACAGCATCACTGAGTATAGAACCACGACCTAAAAACTCCTTAATCGTCGTCTGAAAAGTCTGCAACATTAACGTTGCAGTCCGAAAACGGGTCAGCACATGGAATATGCTGGCAAGGTAACACATAGAGAGTAATGGAATGCAACAACTATACTATATGCATATTTGGCTGGTGGAAAGCTCTATGGTTACAGTTTTTGCGTAAAGCCAATTTTTCCCTACTTCAAAGGAATAAATTTAATTACTATCATGGTGGTTGTTAAACATTGAGAATGGTTGACAGCATTCTCAATCAAAATTAAAAATCATTAAACCCAACAAAATTAACTTTTAGAGTAACATGTTGAGATTCACATGAAAATCCAGGTACCAGATACTCAAGATGTCCATAACCGGGGACACGGCTAACCATGATTAGTTTGTTACACTCTGCAGAGGTTTGCGCACTTTTCCCCACAAGACTTGATCGCCTCCGTTTGTTTTCTCGCACTACATGGTGTTTGAGAAGACGGATGACCGAGACATAGTCTTTCAGAAGCGCTAGCACCTTACGATCGGGTAGACCATACCACCTACATCCCCTACATCTGCTAGTCTACCACTGTAAGAGTTTGCACAACTTAATCAACTATGCCAGAGCCCATAATGGCTTGTGGCTGCACACGGAAGTTTCTAGTATGAATAATCTCATGATCCCTTTGAGCCTGGGTGACGGTCCAAAAGAAAATAGGCAAGTCCTGGAATACCCAGGTGCCTCAATCCACCCAGATGTGTGTTTAGGTTGCCACCTTAGATAAACCATTAATTAACAATCTCACATCTATCATGGATATCACTCACCCAATCCACGTCTACTAGCATAGCATGGCATAATAAGCAAACGTAGAAGTAACTCCCAAAGGTTTGAAAATAAACAGGTAATAGGTACTACCTCATCTACTTCCCATCCCACAATTTAATTAGATCCTAATCATGCAATGTGTGAGGATTGATCTAATGCAATAAAACTGGGTTGTAGAAAAGGTATAATCAAAGTGTTACTTGCCTTGATGATGATCCGCGAAACCTAGAGATTCAAAGTAACAGGCGGCGCACTCCGGGTATTCTATCGTAGACAAACAAACAAGCATACAATAAGTACTCAACTAATGCACAGGTAAAACTCAAATAGAAGATCTAACCAAAAAGTTCAACTTAAGAACCCTGGTTTGCAAAAAGAATCAAATCGAACGAAGCAAAAGAAATCAAACGGCGAAAGAAAACAACTTCGTTCTAGCAATCTGGATCTAAATAAAATTTTACAGTAGCAAAAACTTGTTTAAGTTGATTATTCGGAAAGAGGGTTTCGAGATGAAACTCCAGGCGCTTGAATCGCCTGATTCCGATAAACGAGCGAAAAGTTATACTAAAACGAAAATCGGATCAGAAATCGCGATCAGAAAATAACCGCGGAAAAATCCGACGAAAAAGAAAAACGACGAACGGATTTTTTTTAAAGAATGGCACGGAAGTCGAGGCGGGGAACTTCGGGCGGCGCGCGGCTCCGGCGGATCGGCGGCGGGGCGACGGCAGCGGCTGGCGGCGGCGGCGGCGGCGGCTGGCGGCGGCGGCGGCGGCGGCGGCGGCTAGCTAGGGTTTCAGGCGCGGGGCTGGTGTGGGCTCTCGGGCCCCGGGGCGGCGCCTTATAAAGGCCCCGGCCAGGGGAGTCCTGGCCGAGTACGGCCCATAGTCGGTTCTGCTGTTTTTTTTTAATAATTACGCTCGGAAGAAAAATAAAAAGAAATACTAAACGGACTCCAAAAATCGCGAAATAAATTTTTCCAGGCTTCTAAAATCAAGCCCGGTAAAGTGAACATTTATTTGGGCCCTAAATGCAATTTTGAAAAAACGCGCATTTTTTCCTAAATTCAAATAAAATACCGAAAACTCCGAAATAAAACTAATTTGATTTTTTTTATTAAATCCTCAATATTTCTATATTTTGGGAAAGTCATTTTATTCCCTCTCTCATATTTTTGTAATAGAAATAATTGATGATAAAATAAATAAAATCAAATGATCCTGTTTACAAAATTTGAGAAAACTCAAATATGTAAATAACGAAATCCCCAACTCTCTCTGTGGGTCCTTGAGTTGCTTAGGATTTTTCTAGGATCAAAACCAAAAGCAAAATAAAATATGATATGCATGATGATCTAATGTATAACATTCCAAATTGAAATTTGGGATGTTACAGTCGCCTTCGCCCGGTTTTCTTCTTGAAGAAGCCGGTAATGGTCAGCGGCATCTTTTAACTCTACAGCCATCTTGGCTATTTTTTCCTTGCTCTCGCAATGCGTGGCCTGTTCGGCCCTTAACTCTTCGGCCGCCTTTAAAGCGGCCGCATTGCTACTCCTTGCTTGCTCCTTGGATCGGGCAAGCTCCGCCTGGAGGGTCTCCACGGTGGCAGCTCCATCTGTAGTCACAACATATTAAAGATATTGGCATCATGCTACTCTTATTATGTGACGATCACCAGAAAAATCACTCACCCTATGCCTCGTCAAGCCGCTTGTTGACAAGCACGATGTCGGCATCTGCCGCATCAAGTTGCCGCTTTAGCTCGGCAAACCCATCAGTCCGGCTAGCCACCGGAGCTTCAGCCACCTGCACATAAAGGCGGTCTGGTTATTACCTGGGACTATGATCCTCTGTTTGCCGCTGTTTTCGATGACAACCAGAGTCTTAGGGGCTAATGTCTGCATAGGGCATACCTAACATATGCGGTACTATTAAAAACATACATTATTTCACGTACCTCGAAGCCTTTCAGCAGACTCATAAAGGCTTCATGCAAACCGCTTTCAGTGGATGAAATCCTTTCAATTACCATACCCATTAGCATACGATGCACTTCTGAGACGGCCGCTTGCCCCAGAAGATCCTTCAGCGCGTCCGACCGCACACTATATGGACCCTTGCTGTCGCTCTCCTTAGGAGCCAGATACTGGGTATTCCGGGAAGCCAAAGGGTTATCCTCTGTCCCTAGTGGATCCGGAGATACCCTTCGTGACGGCACTTCAAGGTCGCCCGCTTCTTGAGGCGGGGTGTCCGGGGGAGGCGTTTCGCTCTCCATCATCTTCGGAAGAAGATCCCCCGAAGATGAACTCTATCGAGAAGGGCTACGATCTGGACTACAGTTTATAAGCATCGGTTATTGTCTTCGGAAGTAAGGTAGGATGTTTTCACTATTAAGTACTTTTCGATTACTTACAGCTCGGTAGAGGGCTGATCCCCACGCGGACATTGTGCGACAAGAATACCCTCCAAGGCAGGACCCTCTGATGAAGATCTCTTCTCCCGTTTGGAAACCTTAGTTTTCGGATCTTCAGAGGTAGTCCTCTTCCTTCCCCGGGGAGAGAGAATGTCAGATTCTTCCCTTTGATTGTCCTCCCTCATGGAGGTGCTCATTCCCCCAGCTAGAATAAGTAGTGAGTGAGGCCCGCTTTCACCCTTTTTATTCCCTCCATCATCTTCCTTTGAGGACACTGGATAAGGCGCCGGCTCAAGCATCTTGTCCAGTACCAGATTGTCCAAGGCCTCAGGAAGGGGGACCGAACACCTGATCATCATTGCCTTTGTTATCCAGTCCTGGTCAAAAGGTGGCTCTTTAGAATGATGCCATGATAAATAAAAGGACAGCAGGTTCGGCATGGGATTACTTACTTGGGCAGCGGGGCGGTTGCAGCTCAGGCCCACGTCCTTGGTGGTATCCGGACACTCTATTTGGGGTCCGAAGAACGATTTGTACATCTCTTCGTGCGTCATGCCGAGGAAATGCTGAATAGCACGCGGTCCTTCCGAGTTGAATTCCCACATGCGGAGGTGCCGGCGTTTGCAAGGTTGGACTCGACGAACCAGCATAACTTGCATTACCATAACCAGACTGAAATCTCCCTCGAAGAGATCTTGGATACGGCTCTGTAGTATGGGCACGTCCTTGGATGGACCCCAGCTCAGCCCCTTGCTGATCCATGACATCCATTGTGGTGGGGGGGCGAGCGAAAGGTGGGGGCAGCTACCCACTTGGCACTTCGGGGAGTTGTGATGTAAAACCACTCCCGCTTCCACAATCCGGACACCTCTGCTAAGGAACCCTCTGGCCATGGAGCGTCAGTGATTTTGCTTATTAAAGCACCTCTGCACGTTGTGTGCTGCCCCTCGATCATCTTCAGCTTCACATCGAAGGTCTTGAGCCACAGGCCAAAGTGCGGGATGATGTGGAGGAAGGCCTCAGATACGACAATAAATGACGAGATGTGAAGAAGGGAATCCGGGGCCAGATCGTGAAAATCCAGCCCGTAATAGAACATAAGACCCCTAACAAAGGGATACAGAGCAAGGCCTAGTCCTCGGAGGAAGTGGGAAATGAACACAACGCTCTCATTGGGTTCAGGAGTAGGGACGACCTGCCCTCAGGCGGGCAGCCTATGCGAAATTTCGGCGGTCAGATATCTGGCTTCCCTCAACTTCTTGATATCCTCCTCTATGACGGAGGAAGGCATCCACCGACCTTGAAGGTTGGATCCGGACATAGTTGAAGGTCTGAAGCACCTGACCTGAGCTTTGGGTGTTAGAACTCAAGGCGGGGAAGGATTCGATTGAGCACGGGAGGGAAAAAAGAAAAAGCCTTGTCCCCTTTATAAAGAGGGTGAATATCGGGCGTCCTCCTCGTGGATGTTTGGGACTTGCCTAAGATCCAGGAGTCACACCAACAGGCATGGTCGGGTTACCCACGTTTGTATTGATGAGAATACCGTGATAAGGGGAACACGATCTCTGCTTTGACAAGATGTGACAAGGAAACCGCCTCGCGTTATGTGCGGAGCTGGTTAAGAAAAACGGTTCAAATAATGACCGGGCCGTGGTGTGATGTCATGCTGTCAAAACCTGTTAGCAGATTAGATTTGTGGAAATATTATTCTCTCTACGGTGGTATGTGGAACTTATTTTGCAAGGTCGGACACTATCCTCGTATTCAAACTCTTCCATGGTATATTCGAAGGAGGAACCCGCCTTGCAATGCTGAAAACAACACTGCACGCCGGACTCGTCGTCATTGAAGCCTGGTTCAGGGGCTACTGAGGGAGTCCTAGATTAGGGGGTCTCCGGACAGCCGGACTATATCCTTTGCCCGGACTGTTGGACTATGAAGATGCGAGATTGAAGACTTCGTCCCGTGTCCGGATGGGACTCTACTTGGCGTAGAAGGCAAGCTAGGCAATACGGATATGTATATCTCCTCCTTTGTAACCGACCTTGTGTAACCATAGCCCCCTCCGGTGCCTATATAAACCGGAGGGTTTTAGTCCATAGGACAACAGACAATCATACCATAGGCTAGCTTCTAGGGTTTAGCCTCTTTGATCTCGTGGTAGATCAACTCTTGTAATACTCATATCATCAAGAACAATCAAGCAGGACGTAGGGTATTACCTCCATCAAGAGGGCCCGAACCTGGGTAAACATCGTGTCCCCTGCCTCTTGTTACCATCCGCCTTAGACACACAATTCGGGACCCCTACCCGAGATCCGCAGGTTTTGACACCGACAATCAACATAGTGATGTTCACCATTGAAAACTACTCCATTTCACGTGATGATCGGTTATGGTTTAGTTGATTTGGATCACGTAATCACTTAGATGATTAAAGGGATATCTATCTAAGTGGGAGTTCTTAAGTAATATGATTAATTGAACTTAAATTTATCATGAACTTAGTACCTGATAGTATTTTTGCTTCTCCATGTTGTTGTCGATAGATGGCCCGTGTTGTTGTACTTGAGGGTTATCCTCATTGTTGCACAGAAGAATTACGTCCTGGAAGCACCGCTGGGTGCCAGGCCTACTGCAGATGCTGCTGGTGACGTTAAGAACGTCTGGCAGAGCAAAGCTGATGACTACTCGATAGTTCAGTGTGCCATGCTTTATGGCTTAGAACCGGGACTTCAACGATGTTTTGAACGCCATGGAGCATATAAGATGTTCCAGGAGTTGAAGTTAATATTTCAAGCAAATGCCCAGATTGAGAGATATGAAGTCTCCAATAAGTTCTACAGTTGCAATATGGAGGAGAATAGTTCTGTCAGTGAACATATACTCAGAATGTATGGGTACCATAACCACTTGACTCAACTGGGAGTTAATCTTCATGTTGATGGTGTCATTGACAGAGTTCTTCAATCACTGCCACCAAGCTTCAAGAGCCTCGTGATGAACTATAATATGCAAGTGATGGATAAGACAATTCCCGAGATCTTCACAATGCTAAAGGCTGCAGAGGTAGAAATCAAGAAGGAGCATCAAGTGTTGATGGTCAACAAGACCACCAGTTTCAAGAAAAAGGGTAAAGGGAAGAAGAAGGGGAACTTCAAAAAGAACGGCAAACAAGTTGATGCTCAGGAGAAGAAACCCAAGTCTGGACCTAAGCCTGAAACTGAGTGCTTCTACTACAAACAGACTGGTCACTGGAAGCAGAACTGCCCCAAGTATTTGGCAGATAAGAAGGATGGCAAGGTGAATGCTACCTCTTGAGCACTACATTGGTTTTCCCTTGAAGAGGAAAGGGTGGTGCAGTAAAGCGGTGAAAGTATTTCCCTCGGTTTTTGAGAACCAAGGTATCAATCCATTAGGAGACCACGCACGAGTCACCTCGTACCTACACAAACAAATAAGAACCTCGCAACCAACGCGATAAAGGGGTTGTAAATCCCTTCACGTCCACTTGCAAGAGTGAGATCTGATAGAGATGATAATAATAAGATAAGTATTTTTGGTATTTTTATGATATAGATTGAAAGTAAAGATTGCAAAATAAAATAGATTGGAAACTTGTGTGATGGAAAATAGACCTGGGGGCCATAGGTTTCACTAGTGGCTTCTCTCAATATAGCATAAGTATTACAGTGGGTGAACAAATTACTGTCGAGCAATTGATAGAAAAGCAAATAATTATGAGAATATCTAGGCATGATCATGTATATAGGCATCATGTCTGTGACAAGTAGACCGACTCATGCCTGCATCTACTACTATTACTCCACACATCGACCGCTATCCAGCATGCATCTAGAGTATTAAGTTCATAAGAACAGATTAATGCCTTAAGCAAGATGACATGATGTAGAGGGATAAACTCATGCAATATGATGTAAACCCCATCTTTTTATCCTCGATGGCAACAATACAATACGTGTCATTTCCCTTTCTGTCACTGGGATCGAGCACCGCAAGATTGAACCCAAAGCTAAGCACTTCTCCCATTGCAAGAAAGATCAATCTAGTAGGCCAAACCAAACTAATAATTCGAAGAGACTTGCAAAGATAAACCAATCATACATAAAAGAATTCAGAGAAGATTCAAATATTGTTCATAGATAAACTTGATCATAAACCCACAATTCATCGGATCTCGACAAACACACCGCAAAAGAAGATTACATCGAATAGATCTCCAAGAGAATCAAGGAGAACTTTGTATTGAGATCCAAAGAGAGAGAAGAAGCCATCTAGCTACTAGCTATGGACCCGAAGGTCTGAGGTAAACTACTCACACATCATCGGATGGGCCATGGAGTTGATGTAGAGGCCCTTTGTGATCGATGCCCCCTCCGACGGAGCTCCGGAAAAGGCCCCAAGATGGGATCTCTTGGGTACAGAAGGTTGCAGCGGTGGAAATAGGGTTTCCTGGTGCTCCTGGATGTTTGCGGGGTGTATGAATATAGGAGGAAGAAGAAGGTCGGTGGAGCTACAAGGGGCCGACGAGGGGGAGGGCGCGCCCCCTGCCTCGTGGCCGCCTCGTTGATTGCTTGACTTCCACTCCAAGTCCTCTGGATCACGTTTGTTCCAAAAATCATGTTCACGAAGGTTTCATTCCGTTTGGATTCCGTTTGATATTCCTTTTCTGCGAAACACTGAAATAGGCAAAAAAAACAGCAATTTGGGTTGGGCCTCCGGTTAATAGGTTAGTCCCAAAAATAATATAGAAGTGTAAAATAAAGCTCGTTATCATCCAAAACAGATAATATAATAGCATGGAACAATCAAAAATTATAGATACGCTTGAGACGTATCAAGCATCCCCAAGCTTAATTCCTGCTCGTTCTCGAGTAGGTAAATGCTAAAAACAGAATTTTTGATGTGGAATGCTTCCTAACATATTTCTCAGTGTCATTTTCTTTATTGTGGCATGAATATTCAGATCCGAAAGATTCAAGATAAAAGTTTAATATTGACATAAAAATAATAATACTTCAAGCATACTAACTAAGCAATCATGTCTTCTCAAAATAACATGGCCAAAGAAAGTTCATCCCTGCAAAATCATATAGTTTGGTCATGCTCCATTTTCGTCACACAAGAATGCTCTCATCATGCACAACCCCGATGACAAGCCAAGCAATTGTTTCATACTTTAGTAATCTCAAAAAAAATTAACTTTCACGCAATACATGAGCGTGAGCCATGGATATAGCACTATGGGTGGAATAGAATATAATGAAGGGGGTTATGTGGAGAAGACAAAAAAGGAGAAAGTCTCACATCGACGTGGCTAATCAATGGGCTAGGGAGATGCCCATCAATTGATGCCAATGCAAGGAGTAGGGATTGCCATGCAACGGATGCACTAGAGCTATAAATGTATGAAAGCTCAACAAAAGAAACTAAGTGGGTGTGCATCCAACTTGCTTGCTCAAGAAGACCTAGGGCACTTGAGGAGGCCCATTGTTGGAATATACAAGCCAAGTTCTATAATGAAAAATTTCCACTAGTATATGAAAATGACAAAACAAGAGACTCTCTATCATAAAGATCATGGTGCTACTTTGAAGCACATGCGCGGAAAAATGGATAGTAGCATTGCCCCCTTTTTTATTTTATTTTTTATTTTTATTTTTTTGTCCTTATTTTTTTGGCCTTTCTTTGTTTTCCTTTTTTATGGAACAATGCTCTATTACTGATGATCATCACACTTCTATTTATTTACAACTCGATACTAGAACAAGATATGACTCTATATGAATGCCTTCGGCGGTGTACCGGGATTGTGATGAATCAAGAGTGACATGTATGAAAAAATTATGAACGGTGGCTTTGCCACAAATACGATGTCAACTACATGATCATGCAAAGCAATATGACAATGATGATGCGTGTCATAATAAATGGAACGATGGAAAGTTGCATGGCAATATATCTCGGAATGGCTATGGAAATGCCATAATAGGTAGGTATGGTGGCTGTTTTGAGGAAGATATAAGGAGGTTTATGTGTGATGGAGCGTATCATATCACGGGGTTTGGATGCACCGGCAAAGTTTGCACCAACTCTCAAGGTGAGAAAGGGCAATGCACGGTACCGAAGAGGCTAGCAATGGTGGAAGGGTGAGAGTGCGTAAAATCCATGGACTCAACATTAGTCATAAAGAACTCACATACTTATTGTAAAAATCTACAAGTCATCAAAAACCAAGTATTACGCGCATGCTCCTAGGGGGATAGATTGGTAGGAAAAGGCCATCGCTCGTCCCCAACCGCCACTCATAAGGAAGACAATCAAATAACACCTCATGTTTCAAATTTGTTACACCATGTTTACCATACGTGCATGCTACGGGACTTGCAAACTTCAACACAAGTATTCCTAAAATTCACAACTACTCAACTAGCACAACTTTGATATCACTATCTCCATATCTCAAAACAATCATCAAGTATCAAACTTCTCTTAGTATTCAATGCACTTATATGAAAGTTTTTATTATGCCTAAAAGAAAATTGTCATGTTGTTATAAAGGACTCTCAAAATAATATAAGTGAAGCATGAGAGATCAATTATTTCTATAAAATAAAACCACCACCATGCTCTAAAAGATATAAGTGAAGTACTAGGGCAAAAACTATATAGCTCAAAAGATATAAGTGAAGCACATAGAGTATTCTAATAAATTCCAATTCATGTGTGTGTCTCTCAAAAGGTGTGTACAGAAAGGATGATTGTGGTAAACTAAAAAGCAAAGACTCAAATCATACAAGACGCTCCTAGCAAAACACATATCATGTGGCGAATAAAAATATAGCTCCAAGTAAAGTTACCGATAGATGAAGACGAAAGAGGGGATGCCTTCCGGGGCATCCCCAAGCTTAGGCTTTTTGGTGTCCTTGGATTTTACAATGGGGTGCCTTGGGCATCCCCAAGCTTAGGCTCTTGCCACTCCTTGTTCCATAATCCATCAAATCCTTACCCAAAACTTGAAAACTTCACAACACAAAACTTAAAAGAAAATCTTCGTGAACTCCGTTAGTAAAAGAAAAAAAACCACCACTTCAACGTACTGTAATGAACTCATTCTTTATTTATATTGGTGTTAAACCTACTATACTCCAACTTCTCTATGGTTTATAAACTCTATTACTAGCCATAGATTCATCCAAATAAGCAAACAACACACGAAAAACAGAATCTGTCAAAAACAGAACAGTCTGTAGTAATCTGTAGGTTTCGCATACTTCTGGAACCCCAAAAATGCTAAAATAAATTTCTGGACGTGAGGAATTTATCTATTAATCATCTGCAAAACGAATTAACTAAATAACACTCTGCAGTAAAAAAAATGTCAGCATTTCTTGCGAGCGCTAAAGTTTCTATTTTTTACAGCAAGATCAAAAAGACTTTCCCCAAGTCATCCCAACGGTTCTACTTGGCACAAACACTAATTAAACACAAAAAACACAACCAAAATAGAGGCTAGATAAATTATTTATTACTAAACAGGATCAAAAAGAAAGGAATAAAAATAAAATTGGGTTGCCTCCCAACAAGCGCTATCGTTTAACTCCCCTAGCTATGCATAAAAGCAAGGATAGATCTAGGTATTGTCATCTTTGGTATGCAAACCATAAGTGGCTCTCATAATAGATTCATAAGGTAATTTAATTTTATTTCTAAAGTGTTCCATGCCCTTCCTTAACGTAAATTGGAATCTAATATTCCCTTCCTTCATATCAATAATTGCACCAATCGTTCTAAGGAAAGGTCTACCAAGAATAATAGGACATGAAGGATTGCAATCTATATCAAGAACAATGAAATCTACGGGCACATAGTTCCTATTTGCAACAATAAGAACATCATTAATTCTTCCCATAGGTTTCTTAATGGTGGAATCTGCAAGGTGCAAGTTTAGAGAACAATCATCAAATTCACGGAAACCTAGCAAATCACACAAAGTTTTTGGAATCGTGGAAACACTTGCACCCAAATCACACAAAGCATAGCATTCATGATCTTTAATTTTAATTTTTATTGTAGGTTCCCACTCATCATAAAGTTTTCTAGGGATAGAAACTTCCAATTCAAGTTTTTCTTCATAAGATTGCATCAAAGCATCAACGATATGTTTAGTAAAAGCTTTATTTTGACTATAAGCATGAGGAGAATTTAGCACGGATTGCAACAAGGAAATACAATCTATCAAAGAGCAATTATCATAATTAAATTACTTGAAATCCAAGATAGTGGGTTCATTGCTATTTAAAGTTTTGACCTCTCCAATCCCACTTTTATCAACTTTTGCATCAAGATCAAAAAAATCCAAATTTTTGGGACGCCTTCTAACTAAAGTTGACTCATCTCCAGTCCATCATTATCAATATTCATATTGCAAAACAAATATTTAATAGGGGACACATCAATTACTTTTAGATCTTCATCTTTATTATCATGAAAACTTTCCTGTTTAGCGGCCATCTTATTAACTAAGGTGGCTTGCTTATCCGAGATTTCAGCAATTAATTTTTCAAGATGAGCAAGATGAGATTTTAAACCATAAAATTCCTTAGACATATCATTGAGCTATTTACTCATGAAACCGATAAAACTTTTTTTTCTTTAAGCTCGTTTATAAAGAAATTATTATGCTCAAACAGCAAGGACATAAAACTTCTAACGTTGTTTTTGATTTCTTCCAACCTTCTAAGGTGAGGGTCAACTCCTTTTGGTAAATCCATAAGGGCAACAACCAACAAGAGGCAAGCGAAAAAGAGTCGAACGGAAAAGAGAGGGCAAAAGGAAAAGAGGGCGAATAAAACGGCAAGGGTGAAGTGGGGGAGAGGAAAACGAGAGGCAAATTGCAAATAATGTAATGCAAAGGATAAGAGTTGTGATGGGTACTTGGTATGTCTTGACTTGGCGTAGATCTCCCCGGCAATGGCGCCAGAAATCATTCTTGCTACCTCTTGAGCACTGCGTTGGTTTTCCCTTGAAGAGGAAAGGGTGGTGCAGTAAAGCAACGTAAGTATTTCCCTCAGTTTTTGAGAACCAAGGTATCAATCCAGTAGGAGACCACGCGTGAGTCACCTCGTACCTACACGAACAAATAAGAACCTCTCAACCAACGCGATAAAGGGGTTGTCAATCCCTTCGCGACCACTTGCAAGAGTGAGATCTGATAGAGATGATAATAATAAGATAAGTATTTTTGGTATTTTTATGATATAGATTGAAAGTAAAGATTACAAAATAAAATAGATTGGAAACTTGTATGATGGAAAATAGACCCGGGGACCATAGGTTTCACTAGTGGCTTCTCTCAAGATAGCATAAGTATTACGGTGGGTGAACAAATTATTGTCGAGCAATTGATAGAAAAGCGAATAATTATGAGAATATCTAGGCATGATCATGTATATAGGCATCACGTCTGTGACAAGTAGACCGACTCCTGCCTGCATCTACTACTATTACTCCACACATCGACCGCTATCCAGCATGCATCTAGAGTATTAAGTTCATAAGAACAGAGTAACGCCTTAAGCAAGATGACATGATGTAGAGGGATAAACTCATGCAATATGATGTAAACCCCATCTTTTTATCCTCGATGGCAACAATACAATACGTGTCGTTTCCCTTTCTGTCACTGGGATCAAGCACCGCAAGATTGAACCCAAAGCTAAGCACTTCTCCCATTGCAAGAAAGATCAATCTAGTAGGCCAAACCAAACTGATAATTCGAAGAGACTTGCAAAGATAAACCAATCATACATAAAAGAATTCAAAGCAGATTCAAATATTGTTCATAGATAAACTTGATCATAAACCCACAATTCATCGGATCTCGACAAACACACCACAAAAGAAGATTACATCGAATAGATCTCCAAGAGAATCGAGGAGAACTTTGTATTGAGATCCAAAGAGAGAGAAGAATCCATCTAGCTACTAGCTATGGACCCGAAGGTCTGAGGTAAACTACTCACACATCATCGGAGGGGCCATGGAGTTGATGTAGAGGCCCTCCACGATCGATGCCCCCTCCGGGGGAGCTACGGAAAAGGCCCCAAGATGGGATCTCTTGGGTACATAAGGTTGCAGCGGTGGAAATAGGGTTTTGTGGTGCTCCTGGATGTTTGCGGGGTATATGAATATATATATAGGACGAAGAAGTAGGTTGGTGGAGCTACGAGGGGTCCATGAGGGGGGAGGGCGCGCCCAGGGGGTAGGCGCGCCCCCTTCCTCGTGGCCACCTTGTTGATTGCTTGACGTCCACTCCAAGTCCTCGGGATCACATTTGTTCCAAAAATCACGTTCCCGAAGGTTTCATTCCGTTTGGACTCCGTTTGATATTCCTTTTCTGTGAAACACTGAATAGGCAAAAAAACAACAATTTGGGTTGGGCCTCTGGTTAATAGGTTAGTCCCAAAAATAATATAAAAGTGTAAAATAAAGCATGTTATCATCCAAAATAGATAATATAATAGCATGGAACAATCAAAAATTATAGATACGTTGGAGACGTATCAGCGAACAAAGGTATATGCGATATACATGTTATTGATGTATACCTTACTAGAGCTCGCAGTAGCACCTGGTTATTTGATACTGGTTCTATTGCTACTATTTGCAAATCAAAACAGGGACTACGGATTGAGCGAAGATTGGTTAAGGACGAGGTGACGATGCGTGTAGGAAATGGTTCCAAAGTCGATGTGATCGCCGTCGGCACGCTACCTCTACATCTACCTTCGGGATTAATTTTAGACCTGAATAATTGTTATTTGGTGCCAGCGTTAAGCATGAATATTATATCTGGATCTTTTTTGATGCAAGACGGTTATTCATTTAAATCTGAGAATAATGGTTGTGCTATTTATACGAGTAATATCTTTTATGGTCATGCACCCTTGAAGAGTGGTCTATTTGTGTTAAATCTCGATAGTAGTAATACACATATTCATAATGTTGAAGACAAAAGATGCATAGTTGATAATGATAGTGCAACTTATTTGTGGCACTGCCGTTTAGGTCATATTGTTGTAAAGGGCATGAAGAAACTCCATACTGATGGACTTCTAGAATCACTTGATTATGAATCACTTGGTATTGCGAACCATGCCTCATGGGCAAGATGACTAAAACTCCGTTCTCCGGAACTATGGAGCGAGCAACAAATTTGTTGGAAATCATACATACTGATGTATATGGTCTGATGAATATTGAGGCTCGCGGTACGTATCTTTATTTTCTCACCTTCAAAGATGATTTGAGCAGATATGGGTATATCTACTTAATAAAACATAAGTCTGAAACATTTGAAAAGTTCAAAGAATTTCATAGTGAAGTGGAAAATTATCATAACAAGAAAATAAAGTTTCTACGATCTGATCGTGGAGGAGAATATTCGAGTTACGAGTTTGGTCTACATTTGAAACAATGCGGAATAGTTTCGCAACTCACACCACCCGGAACACCACATCGTAATGGTGTGTCTGAACGTCGTAATCGTACTTTACTAGATATGGTGCGATCTATGATGTCTCTTACTCATTTACCGCTATCGTTTTGGGGTTATGCTTTAGAGACGGCTGCATTCACTTTGAATAGGGAACCATCGAAATCCGTTGAGACGACGCCTTATAAACTGTGGTTTGGCAAGAAACCAAAGTTGTCGTTTCTTAAAGTTTGGGGCCACGATGCTTATGTGAAAAAGCTTCAACCTGATAAGCTTGAACCCAAATCGTAGAAATGTGTATTCATAGGATACCCAAAAGAAACTATTGGGTACACCTTCTATCACAGATCCGAAGGCAAGACATTTGTAGCTAAGAATGGATCCTTTCTAGAAAATGAGTTTCTATCGAAAGAAGTGAGTGGGAGGAAAGTAGAACTTGATGAGGTAACTGTACCTGCTCCCTTATTGGAAAGTAGTTCATCACAGAAACTGGTTCTTGTGACACCTACACCAATTAGTGAGGAAGGTAATGATAATGATCATGAAACTTCAGATCAAGTTACTATCAAACCTCATAGGTCAACCAGAGGAAGATCTGCACCAGAGTGGTATGGTAATACTGTTTTGGAAGTCATTTACTTGACCATGAAGAACCTACGAACTATGAAGAAGCGATGGTGAGCCCAGATTCCACAAAATGGCTTGAGGCCATGAAATCTGAGATGGGATCCATGTATGAGAACAAAGTGTGGACTTTGGTTGACTTGCCCGATGATCGACAAGCTATCGAGAATAAATGGATCTTCAAGAAGAAGACTGACGCTGACGGTAATGTTACTTTCTACAAAGCTCGACTTGTTGCGAAAGGTTTTTGACAAGTTCAAGGGGTTGACTACGATGAGACATTCTCACCCGTAGCAATGCTTAAGTCTGTCCGAATAATGTTAGCAATTGCCGCATTTTATGATTATAAAATTTAGCAAATGGATGTAAAAACTCCATTCCTGAATGGATTTCTAGAAGAAGAGTTGTATATGATGCAACCTGAAGGTTTTGTCGATCCAAAGGGTACTAACAAAGTGTGCAAGCTCCAGCGATCAATTTATGGACTGGTGCAAGCCTCTCATAGTTGGAATAAACGTTTTGATAGTGTGATCAAAACATATGGTTTTATACAGACTTTTGGAGAAGCCTGTATTTACAAGAAAGTGAGTGGGAGCTCTGTAGAATTTCTAATATTATATGTGGATGACATATTGTTGATTGGAAATGATATAAAATTGATGGATAGCATAAAAGGATACTTGAATAAGAGTTTTTCAATGAAAGACCTCGGAGAAGCTGCTTATATATTGGGCATCAAGATCTATAGAGATAGATCAAGACGCTTAATTGGACTTTCACAAAGCACATACCTTGATAAAGTTTTGAAGAAGTTCAAAATGAATCAAGCAAAGAAAGGGTTCTTGCCTGTGTTACAAGGTGTGAAGTTGAGTAAGACTCAATGCCCGACCACTGCAGAAGATAGAGAGAAAATGAAAAGTGTTCCCTATGCTTCAGCCATAGGCTCTATCATGTATGCAATGCTTTGTACCAGACCTGATGTGTGCCTTGCTATTAGTTTAGCAGGGAGGTACCAAAGTGATCCAGGAGTGGATCACTTGACAGCGGTCAAGAACATCCTGAAATAACTGAAAAGGACTAAGGATATGTTTCTCGCTTATGGAGGTGACAAAGAGCTCATCGTAACTGTTAGTTGGAGCAGTTCTAAACCGCAAACCGGATACGTATTTATATTGAACGGTGGAGCTGTTAGTTGGAGCAGTTCTAAACAAAGCGTTGTGGCGGGATCTACGTGTGAAGCGGAGTACATAGCTGCTTCGGAAGCAGAAAATGAAGGAGTTCATATCCGATCTAGGTGTCATACCTAGTGCATCGGGTCCAATGAAAATCTTTTGTGACAATACTGGTGCAATTTCCTTGGCAAAGGAATCCAGATTTCACAAAAGAACCAAGCACATCAAGAGATGCTTTAATTCCATTTGGGTTCAAGTCTAGGTGGGAGACAGAGATTTGCAAGATACATATGGATCTGAATGTTGCAGACCCGTTGACTAAGCCTCTTCAACAAGCAAAACATGATCAACACCAAGACTCCATGGGTGTTAGAATCATTACTGTGTAATCTAGATTATTGACTCTAGTACAAGTGGGAGACTGAAGTAAATATGCCCTAGAGGCAATAATAAAGTTATTATTTATTTCCTCATATCATGATAAATGTTTATTATTCATGCTAGAATTGTATTAACCGGAAACATAATACATGTGTGAATACATAGACAAACAAAAGTGTCACTAGTATGCCTCTACTTGACTAGCTCATTGATCAAAGATGGTTGAGTTTCCTAGCATAGACATGAGTTGTCATTTGATCAACGGTATCACATCATTAGGAGAATGATGTGATTGACATGACCCATTCCGTTAGCTTAGCACTTGATCGTTTAGTTTATTGCTATTGCTTTCTTCATGACTTATACATGTTCCTATGACTATGAGATTATGCAACTCCCGATTACCGGAAGAACACTTTGTGTGCTACCAAACGTCACAACGTAACTGGGTGATTATAAAGGTGCTCTACAGGTGTCTCTGATGGTGTTCGTTGAGTTGGCATAGATCGAGAATAGGATTTATCACTCCGATTATCGGAGAGGTATCTCTGGGTCCTCTCGGTAATGCACATCACTATAAGCCTTGCAAGCAATGTGACAAATGAGTTAGTTACGGGATGGTGCATTACGGAACAAGTAAAGAGACTTGCCGGTAACAAGATTGAACTAGGTATAGAGATACCGACGATCGAATCTCGGGTAAGTAACATACCGATGACAAAGGGAACAACGTATGTTGTTATGCGGTTTGACCGATAAAGATCTTCGTAGAATATGTAGGAACCAATATGAGCATCCAGGTTCCGCTATTGGTTATGGACCGGAGATGTGTCTTGGTCATGTCTACATAGTTCTCGAACCCGTAGGGTCCGCACGCTTAAAGTTTTGTGACGATCGGTATTATGAGTTTTTGTGTTTTGATGTACCGAAGGTAGTTTGGAGTCCCAGATATGATCACGGACATGACGAGGAGTCTCGAAATGGTCGAGACGTAAAGATCGATATATTGGACGACTATGTTCGGACACAGGAAGTGTTTCGGGAGGTTTCGGACATATACCGGACTACCGGGGGGTTACCGGAACCCCCCGGGGAGTATATTGGGCCTAATGGGCCTTAGTGGGAGAAGAGGAGGGCTGGCCAGGGCAGTCGCGCGCTCCCTCCCCCTCTAGTCCGAACTGGACAAGGAGGGGGCGGCGCCCCCCTTTCCTTCTCTTCTTCTCTCCCTTCCTCTCCTACTCCTACTCCTACTTGGAAGGGGGGAGTAGGACTCCTCATGGGGCGCACCATAGGAGGCCGGCCCCCTCCCCCTCCTCCACTCCTTTATATACGGGGAGGGGGGCACCCCTTGGAGACACAACAATTGATCATTGATCTTTTAGCCGTGTGTGGTGCCCCCCTCCACCATAATCCACCTCGGTCATATCATAGCGGTGCTTAGGCAAAGCCCTGCGTCGGTAGCTTCATCAACACCGTCACCACGCCGTCGTGCTGACGAAGCTCTTCCCGGAAGCTCTACTGGATTGTGAGTTCACGGGATGTCACTGAGATGAACGTGTGCTGAACGCGGAGGTGTCGTACGTTCGGTACTAAGGATCGGTCGATCATGAAGACGTACGACTACATCAACCACGTTGTCATAATGCTTCCGCTTACAGTCTACGAGGGTACGTAGACGACACTCTCCCCTCTCGTTTCTATGCATCACCATGATCTTGCGTGTTCGTAGGAATTTTTTTGAAATTACTACGTTCCCCCACACTCTTCAACTGAATTTCTTATAGGGGCACTGTATCTCTTAGAGGAATATCGGCCATCTCAGCATGGTACTTCTTCAACTGGGAAACGTGAAACACATCGTGAACTCCTGACAATCCTTCGGGTAACTCCAACTTGTAGGCCACTTCTCCCATACGCTCCTAAACTCGGTATGGTCCTACAAATCTCGAGGATAACTTTCCCTTAACTCCAAATCGTTTAACACCTCGCAGTGGTGATACACGAAGATATGCTCTATCTCCAATTTCATAGACTACTTCCTTGCGTTTAGTATCGGCATAACTCTTCTTCCTGGACTGAGCTACCTTCAGTCTATCTTGAATCAACTTAACCTTCTCTTCAGACTCTTTGATCAAATCTGGTCCAAACAACTGACGGTCTCTGACTTCATCCCACATTAACGGTGTCCTACACCTTCTACCAGACAAAGCTTCGAAAGGTGCCATCTTCAAACTAGCCTGATAACTATTGTTGTATGAGAACTCTACGTAGGGCAAATTATCGTCCCAACTAGATCCATAATCAAGTGCACAAGCTCTCAACATGTCCTCCAGAATCTGATTGACTCTCTCGGTCTGTCCATCTGTCTACGGATGAAAGGCTGTACTGAACTCTAGCCCGGTACCCAAAGTCTGGTGCAACTAATTCCAAAACTTCGAGGTAAACTGTGTTCCTCTATCTGATACGATGGTCCTCGGAACTCCATGCAGACATACGACCCTGGTCATATATATCTTGGCCAACTTCGCGCTTGTATAAGTGGTTTTGACGGGGATAAAGTGAGCCACTTTGGTCAAGCGATCAACTACTACCCAGATGGAATCATATCCTGATCGTGTCCTGGGTAATCTGGTGATGAAATCCATGCCAAGCTTGTCCCACTTCCATTCGAGTATCGGCATAGGCTGTAATAATCCATCTGGCTTCTCATGTTCTGCCTTCACTCTCTGGCATACATCACATACTGCTACATACTCGGCAATATCCTTCTTCATACCTGTCCAGCAGAAACGTTCCTTCAAATCCAAATACATCTTAGTGTTTCTGAGGTGAATCGAGTATGGCGATTCATGAGCTTCCTGAAGTATTAACTTCCTAATCTCCGCATTATTGGGCACATATACATGATCCTCAAACCATAAAGTTTCATGCTCATCCTCACGAAAACCCTTGGCTTTTCCTTTGCTCATTTTCTCCTTTATCTCAGCAATTTCCTTATCATCCTTCTGAGCTTCTCGAATCTTTCCCAATAATGTGGAGTGAACCTCCATTGCTGCAACAAAACCTCTTGGAACTATCTCCAAGCGAAGTTCCTTGAGATCGTCGACTAACTCCTGCAGTAATCCTCGGTATTGACATAAATCTTGTGGCTCAAAGCGTGTGCTACGACATTGGCCTTTCTTGGATGATAATGCAACTTCATATCATAATCCTTTATGAGTTCCAACCATCTCCTCTATCTGAGGTTTAACTCCTTCGACGTGAAAATATATTTCAAACTCTTGTGATCCGTGTACACATCACATCGGTTTCCAATCAGAAAATGTCTCCAAGTCTTGAGCGCATGCACTACTGCTGCTAACTCCAAATCATGCATGGCATAATTCAACTCGTGAGGTCGAAGCTGTCGTGAGGCATATGATACAACTCTTCCGTCTTGCATAAGTACACCTCCAAGTCCCAAGCTAGAAGCATCGCAATACACTTGGAAATCCTTGCGTATGTCCGGAAGAATTAGCACTAGGGCTGTAACGAACCGTTTCTTCAACTCTTGAAAACTGGCCTCACATTCCTCGGTCCATTTAAATTTGGTGTCCTTCTTCGACAACTCCGTCATGGGTTTCGCAATCTTGGAAAGATTCTCAATGAACCTCATGTAGTAACCTGCAAGTCCCAGAAAACTGCGGATCTCTCCTACTGAGGTGGGTGCCAACCACTCAGTGACAGACTGGACCTTGGTAGGGTCTACTGCTATACCTTCTCCTGATATAACATGTCTAAGAAATCCAACTTCCTTCAACCAAAATTCACATTTGCTGAACTTGGCATATAGGTGATGTTCCCTGAGCTTCTCGAGAACTAATCGCACTACGCCAAGCCTACCAAGTACTCATCATAAACTCTCATCTCTTGCATTACATTATTCGCCATTCGCCTCTCGTTTTCCTCTCCCCCACTTCTAAAACGATTTTTGAAAAGATTTGCCCTTTTCTTCGCCCTTATTTTGTTTGCTTTCTCGTTTGCTATCTTTGCTTGTGTTGCCATGAGCCCTCTATTGGCTTGCATCTTCGCTTGCTAAAAAACTATTGATATGGATCCTCATCCACTTGATAATCTTTTTAAGAGATCCAATTATGATGAACCAATTGCTAGTGAGTTGAGTGCACTAGATTATCTTTATGAGGTTTTGCTTGAAATTCATGAATCTGAAAATTGTGATGAAGTGTTGAAAGAAGACATTTATGAAGTGATTCACGATAGCTCCTTGAATGAAAAGCATGATTGCAATGATATTGTTATAAATTCTATTAATGTCAGTTGTTAGTGATATGCAAAACCCTAAGCTTGGGGATGCTAGTTTTGCTATGTCCACTACTTGTTGCAATGATCATGATTGGGGTGATTCTTCTTAATCTTAAAAATTTATTTAAGCCCCATCATGAATATGAGATTGATAATAATGTTTGCAATAATATTAAAAGTTGGTTTGGAAGAGTGTCAACTTTAGATCCCACATATTTGGAAAATGTTCAATCTTATGAAGTTTCTGATAAAAGTGGGTTTGGAGAACTCATGATTTTATTTGATGATAATCCCACTATTTTGGAAGAGTGTCAACTTTGCATGCATGTGGATCATGTAGAGAAAATTTTATGTGATACTTATATTGTTGAATTTGATTATGATCCTACATGTAATTATTATGAGAGAGGAAAATATGGTTGTAGAAATTTTCATGTTACTAAATTACCTCTCGTTACGTTGAGATTGCTATCGTTTCTTTCTTCTTCCTTGCATATGCTAGTTTTTGTTTGTCTTAATAATTTGTTTGCTTATAAAATGCATATGCATCGGAAGTAAGCTAGACTTAAACTTTCTGATGAACCTGACATCTTTGGTTGATCTGGGATGCGCAACGGGGTTATCCAAGCCAAAATATCCCCTTGAGGTACTTATCTTTTGAATCTTATGCAACATGACACCGTGGTTCTCTTGTATAGTGTTGAATTCTTTATGATTAAAGCAAGTTTGAAGCCTTTTGCACTTCCTTTCATCTTATTTTTCTAGCTTCTATGGTATCGTGCCTTTTGTTTGTCTTAATAATTTGTTTGCTTATAAAATTGTAACACCCCGGTGTAATGATGCTACAGTAACCCCTGGGGTTCAGTTAATTATTTTGCTAAACAAGTGCTTGATAATCTTTGTCTCCTCTCTCTTTCAAATTCCAGTTGAATTCAAATTCAAATTTTGTGTGGAATCCAAAATGCTCAAACATGAAAACTAAAATGCTCATCATGTGGGAAGTATTCTTCTGGTAATATTGGTGGTGAACCAACATTTTTGCAAAATGTGAAGGTGGCCTAAAATAGCTAAAACAGAAAAGCAAAAAAGAAAAGAAAAGAAAAAGGGAAAGCAAATAAAAGAAGGGGAAGGGGCCAGAGCCCCTGGCCTCCCCATGGGCCTCGCCCACCCTCCAGCCCGGTCAGTGGCCCAAACAGCCATGTGGCCCATCCCCCTCCCACTGTGCTATCCCTCCGACTGTTCAACCGACTGGGCTTGCCTCGCGCGTCGCTAGCCGAACCCCTCGCCGTCGACGAGGAGGATAACGGTCGACCCCTCCCTCGACGCCTGACCTCCTCCCACCTACTCCACTCCCTGTCTCGCCTCCCGGCCACCCTCTCTCCCCTCTTTTGTCTGGCGCTCACCTACCGAGCGCCGTCGACGCCATGGCGCCACCATAGCCACGGGCCACCCTCTTCCTCCCGCCGCTCCTTGTCCATACGATCCTCGGATCTTACGTGGCTACGCAAGCACCTGGAGCCGGGAGCAACGGAGCACACATCCGTCTTCTTCCTCCTTGGGCCGACGGACTTCCGTCGGTCTGATTCGCTCCGACGACGCTCTCCCCAGCGCGCTTAAGCACAACTACAGGCTCACTGTAAGCCTGCGCTTCTTTCCTCTCTCTTCCTCGAGCTTTTCCTCCGCCGTAGCCGCTGCTCCGCTAGCACCCGCACGCACCGCCGCCGACGAGCTCGCCGTCGTGGCCTTCGCCACTGTAACGCGCGGCTGAGCCTCGCATCGAGCTCCGGGAGCTCGTGCGAGTCCAACGCCACCACTAGCGCACCTCCCCGTTCCTCCTAGCGCCGTTTCCACGAACGCCCGAACGCGTCGCCGCCTCCGCTCGCCGTCGGCGTGCTTCTGGTGACCAAATGGTCAAGGGCTAGCAACCGTTGGCCTCGCCGCAACGCGTACGCTCTGCCCCGCCTGTCCGTTCGCTCGCTAACGTGCTGCATCACCATCACCATCGAGCGCCCGAAGGCCACCGCCGCCCGTGCTCCATGCTGACGCCGTTTCCGGCCGCCTCGGGGCCGACCACCAGCGTGGTTAGCTGCGGCTCGCCGCTCCTGTTCGAACGCGCCCTCGCGCGCGCGAAATGACCCCCTGTAGGCGAAATCCGACGAGGCCCGAGGCCCTCCGCCGCATTTTGGCGTCGCCAGCGTCGAGCCGCCGGCACCGCCGACGTGGCTGGCCTGGGGCACCCCAGTGCCACTGCCAGTGGGCCCCATGGGCCCCAGTTGACTGGGTTGACCCAGTCAACTGCTGACTGGGCAGCCCCGTGTCTCTGACAAGCGGGCCCCACCGCACATTTAAGTTAATTAAAACATTTAATAATTAAATCTAATTAGTTAACCTAATCAGTCACTGGCTACTGGGGCCCATGCCCCCTAACTAACCCTGTTAGTTTAGTTAAGCCTCTGTTAGACAGAGAGGCTGACAGGTGGGTCCCACCTGTCAGTTTGACTGGTCAGCAGAGCTGACGCAGTGCTGATGTCACTGCTGACGCAATAAACCTTTTCTGATTTTAAAATAATTCAGAAATTGGTTTAAACTTCGAAAATCCATAACTTCTAAACCGTAGCTCGGATGAAAATGTTTTCTATATGAAAGTTGCTCAGAAAAATCCAACGAATGCAAATGCGCGGTCCTTTCACCTGTCACATGCCCCTAGCATGCTGAACAAGGAACCGTCCCCTCTCTTTCATCTGTCTAGAATCCGCCTAACGCCGGAAATTCATCCTCGGATGTTTATCCCCTCCGTCTGCAACATGTAGTACTACGTTAGGGCAACCCTAGCTCTACCATTGTCATGTTATGCCTTGTGATGCATTGATTGCTCTATATTTACTGTTTCTTCCCCCTCTTCTCTCCGGTAGACCCCGAGACTGATGATATCGCTGTGATCGACTACGTCACCGACGACCCCTCCTTCTTGTCAGAGTAACCAGGCAAGCAAACCCCCCTTGAGCATTCTGATATCGCCTATTTCTTTTCCTCTCATGCTTGCATTAGAACTGCTACTGCTTTCTGTATGATCCTACTCTGATGCATAGCCTGTTGTTGTTACCTGCTTTCTTACCTTACCTGCTTATCCTAAACTGCTTAGTATAGGATGGTTAGTGATCCATCAATGACCCCCACCTTGTCCCAGTTGCCCCGCTTTATGTTTGATGACTCGATCAACATGATCGACGTCCAGGCCCCGACACCGCATATCACCCACCCCCCTAGTTGTATGAATCTGCAGAGTTACCATCGAGTGCCGAGGGTGGAACCTCTTACATCACTCCTGATGAGATCTCCGTAGTGAAGCTTTACGGTCGAGGTCATCGAGGGTGATTTCCTCCTTAACCACTTCCATTACGACTCTGTCGTGCAACCCATCAAACGTGAACCTTGAGGGTGGATCCTCTTATGTTCACCTTGATGACAACATCGAGTGGGATTCGCCGGGGGTGATTCCTCAGGTTTTCCCCTTGGTGTTAGACACACAGTTACTATGGTTACTATGACTTTGCACTGAACCATGTTACTAAAGACAGGTCGACCCTGAGTGGTACCCGCGCGAGCTTAATTGCGAGTGATGTGGAGTCGGGTTGACCTGGAAGGTGCTCGCGAGATACTTACGAGGCGTGGCCGGGCATTCTTAGCCCTTGCCGCAAGTACTCGAGACGGGGCGACGGGGTCACATCGATCGTGAGTCTCTGCTCCTTACCGCGCGTTCCTAATCCACTACGATTTGGATATTTGATCCGAGGGGCCTCTGGCCTGATAGCACTAACCATCACGTGGGCATAGTATGGGCGTTCTGCGTCGTATGCATCAGCCGAAGCTTAATAGACGTTAGCGACTGAGCGGCGCGCGCCGGGTTGGACTGCGGAAGCTCCTGCCTTGTTGAAGGAGGTAGCTAGGTCTGCTCACCGTCCGCGTACGCAACATGCAGGAATTCCCGGGGAGATGGCCCATGACCCCTGGGGGCATAGGTTTAGTCCGGCGTGCTGGCCTCTCTATTAAGCCTAGGTCAGGTTGCGGCGTATTGTTTGGCCGAGGCCGGGCATGACCCAGGAAAGTGTGTCTGGCCGGAGTTAATCGAGCATGGTGGGTAAGTTGGTGCACCCCTGCAGGGAAGAAAACATATATCGATAGCCTGTCCTACGGTAACGGAAACTTGGAGTTGTATCCCAATCGATACAACTAGAACTGGATACTTGTGATGAGAAATGAATGGATGGTGATGAGAATTGGATTGTGATGATAACTGGATAGTATGGCTCTGGGATTGCTTTCTCGCAGGGAGTCGAGAAAGCATCTCTGGTCGAGGTTGATAACACTACTGCTACTTTACTTTATGCTACTCTACACCCTCCTGTTGCTGCAAGATGGTGGTTTCCAAAAGATGCTAGACTTCGATAGGCTAGGCTTTCCCCTTCCCTTCTGGCATTCTGTAGTTTAGTCCATAGATACAACCCATCTCCTTTGATACAGATGCATACTTGGTTTAGATCTGATGTAAGTCTTGTGAGTACTTTGGATGAGTACTCACGGTTGCTTTGCTACCTCTTTTTCCCCTATACCCGGTTGTTGCGACCAGATGACAGATCCCAGGAGCCAGACGACGCCACTGAAGACTACTACTACCCGGAGGATGCCTACTACTACGTGAAGACCGCGGACAACTAGGAGTAGTTAGGAGGCTCCCAGGCAGGAGGCCTTGCCTTTTTGATCGTTGTTGCTTTTGTGCTAGCCTTCTTAAGGCACACTTGTCTAACTTATGTATGTACTCAGATATTATTGCTTCCGCTGACTCTTGTGTATTTGAGCTTATGTATTCGAGCCCTCGAGGCCCCTGGCTTGTAATATAAAGCTTGTATTATTTTAATTTGTGTCTAGAGTTGTGTTGTGATATCTTCCCGTGAGTCCTTGATCTTGATCGTACACATTTGCGTGTATGATTAGTGTATGATTGAATCGAGGGCGTCACAAGTTGGTATCAGAGCCGACTGCCTGTAGGTAGCCCCCTTTCCAACTCCTTGTCTGAAGTCGAGTCTAGTCACTACAAAAACTTTTACTAACATGGTTGTGTGGCTTACGGGCCCGCGTCGCCATATGGGTGCTATTTGGATATTTTATTCCTCGTCTATACTCTGGGACTCTGATCTCTCTTCTATTCGGGTTTAAATGGTTTTACTAACTCTAACATTAGGATCCCGTGACCACATTCACCCCAAAGCTGGATAAGCCATAGTTTTCCTTAGAATAGTATTCTGGATAGTACACACACTGTCGTGATGACAACGAAGTGGTATCCATCGTACCTCTTTCATTATGCATGTTTCATCATGAATGATCCTTGTTTTTACAAATGCTCAATGCTGAACTACCCCCTGTTACTGTTAGCAGGATGGTTAGACCCGCTGGTCGTGGCCGTGGTGCCAACGATCCACCACCGCCCGAATTCTTTGCTGGAATGATGCAACAATTTGAGCTGAACCGCCAGTTCATGGAGGGAATGATGGCTCAGTTTCCTCGTCCGAACATGAATCAAAAGCCAACCCCAGGAACTCTGCAGGACTTCATGTGTCTCAACCCAACTATTTACCGCAGCTCAACTCAACCCCTTGATGCTGATGACTGGCTCCGCGACATCACATATGAAATGGAGTCTGCTAGTGTGGCCCCTGCTAGCTATGTCACCTTTGCATCTTTCTTTCTGAAGGGTCCCGCTGCTCAATGGTGGGATAGCCACAGGCATACCCTACCTGCTGGAACAGTCATCACTTGGCCGGATTTCCAAGTTGCCTTCCGTGCCCGCTTCATTCCTCATGGAATCATGGACAGGAAGAAGCGAGATTTCCGCAACCTCACCCAAGGCAACAATACTGTAGATGCTTATCAGCGGGAATTTCTGGACTTGTCTCGTTATGCTAAAGAAGACATTGCAACTGATGCTCGTAGGCAAGAAAAGTTCCGTGATGGACTTCACCCTGATATTAAGCTAGCACTGCTCGCTCATGACTTTGCCGACTTCGCCACCTTGATGAACAAGGCTATTCAGGTTGAGACTGGTCTTCAGGAACACCAGGGATCCCTTAGGCGTAGCCGTGACGCTGGCTCATCTTTGGGCTCGTCAGCGCAGAAGCGTTGGATATGGATTCCCCACAATATGTATCGTCCAACTGCACCTGCACCAAGACAGTCCTATGCCGCACCTCATCTGCCTCCTCCACCGCAGAGGTAGCCCCTTCGGGCTGTACCACCCCAAGCTTCTGCTCCCAATCCCAATGATGATCTGTGCTTCAAGTGTGGCCTTCCGGACCATCGTTCCAGGAACTGCCCTCAGAATCAGAACCAGCTGGCTTTGCCTTCAACTGGCTGTAACAACCAGCCCCACAACAACAATGCCAGACCTTATGGTCGTGTTCAGGCTAATCATGTTGATTTGAATGAAGCTCAAGACCAGCCTGCTACTGTGATGGGTACTCTTCTTGTTAATTCAGTACCAGCATCTGTTTTATTTTATTCAGGAGCATCACATTCATTCATGTCAGAAAGTTTTGCATATGCACACGACATTCGATGCGAGCCCATGAACACTCCGATTGTGGTACGCACCCCTGCGGGCCGATGTCAAACTACCATGATTGGTCGCAATGTTTCCGTTGAGATTGAAGGGTTGGAATTTCTTGTTTCCCCCATTATTCTGGAGTCTTCCAATATCGACCTCATTCTGGGAATGGAATGGTTGAAAGCGCATACTGCTTCTATCATTTGCGCCGCCAAGGCCGTTCACCTCCTACATCCTTCCGATGAGATAGTAAGCTACCATGCTCAACTTGTTCAAAATGCTGAAGCGCGACTTTATGTCTTGAATGCGTTGAACGCAGCACCTCTTGAGGGAATTGAAAAGATTCCAGTTGTTCGCGACTTCCTAGATGTCTTTTCAGAAGAACTTCCAGGGATACCCCCTGCCCAGGCTGTCGAGTTCGTCATCGATTTGAAACCAGGCACCATTCCTATTGCCAAACGACCCTACAAGATGCCACCTCATGAACTCCTTGAACTTAAGGAGGAAATCGACAAATCTCTTCGCAGTGGTTTCATTCGTCCAAGTTCCTCGGCTTGGGGAGCACCTTCTCTCTTTGTAAAGAAGAAGGATGGAACGAACCGTTTGGTCCAAGACTATCGTCCTATCAACCAAGCTACAATTCAGAACAAATATCCGCTTCCTCGGATCAATGATCTGTATGATCAACTGGCTGGTTCATCAATATTCTCTAAACTCGACTTGAGGTTGGGTTACCACCAGATCCGTGTTCGTGAAGAGGATACTCCAAAGACCGCATTCGTCACTCGTTATGGTTCTTACGAGTACACCGTCATGTCTTTTGGCTTGACCAATGCTCCAGGCACTTTCTCTCGTCTGATGAACTACATATTCATGGATTACCTCGACAAGTTCGTCGTAGTCTATCTGGATGATATTCTGGTATATTCGAAGAACAAAGAAGAACATGCTGAACATCTTCGACTTGTTCTAGAGAAGCTTCGAGAACATCAACTTTATGCCAAGTATTCCAAGTGCGAATTCTGGTTCCTGAAGTCACCTACCTTGGTCATGTCATCTCCAAGGATGGTATTGCCGTCAACCCAGAGCGACGTTCAGGCTATTCTTGACTGGACCCCTCCGAAGACTGTCAAGCAAGTCAGAAGCTTTCTCAGTCTTGCCAGCTATTGTCGTCGCTTTGTCGAGAACTTCTCCAAGATTGCCAAGCCACTGACCAATCTGCTTCACAAAGGCGTTAAGTTCGATTGGACAGACAAATGTCAGGGAAGTTTCCAGGCACTCAAAGACAAGTTGACATCTGCCCCAGTGCTTGCTCCCCCTGATTCTTGCAAGGACTTTGTCATCTATTGCGACGCTTCACGTCAAGGATTAGGCTATGTCCTAATGCAAGAGCGCAGAGTGATTGCTTATGCCTCTCGTCAAGTGCGTCCTCATGAAGAGAACTACCCAGTTCATGACCTTGAGCTTGCTGCGGTTATCTATGCATTGAAACTATGGAGACAGTACATTCTCGGTAATCATTGCGAGATCTTCACTGATCATCAGAGTCTGAAGTATTTGTTTACTCAGCCAGATCTGAACCTCCGTCAGCAGCGATGGATGGAAACTATTGCTGACTACAACTGCGGTATATCTTATACACCTGGCAAGGCTAATGTAATGGCCGATGCCCTGAGCCGTAAGTCTTATTGCAACAATCACATGGTCTTCAAAGCTCAACCCCGCCTTTATGAAGAGCTATGCAAGCTGAACCTTCAACTAGTTCCACAAGGTTCTCTGAATAACCTTGTCCTGGAACCAACTCTGCTGAAAGCAATTAAGTCTGCTCAAGCCAAAGATGCTCACGTGGATTTGATGAAAAAGGATCTTGCCTTAGAGAAATCCAGAGATTTCTCACTTGGTGAAGATGGAACCTTATACTTCAGAGATCGCATTGTCGTACCCCGGTTCGAGCTTATGACAGAGAAGGTGATGAAAGAAGCGCATAATACCCCTCTCTCTATTCATCCGGGAAGTACCAAGATGTATCTAGACATCCGTCAGAAGTACTGGTGGTCTAACATGAAGCAAGACATTGCTCGATATATTGAAGAATGTGACGTTTGTCATCGCGTCAAAGCAGAACATCAGAAACCGGCTGGACTTCTACAACCGCTTCCGATTCCTGAATGGAAGTGGAATAAGATCCAAATGGACTTCGTCACTGGCCTTCCCAAGTCTCAGAAAGGTAATGATGCTATCTTTGTCGTCATCGGCCAATTCTCGAAGGTTGCTTACTTTCTTCCAGTCAAGGAGACTATCACTGCTAGTCAATTAGCAAAACTTGTATATCTCTAGAATTGTGTCACTCCACGGCATTCTGAAGGAGATCAGTTCAGACCGCAGAAGTATATTCACTTCAAAGTTCTGGGATAGTTTCCAGGAGGCAATGGGAACTCATATAACCTGGAGCACTGCTTATCACCCCCAATCCCAAGGCCAAGTCGAGCAAGTCAATCAAATTATTGAAGACATGCTTCGAGCTTGTGTTATTTCTTTTGGCAAGAAGTGGGAAGAATCTCTCCCTTATGCGGAATTCTCTTATAACAATAGTTATCAAGCCAGCTTGAAGATGGCACCCTTCGAAGTGCTTTATGGACGTAAGTGCCGAACCCCTCTGAATTGGTCAGAAAATGGGGAACGGACGCTCATTGGTCCAGACATTATTCAATAAGCTGAAGAGCAGGTTCGCATTGTCCGGGATAATCTCAAGGCGGCCCAGTCCCGTCAGAAGAGCAACTATGACCGGAAACATTAGGGTTCAACTTATCAACCTGGTGAACAAGCTCATCTACGTGTCACTCATTTGAGAGGCACTCATCGGTTCGGAGTCAAGGGCAAGCTAGCTTCGCGCTACATTGGTCCCTTCCGCATCCTCGCCCGTCGTGGACTGGTGGCTTGTCAACTGGAGTTGCCACCTCAGTTCTCTCACGTCCATGATGTCTTCCACGTGTCGCAACTTCGTCGATGCTTCAAGGATCCGGAACGTGAAGTGGATCCGGAACTGATTGAAGTGCAAGATGATCTCACATACAAAGAGCATCCGATCTGCATTCTTGAAGAAGCTGAACGTCGAACACGCCAGAAGGTTACCAAGTTCCTCAAGGTGCAATGGTCAAATCATTCTAAAGATGAAGCCACATGGGAACGCGAGGATAACCTCCGTGCTGAGTACCCCGACCTGTTCCCTTCTACCTCTTAATTCTCGGGACGAGAATTTCTTTTAGAGGAGGAGAGTTGTAACACCCCGGTGTAATGATGTCTTTGTCTCCTCTGGGGTTCAGTTAATTATTTTGCTAAACAAGTGCTTGATCATCTTTGTCTCCTCTCTCTTTCAAATTCTAGTTGAATTCAAATTCAAATTTTGTGTGGAATTCAAAATGCTCAAACATGAAAACTAAAATGTTCATCATGTGGGAAGTATTCTTCTGGTAATATTGGTGGTTAACCAACATTTTTGCAAAATGTGAAGGTGGCCTAAAATAGCTAAAACAGAAAAGCAAAAAAATAAAATAAAATAAAAAGGGAAAGCAAATAAAAAAAGGGGAAGGGGCCAGAGCCCCTGGCCTCCCCCTGGGCCTCGGCCCACCCCTCCACCCAAGTCAGCTGGCCCAACGGGTCATGTGGCCCACTCCCCCTCCCCCTGTCGCTCTCCCCTCCCCCTGTTCAACCGACCATGGGCGCGCGCGCGCGCGTCACCGCCGAACCACCTCGCCATCGACGAGGAGGATAAGGTTGACCCCTCCCCTCGACGCCTCGACCTCCTCCCCACCTACCTCCACTCCCCTGTCTCGCCTCCCAGGCCCACCCCTCTCTCCCCCCTCTCTGTCTCGGCCGCTCACCTCACCCGCGTCGACGCCATGGCCGCGCCATAGCCACGGCCACCCTCTTCCCTGCACCGCGCCTCCCTGTCCATACGATCCGTCGGCGTCGTGTACGCGGCCTACGCCAAGCGCCTGGAGCCGGGGAGCAACGGAGCGCCCACATCGCCGTCTTCTTCCTCCTTGGCCCGATGGACTCCGTCGGCGATTCGCTCCGGCGAGCTCTCCCCCAAGCGTGCTTAAGCACAACTACAGGCTCACTGTAAGCCTGCGCTTCTTTCCCCTCTCTTCCCCGAGCTTTTCCTCCGCCGTAGTCGCTCCTCCGCTAGCACCCGCACGCACCGCCGCCGACGAGCTCGCCGTCGTGGCCTTCGCCACTGTAACGCGCGGCTGAGCCTCGCATCGAGCTCCGGGAGCTTGTGCGAGTCCAACGCCACCACTAGCGCGCCTCCCCGTTCCTCCTAGCACCGTTTTCACGAACGCGTCACCGCCTCCGCTCGCCGCCGGCGTGCTTCTGGTGACCAAATGGTCAAGGGCTAGCGATCGTTGGCCTCGCCCCAACGCGTACGCTCTGCCCCGCCTCTCCGTTCGCTCGCTAACGCGCCGCATCACCATCGCCGTCGAGCGCCCGGAGGCCACCGCCGCCCGTGCTCCACGCCGACGCCGTTTCCGGCCGCCTCAGGGCCGGCCACCAGCGTGGTTAGCTGCGGCTCGCCGCTCCCGTTCGAATACACCCTCGCGCGCGCGAAACGACCCCCTGTAGGCGAAATCCGACGAGGCCCGAGGCCCTCCACCGCATTTTGGCGTCGCCGGCGTCGAGCCGCCGGCCACCGCCGACGTGGCTGGCCTGGGGCCACCCCAGTGCCACTGCCAGTGGGCCCCATGGGCCCGAGTTGGCTGGGTTGACCTACTCAACTGCTGACTGGGCAGCCCCGTGTCCCTAACAAGCGGGCACATTTAAGTTAATTAAAACATTTAATAATTAAATCTAATTAGTTAACCTAATCAGTCACTGACTGCTGGGGCCCACGCCCCCTAACTAACCTTGTTAATTTGTTCAGCCTCTGTTAGACAAAGAGGCTGACAGGTGGGTCCCACCTGTCAGTTTGACTGGTCAGCAGAGCTGACGTAGTGCTGACATCACTGCTGACGCAATAAACCTTTTCTGATTTTAAAATAATTCAGAAATTGGTTTAAACTTCAAAAATCCGTAACTTTTAAACCGTAGCTCGGATGCAAATGTTTTCTATATGAAAGTTGCTCAGAAAAATCCAACGAATCCAAATGCGCGGTCCTTTCACCTGTCACATGCCCCTAGCATGCTGAACAAGGAACCATCCCCTCTCTTTCATCTGACCGGAATCCGCCTAATGCCGGGAATTCATCCTCGGATGTTTATCCCCTCCGTCTACAACATGTAGTACTACGTTAGGGCAACCCTAGCTCTGCTCGTCGTCATGTTATGCCTTGTTATGCATTGATTGCTCTGTATTTACTATTTCTTCCCCCTCTTCTCTCCGGTAGACCCCGAGACGATTATGCCACTGTGATCGACTACGTCACCGACGACCCCTCCTTCTTGTCAGAGCAACCAGGCAAGCAAACCCCCCTTGAGAATTCCGATATCGCCTATTTCTTTTCCTCTCATGCTTGCATTAGAACTGCTACTGCTTTCTGTATGATCCTACTCTGATGCATAGCATGTTGTTGTTACCTGCTTTCTTACCTTACCTGCTTATCCTAAACTGCTTAGTATAGGATGGTTAGTGATCCATCAGTGACCCCCACCTTGTCCTAGTTGCCCCGCTTTATGTTCGATGACTCGATCAATGTGATCAACGTCCAGGCCCCGACACCGCATATCACCCTCCCCCCCTAGTTGTACGACTCTACAGAGTTACCATCGAGTGCCGAGGGTGGAACCTCTTACATCACTCCTGATGAGATCTCCGTAGTGAAGCTTTACGGTCGAGGTCATCGAGGGTGATTTCCTCCTTAACCAGTTCCGTTAAGGCTCTGTCGTGCAACCCATCAAACGTGAACCTCGAGGGTGGATCCTCTTACGTTCACCTTGATGACAACATCGAGTGGAATTCACCGGGGGTGATTCCTCGGGTTTTCCCCTTGGTGTTAGACACACAGTTACTATGGTTACTATGACTTTGCACTGAACCATGTTACTAAAGACGGGTCGACCCTGAGTGGTACCCGCGTGAGCTTAATTGCGAGTGATGTGGAGCCGGGTTGACCTGGAAGGTGCCCGTGAGATACTTACGAGGCATGGCCGGGCATTCTTAGCCCTTGCCGCAAGTACTCGAGACGGGGCGACGGGGTCACATCGATCGTGAGTCTCTGCTCGTTACCGCGCGTTCCTAATCCACTACGATTTGGATATTTGATCCGAGGGGCCTCTGGCCTGATAGCACTAACCATCACGTGGGCATAGTATGGGCATTCTGCGTCGTATGCATCAGCCGAAGCTTAATAGACGTCAGCGATTGAGCGGCGCGCGCCGGGTTGGACTGCGTAAGCTCCTGCCTTGTTGAAGGAGGTAGCTAGGTCTGCTCACCGGCCGCGTACGCAACGTGCAGGAGTTCCCGGGGAGATGGCCCATGACCCCTGGGGGCATAGGTTTAGTCCGGCATGCTGGCCTCTCTATTAAGCCTAGGCCGGGTTGTGGCGTATTGTTTGACCGAGGCCGGGCATGACCCAGGAAAGTGTGTCCGGCCGGAGTTAATCGAGCGTGGTAGGTAAGTTGGTGCACCCCTGCAGGGAAGAAAACATCTATCGATAGCCTATACTACGGTAATGGACACTTGGAGTTGTATCCCGATCGATACAACTAGAACTCGATACTTGTGATGAGAAATGAATGGATGGTGATGAGAATTGGATTGTGATGATAACTGGATAGTATGGCTCTGGGATTGCTTTCTCGCAGGGAGTCGAGAAAGGATCTCTGGCCGAGGTTGATAACACTACTGCTACTTTACTTTATGCTACTCTACTCCCTCCTGTTGCTGCAAGATGGTGGTATCCAGAAGATGCTAGTCTTTGATAGGCTAGGCTTTCCCCTTCCCTTATGGAATTCTGCAGTTTAGTCCACAGATACAGCCCATCTCCTTTGATACAGATGCATACTTGGTTTAGATCTGATGTAAGTCTTGCGAGTAGTTTGGATGAGTACTCACGGTTGCTTTGCTACCTCTTTTTCCCCTATACCCGGTTGTTGCGACCAGATGACGGATCCCAGCAGCCAGACGACGCCACTGAAGGCTACTACTACCCGAAGGATGCCTACTACTACGTGAAGACCGCAGACGACTAGGAGTAGTTAGGAGGCTCCCAGGCAGGAGGCCTTGCCTTTTTGATCGTTGTTGCTTTTGTGCTAGCCTTCTTAAGGCACACTTGTCTAACTTATGTCTGTACTCAAATATTGTTGCTTCCGCTGACTCTTGTGTATTCGAGCTTATGTATTCGAGCCCTCGAGGCCCCTGGCTTGTAATATAAAGCTTGTATTATTTTAATTTGTGTCTAGAGTTGTGTTGTGATATCTTCCTGTGAGTCCTTGATTTTGATCGTACACATTTGCGTGTATGATTAGTGTATGATTGAATCGAGGGCGTCACAAATGCCTATGCATTGGAAGTAAGCTAGACTTAAACTTTCTAATGAACCCGACATCTTTGGTTGATCTGGGACGCGCAACGGAGTTATCCCCGCCAAAATATCCCCTTGAGGTACTTATCTTTTGAATCTTATGCAACATGACACCGTGATTCTCTTGTATAGTGTTGAGTTCTTTATGATTAAAGCAAGTTTGAAGCCTTTTGCACTTCCTTTCATCTTATTTTTCTAGCGTCTACAGTATCGTGCATTGCACACTCTCACATTGAGACTTGGTGCATACTTCACAGGTACATCCAGACCCGCATGACAACTTTCTTTTGTTCTCCTACACATAAAACACCACATCTACTCAAAAAACCACCATAGCTACCTACATGGCATTTTCATAACCATCCCGAGCATATCACCATGCACTACCATCATTTTTCGTTACATGATTAGAGACATGATCACAAACAACACTTGAGCTAGTCTTAGAGGTGAGACTCGGAATCAGGTTTTACCGTTTATCATTCCATACCTGCATATGAGTTTTCCACTGAATCACATATTCCAGGATCATAGTAGTTATAACATAGAATCTAAGCTCTTAATTATAAACAATCTATATTATTGCCTCTAGGGCATATTTCCAACACGCCTCCCTTCTCATCTCCATCGCCATCACCTTGATCACCATCATAGCCATTCTCCCCCGAGTTAGCCATACTTGTAATCAGTGCACCGCAATCGACAATATTGTATGACTATTCATCAATCAATCAATCATCTTTATATGGCCTACAATGTTTTCTCCTTGTGATTCAATCATGACGTGTGATTAATTCCTTGAGGCAATGGGTTGAGGCATGAGGCCTTTCAACCCCATGTATTTGTGCACGGGTCATTGGATGACTTCTGTTATTTGATGTTATTTGTATGTGTGAATCACAATAGAGTTTTCTTTTGTCTTCTTCTCATTGTAAGGCCCTGAAGGTACCCAGGATCCGGAGATCGATCAAGGAGGAGGTAAGAAGCGACAATGTGTGGAAAACTATTCTGAAAACCAGTGACAACAAGGATTAGTATGGCAGAGAAAAGCAATTCCTTCGGGATATATGAGGTGTGGTCATTAAACATCAAATGCTTTTGTCTGGATAAATCCTTAATAGCCGAGCTAACTCCGCATAATAGTAAGGGCCAGTGGTTGGTAAATGACTCTCGGTGCAGGTCGTGAATCATCGTGATGTACTTTAGACACATGCCTCACTTCATCGCATTATGAGTACATCGTAACGAGTGTCAACCGGAACGATGTTATAAATGAAGAAAAGCTCACACAAAGTATAAGTTTGTAAGTATAAGTCCTCATACCCATGCTGTGACGCCCGGATAATTAGGCTACAGTAATTCCATGCTAATGATGCCACATCACCTCGGTTACTGTTACTAATCTCGCGATGGTTCAAAAACGGTTCGAATTCAAATTTAAAATCAAGTCAAACAATTAAAGTTTTCAAAAGTCAAAACTAAAATGTTCTTAATGTGGCAAATAAATCATGGATATTATTGGTGGAGTAACAACATCTTTATAAAATATTTAAATACCCTAAAGTGATTAAAACAACATCAAAACAATTAGTTATACTCCTAATATATTTTACCAAATACTAAACTATTTTTATTCTGAGGTAAAACTTCTTAGAACAGTGGATTAATTTGACACACTATTTTTGGAGCTATTTTCATATTTTACTAAACCAAAAATATAGTGCAACTAAAATAAAACAGAAAGAAAATGAGAAAACAACAACAAAAGAAAAATAAAAGCCCCACCCCTCGCTAGGCCTCGGCCCAGCTGGCCACGGGGCTAGCCAGGCCGCCCAGCCGGCCCACTTGGCCCGGCCCCCCCCCCCACTCACTCCCTTATCCCCTCGCAACCGGAAACCCTAGCCCGATCCACCACCACTCCCCCTTGCCTCCTTCCCACGATCCAATCTGGATCGGGGACGAGACCCCCACTCGCCCCACCCCGCTCGCCCCCCCCCCCCCCCCCTCGCTCCCCCCGATCTGGATCGGGGGAAAGGCGCCCCGACATCGCTCGACACCCCCCCCCCGCTGCAGTCGCGCACCATGGTGCCTCCGCCCTCGGCGCCGAACCCCGACGCCGCCTGGTTCTGCCCCGCCGTCGCCGCCGCCGCACTGCCCCCCCTCCCGCCATCGCAAGCGCCATCCTCCTCAAAGCTGCCGTCCTGCGTGGATCTGGACTGGGCCGTCGACACCCCACGTCTCCTGTCGCCTCCCCGACCCCGTCTTCCTCCCTCGACGGCCTGCATCCACTCCGACGTCGTCGTCCCCGTCCTCCTCCACGACTCCCACTCCCCCGTCCCTGCTCCTCGATGTGAGCTCCGCCTCGCTCCTCCCCTCCTCTCTGTCCCGCACTCCATCGCGTGCACCGCACGACCTGGCTGCGCCCGACGCATGCTCGTCGCGGCTACCTACCCGCCCCGCCCGTGGTCTTGCTCCCCTGCTTGCCTGTCGCACCGCTCGCGCGTCCTCTGACCCGATGCGGCCGCGCCCTGGCCGTGCTTGCGCGTGCCCCCGCGCCGGCCCGCGCCCTCTTGGCCTTGCCTCTGCCACCCCGCGATATGGCCTCGCGCTCGCCTGCGCGCCCTTCCCCGCTTGCCTCCCGTCCCCGCGTACCACTGCGTGTTGGCCCGTGCCCGCCGCTGCCATCCCGCCGGCGTCCCCCTCCGGCGAGCAACCGCGTCGTGCCGTCCCCTCGCCTTGGTCGTTGCTCGGGCTGCGGTCGTGCCCGCAGCAACCGTTCGGGCTATGCCCGATAACCGCATGCCCGTTAAGGCCCCTGTGCCTATGACCAGTGGGCCCGGCCCCAGAATGTTTAAAGAAAAAAAAGAAGGAATTAAATAAATAAATAAATAAATAATTTAATTAATTAAGGATTTAATTATGTTAATTAATCATATTTAGATTAATCTAATCAGTAATTAACCTAATAAATTAAATAAACTAATTAAAACCTGATTAGTTAGTCTTAGACTATGACAAGTGGGTCCCACTGGACCCACCGGTCAGGTTTGACTCTGGTCAGCGGACCGTTGACCGTTGACGTCACCCTTACGTCATGAGGACGTCACCAAACACTGTTTTGGATAATGTTGAACTAAATTAATTAAATAAATTCTAAAATTGATTTAAACCTTTTAAAAATCATATAAAATAAACCGTAACTCAGATGAAAATACTTTCTACATGAAAGTTGCTCAGAACGACGAGACGAACCCGGATACGCAGCCCGTTTGTCCGCCACGCATCCCTAACCTATCGAACTCGCAACTTTCCCCCTCCGGTTCACCGGTCCGAAAATGCGAAACACCGGGGATACTTTCCCGGATGTCATCCCACTTCACCGGTATCACCTACTACCGCGTGAGGGCACCTCTAACGCCGTTACTTGTCATGTCATGCATCACTATGCATATGCTTGCATTATATTTATTGTTTCTTCCCCCTCTTCTCTTGCTAGACACCGAGACCGACGCCGCTGCTACCCAGTTCGACTACGGTGTTGACAACCACTCTCTCTTGCCAGAGCAACCAGGCAAGCCCCCCCCCCTTGATCACCAGATATCGCCTACTCTCCTCTATACTGCTTGCATTAGAGTAGAGTAGCATGTTATTGCTTTCCGTTATTCCTATCCTGATGCATAGCCTGTCCTTGCTACTACTTTTGTTACCATTACCTACTATCCTACTGCTTAGTATAGGATGCTAGTGTTCCATCAGTGGCCCTACACTCTTGTCCGTCTGCCATGCTATACTACTGGGCCGTGATCACTTCGGGAGGTGATCACAGGCATATACAATATACTTTACACAGTTACCTTACCTGTGATACTGTTCGGAGATGGGGGCTGAAGGGGCAGGTGGCTCCATCCCGGTAGAGGTGGGCCTGGGTTCCCGACGGCCCCCGACTGTTACTTTGAGGTGGAGCGACAGGGCAGGTTGAGACCACCTAGGAGAAAGGTGGGCCTAGCCCTGGTCGGCGTTCGTAGATACTTAACACGTTTAACGAGATCTTGGTATTTGATCTGAGTCTGGCTACTGGCCTATACGCACTAACCATCTACGCGGGGACAGTTATGGGCACTCGACGTCGTGATATCAGCCAAAGCACTTCGTGACGCCAGCGACTGAGCGGCGCGCGCCGGGTTGGACCGCGTAACGTGACTTCCTTTGTAATGGAGGTTGCTAGGTCTGCTCTCCGGCCGCGTACGCAACGTGCAGGTGTGCTATGGGCGATGGGCCCAGACCCCTGTGCGCTTAGGTTTAGACCGGCGTGCTGGCCTCTCTGTTGTGCCTAGGTGGGGCTACGACGTGTTGATCTTCCGAGGCCGGGCATGACCCAGGAAAGTGTGTCCGGCCAAATGGGATCGAGCGTGTTGGGTTATGTGGTGCACCCCTGCAGGGAAGTTAATCTATTCGAATAGCCGTGATCTTCGGTAACAGGACGACATGGAGTTGTACCTTGGCCTTATGACAACTAGAACCGGATAATAAATAAAACACACCCTTTCAAGTGCCAGATACAACCGGTGATCGCTCTCTCACAGGGCGACGAGGGGAGGATCATCGGTTAGGATTATGCTATGCGATGCTACTTGGAGGTCTTCAGTCTACTCCCTTCTACATGCTGCAAGATGGAGGTGGCCAGAAGCGTAGTCTTCGACAGGACTAGCTATCCCCCTTTATCCCGGTTTTCTGCAGTTCAGTCCACATATAATAGCCTTGTTCCAGTTGATACCAATGCATACATATGTAGTATAGTTCCTTGCTTGCGAGTACTTTGGATGAGTACTCACGGTTGCTTTCTCCCTCTTTTCCCCCTATCCCTTCTACCTGGTTGTCGCAACCAGATGTTGGAGCCCAGGATCCAGACGCCACCGTTGACGATGACTCCTACTACACCGGAGGTGCCTACTACTATGTGCTGCCCGCTGACGACGACCAGGAGTAGTTAGGAGGATCCCAGGCAGGAGGCCTGCGCCTCTTCCGATCTGAATCCCAGTTTGTGCTAGCCTTCTTAAGGCAAACTTGTTTAATTTATGTCTGTACTCAAATATTGTTGCTTCCGCTGATTCGTCTATGATCGAGCTCTTGTATTCGAGCCCTCGAGGCCCCTGGCTTGTAATATGATGCTTGTATGACTTATTTTATTTTTAGAGTTGTGTTGTGATATCCTCCCGTGAGACCCTGATCTTGATCGTACACATTTGCGTGCATGATTAGTGAACAATTGAATCGGGGGCGTCACAAGTTGGTATCAGAGCCGACTGCCTGTAGGAATCCCCCTTTCCAACTCCTTGGCCGAAGTTGAGTCTAGTCGATGAAAACTATTTTACTAACATGGCTGTGTGGCCCATGGGCCCACGTCGCCATTGGGTGGTATTAGTATCTTTTATTCCTCGACATATACTCTGGGACTCTGACCTCTCTTCTATTTAGGTTTAAATGATTTTGCTAAATCTAACATTAGGATCTCGTTATCACTTTCACCCGGAGAGCCCCTTGTTATTGATGATCGTCTGCTGCACCAGAAGACCCTGAAGATACTCTCCGCTATTAACCCGAGAACTTGTGTTCATCGCATTTACAATTTCCCTTCTACCGTCAACCCTTATGATAACTACTTGCAGTTGTCATTCTTACATTCATCCCCAGTTGGTCTTGTTATTACAAGATACCCCGAAATACTCGTCGTTGTTTCGATAATCCTTTGAGCTTAGTGCCTTGCTGCTCATTGTCACCTGAATACCCATACGGATAATTCTCGCACTTATCGAGTATCCGCTCATCCCCCAGTTATTCATGTGTTTCACAAAAGTCTTTGAAATACTATTAAATCCTCCGAAAATCCTTGCAGCCTTATTGCTCTACAAATACTTGTCTGCTTGCATTATGGATGCTTTCCATATGTCTGGCAAAATTCGTTAGTATCCTTAGGCACCGTCATTTTGATCCCTTTGATTCAACAAGAGTGCGAATGCACGCAATCATCAGTTGATCCTTTTAGATTATCCTTCCGGCTTAGACGTCATTTTAAACATGAGCTGGTTCTCAACAAATCCAAATGCCGTCGCTTGTACCCCTAAGGTTATTCTACTTATCCATCCCTAATCAGAACATGGCTTCTGATCCCTTGATTTGAAAATCATAAGTTCCTTTGCATTTGAGCTCTGGGTTAGTCAGTTGTTTATATAATCCAATGCCTTTGCATTGTTACTTCCTCTGGTTGTGTGGCGATGCTCACATCAGCTCTGTTATGGACCGGCAGATCCTTTAATGGATTTTATCCGATAGCGTCCTTCATATTCAATCCCTTTGGAAGTTCTTTCTCCATTGGTAAATCCTATCCTCTAATTGACCAACCATGCTCTGCTTTCGAGCTTGTGGTATTTACTATTGAAGCTTGTGGTATATGTTTCCACGATACCCTGATGGGTTGAACCTATGTCTTCCTTAATATGCATGAACTTGGAAGTTTTCACGAGTCACACACTTCTGGTATTTTGCTAGATAAAATTTCAACACTACAAATTCCTCGAATGTGAGAAGTGAATGAAAGGTTATGCATTGGAGAAGTGGGAGTCGACCTTGAACTTTGTGTTCATGCCCATGGACACGATGTAGATCTTATCATTAAAGCTTCTCTTAAATTAATTATTCCCTTACTATAAGTTCATATTATATCTGGGATCTGGCCTTTGCAAGCGTGGTTCCAACCATATTCTCCTTTAAATACCATTTCTCAGACAAGTTAGAGCACTTGTCTTTTGTTGATCGATACATCTCTGCAACCTCTACTTTAATCTGTCGCCGAGTATTACCTCCTGGTATCTCGGAGATGTCTTGCCATTGCACCACAGCTTACTAACTTTGTTGAAGTAATGTCTTTCCTTGTCGTAATCACTCTATGGGTTCTGGGTTGTTATCAACCGAGGACACCGACTAGTGAAATTATTCCGCACTACAAATCAAATACCCCTACTAATTTTTACAAGGAAATTCTAAACTCAAGCTGGTCATTCCTAGACTATCGGCTGCATCCTGGTCTTGCTACCTTTGACTGTGCTACCTTGTCATTCTCGGGTGCATGTATTCTTCAGTGTGTGAGCATGACTTACGTCAAGCTTTCAACATCTTGGTGCTTGTCTTGGAATGCAACTTTGGTTCCGAGCTTGCCTCTTATATATTGATCCTATAACTTGCCACTTTGTCATTTCCTTGCTTGTTGCCGTTGTTATTTGATTGCATCCTCTTGAAACCTCCCGGCAAATGTGTCGGATCACCTTCAACACTTTGACTTCTTCCGAGATGTCAAATGTGCTCATGATGAGGAATACCCTCCTTGCCCTCGATGATTTTTATTATCATCGACAACACCCTTGACTTCCTTTCAACATGAACTTGCCCACATAGTGAATGCAACTTGTTCTCCAGCTAGTGTTGTGTTCTGCCTTGAAGTATTACTGTCTATTATGTCGAGAATGTTGTTGGGATTGCTCCACCTCTTACAAATTCTCGGCATGATGATACTTCTCACCATCACCATTCTTCCTTGGTCCCCATGTTGTTTTCAACCAGGATACCAATATGCTAACGATGTTGTTTGAGTTTTGTACTTCTAGCAACCCTATTGCTTTGAAGTTAATGATCGACAGTTCGTTCTTAGACCGTTGGTTATTGAGTCGTTACTCTAACATTGATCTTGCTGCCTAAGGTCATACTTCGAGCACACCTTTCAACTAATGATTGATGGTGTATGTTTTCCTAGAGCATACAACATTATATCATTTGAATTGACAAGTGCCATCTTCTTGTTCACATTATTGTGGAAAGCCATCCGTTTGGAATTCTCTATCAATTGTCGCTGAGCCCATCAGCCACCTTCTCATCCCCTCCTTGGTTTAATGATGAACTATTGTTTCAGGAACCCGCTCCCATAGTTCATTTCCCGAGAATCTTGCAATGTCATTTCGTCTATTTGTGTTGCACCTCTTCTTCTCGAACATCCTGAGTCTGAGGTATCATGACACCTATCGGGTCTGAATCTCGGTCAGATATGATGGTTGGGACATTTCCAAGAGTTATAACATTGGCCTTGATATGACCCGGTAAGGTGATGTCATGCCTAGCACACCTGGCCGAATGGCCCTATTTTTATAGATTCCTTTTCAGCAAGCTTATCCATTCTTCCATGAGGAAATTATAAGCCTTATTCTACAAGTTATTCCTGATGGATCCTTTGTGTTTCCAAAGTCCGATCTTTGCTTAAAGACCTTGTCAATGCTATCTCGAAGCATGTCGGTGGTACTTCGATTTTCAACATGAATGTTTGAAATCCAATGCTAAATGTTTCTTGCTCAATTATCCAAACACCGTTGTATGGGTAATGTCATGAAATTTCTCTCTCCCCTTACCTAAAGGGTTTTCTACCTTATGTCTTGTCTTGGATACCATGCTCTGCTTGACTTTGGGAAGGATATACCCCTGACATATGTGTTTAAACACATTTTTCTTTCCATTGTTCTGTTTAAATCTGATGATCACATTTTCCTTTCCATTGTCTTGCTTAAATTTTCTCATGGTTTATATGATCTAAGAAGTAATGATTCGCTGCTTATATAAACACCTCGGTTGTACGACTCTGTCAATAAGACCCTGTTACTATTGTTGATGACATTCTGGTAGCCACCGATGGACGAGAACCTTGCCTATTGGTCCGCCTCGTTCAACGAGCAGGAAAATGGTTCTCTTCGTCCCTCGCCCTTGGTACCGTCGTTGTTGCCGACATAATCGACAGGCTAGCCTCTGACTTGCCTTGCTTGCATGATCACGCAAGGCATCTCCACCCTTCCAGCTTTTAACCCACATGGTGAGCCCATAACCCACAGTTCCACAGGATCGAAACCTGACTCTCCTGAACAACCCTGTTTCTAATGGTTATTCCTCGCGCTTGGCTTCGAATTTAATTCACGGGCCACCTTCCTAGTGATCTATTCTGGTATCAGACGCAATACTTTCCCATTGCTCTGAACCCCCTTTCACATTTCGTAATCAGGCAACGAACGATTGCCTATGCACTTGAAACTTCTATTGTGCACCTTCTTACTTTGCTCTTGATAATTTCTTAAGTTTCAAATCGAGGGTTGCTTCCCGCCACCTTCACTGATGTTATCTACCACACAAGCAACATTGTAGCGGTTCCTTCTTCCGAAGTTACCCCTTATCCTTCGAACGTACGACGAAGACTCCGAAGAAAAGATGATGATTTCATCATGACGACCTAAAGCAGAGAAATGAAGACATCAACATTATGGATCGACCTCTTCGAGAAGAGCAACCAAGACCGAGAGGGTTCGTTAGAATTTCGTAACCAAATCGCTTCCCCGTCACTTCCCCTCGTAAATCTCGGGACGAGATTTCTTGTAGTGGAGGAGAATTGTGACGCCCGGATAATTAGGCTACAGTAATTCCACGCTAATGATGCCACATCACCTCGGTTACTGTTACTAATCTCGCGATGGTTCAAAAACGGTTCGAATTCAAATTTAAAATCAAGTCAAACAATTAAAGTTTTCAAAAGTCAAAACTAAAATGTTCTTAATGTGGCAAATAAATCATGGATATTATTGGTGGAGTAACAACATCTTTATAAAATATTTAAATACCCTAAAGTGATTAAAACAACATCAAAACAATTAGTTATACTCCTAATATATTTTACCAAATACTAAACTATTTTTATTCTGAGGTAAAACTTCTTAGAACAGTGGATTAATTTGACACACTATTTTTGGAGCTATTTTCATATTTTACTAAACCAAAAATATAGTGCAACTAAAATAAAACAGAAAGAAAATGAGAAAACAACAACAAAAGAAAAATAAAAGCCTCACCCCTCGCTGGGCCTCGGCCCAGCTGGCCACGGGGCTAGCCAGGCCGCCCAGCCGGCCCACTTGGCCCGGCCCCCCCACTCACTCCCTTATCCCCTCGCAACCGGAAACCCTAGCCCGATCCACCACCACTCCCCCTCGCCTCCTTCCCACGATCCAATCTGGATCGGGGACGAGACCCCCACTCGCCCCACCCCGCTCGCCCCCCCTCGCTCCCCCCGATCTGGATCGGGGGAAAAGGCGCCCCGACGTAGCTCGACACCCCCCCCCCCGCTGTCGTCGCGCACCATGGCGCCTCCGCCCTCGGCGCCGAAACCCGACGCCGCCTGGCTCTGCCCCGCCGTCGCCGCCGCCGCACTGCCCCCCCCCCCCCCCCCGCTGTCGCCAGCGCCATCCTCCTCAAAGCCGCCGTCCTGCGTGGATCTGGACTGGGCCGTCGACACCCCACGTCTCCCGTCGCCTCCCCGACCCCGTCTTCCTCCCTTGACGGCCTGCATCCACTCCGACGCCGTCGTCCCCGTCCTCCTCCACGACTCCCACTCCCCCGTCCCTGCTCCTCGATGTGAGCTCCGCCTCGCCCCTCCCCTCCTCTCTGTCCCGCACTCTGTCGTGTGCACCGCGCGACCTGGCCGCGCCCGACGCATGCTCGCCGCGGCTGCCTGCCCGCCCCGCCCGTGGTCTTGCTCCCCTGCTTGCCCGCCGCACCGCTCGCGCGTCCTCTGACCTGATGCGGCCGCGCCCTGGCCGTGCTTGCGCGTGCCCCCGCGCCGGCCCGCGCCCTCTTGGCCTCGCCTCTGCCACCCCGCGCTGTGGCCTCGCGCTCGCCTGCGCGCCCTTCCCCGCTTGCCTCCCGTCCCCGCGTGCCACTGCGTGTTGGCCCGTGCCCGCCGCTGCCATCCCGCCGGCGTCCCCCTCCGGCGAGCAACCGCGTCGTGCCGTCCCCTCGCCTTGGTTGTTGCTCGGGCTGCGGTCGTGCCCGCAGCAACCGTTCGGGCTATGCCCGATAACCGCGTGCCCATTAAGGCCCCTGTGCCTATGACCAGTGGGCCCGGCCCCAGAATGTTTAAAGAAAAAAAAGGAATTAAAAAAATAAATAAATAAATAAATAATAATTTAATTAATTAATTGATTAATTAAGGATTTAATTATGTTAATTAATCATATTTAGATTAATCTAATCAGTAATTAACCTAATAAATTAAATAAACTAATTAAAACCTGATTAGTTAGTCTCAGACTATGACAAGTGGGTCCCACTGGACCCACCAGTCAGGTTTGACTCTGGTCAGCGGACCGTTGACCGCTGACGTCACCCTTACGTCATGCTGACGTCACCAAACACTGTTTTGGATAATGTTGAACTAAATTAATTAAATAAATTCTAAAATTGATTTAAACCTTTTAAAAATCATATAAAATAAACCGTAACTCAGATGAAAATACTTTCTACATGAAAGTTGCTCAGAACGACGAGACGAACCCGGATACGCAGCCCGTTCATCCGCCACACATCCCTAACCTATCGAACTCGCAACTTTCCCCCTCCGGTTCACCGGTCCGAAAACGCGAAACACCGGGGATACTTTCCCGGATGTCATCCCCCTTCACCGGTATCACATACTACCGCGTTAGGGCACCTCTAACGCCATTACTTGTCATGTCATGCATCACTATGCATATGCTTGCATTATATTTATTGTTTCTTCCCCCTCTTCTCTCGCTAGACACGGAGACCGACGCCGCTGCTACCCAGTTCGACTACGGTGTTGACAACCACTCTCTCTTGCCAGAGCAACCAGGCAAGCCCCCCCCCTTGATCACCAGATATCGCCTACTCTCCTCTATACTGCTTGCATTAGAGTAGAGTAGCATGTTACTGCTTTCCGTTATTCCTATCCTAATGCATAGCCTGTCCTTGCTACTACTGTTGTTACCATTACCTGCTATCCTACTGCTTAGTATAGGATGCTAGTGTTCCATCAGTGGCCCTACACTCTTGTCCGTCTGCCATGCTATACTACTGGGCCGTGATCACTTCGGGAGGTGATCACGGGCATATACAATATACTTTACACAGTTACCTTACATGTGATACTGTTCGGAGATGGGGGCTGAAGGGGCAGGTGGCTCCATCCCGGTAGAGGTGGGCCTGGGTTCCCGACGGCCCCCGACTGTTACTTTGAGGCGGAGCGACAGGGCAGGTTGAGACCACCTAGGAGAGAGGTGGGCCTAGCCCTGGTCGGCGTTCGCAGATACTTAACACGTTTAACGAGATCTTGGTATTTGATCTGAGTCTGGCTACTGGCCTATACGCACTAACCATCTACGCGGGGACAGTTATGGGCACTCGACGTCGTGATATCAGCCAAAGCACTTCGTGACGCCAGCGACTGAGCGGCGCGCGCCGGGTTGGACCACGTAACGTGACTTCCTTTGTAATGGAGGTTGCTAGGTCTGCTCTCCGGCCGCGTACGCAACGTGCAGGTGTGCTATGGGCGATGGGCCCAGACCCCTGTGCGCTTAGGTTTAGACCGGCGTGCTGGCCTCTCTGTTGTGCCTAGGTGGGGCTGTGACGTGTTGATCTTCCGAGGCCGGGCATGACCCAGGAAAGTGTGTCCGGCCAAATGGGATCGAGCGTGTTGGGTTATGTGGTGCACCCCTGCAGGGAAGTTAATCTATTCGAATAGCCGTGATCTTCGGTAACAGGACGACTTGGAGTTGTACCTTGGCCTTATGACAACTAGAACCGGATACTAAATAAAACACACCCTTTCAAGTGCCAGATACAACCGGTGATCGCTCTCTCACAGGGCGACGAGGGGAGGATCATCGGTTAGGATTATGCTATGCGATGCTACTTGGAGGTCTTCAGTCTACTCCCTTCTACATGCTGCAAGATGGAGGTGGCCAGAAGCGTAGTCTTCGACAGGACTAGCTATCCCCCCTTATCCCGGTTTTCTGCAGTTCATTCCACATATAATAGCCTTATTCCAGTTGATACCAATGCATACATATGTAGTATAGCTCCTTGCTTGCGAGTACTTTGGATGAGTACTCACGGTTGCTTTCTCCCTCTTTTCCCCCTATCCCTTCTACCTGGTTGTCGCAACCAGATGTTGGAGCCCAGGATCCAGACGCCACCGTTGACGACGACTCCTACTACACCGGAGGTGCCTACTACTATGTACTGCCCGCTGACGACGACCAGGAGTAGTTACGAGGATCCCAGGCAGGAGGCCTGCGCCTCTTCCGATCTGAATCCCAGTTTGTGCTAGCCTTCTTAAGGCAAACTTGTTTAATTTATGTCTGTACTCAGATATTGTTGTTTCCGCTGACTCGTCTATGATCGAGCTCTTGTATTCGAGCCCTCGAGGCCCCTGGCTTGTAATATGATGCTTGTATGACTTATTTTATTTGTAGAGTTGTGTTGTGATATCCTCCCATGAGACCCTGATCTTGATCGTACACATTTGCGTGCATGATTAGTGTACGATTTAATCGGGGGTGTCACACATGCCTACTTATATATCATTGTTTACACCAATAAGGTTATTTAAAAGGTCTAGGAAACTGGAACATTTTGCGAGAATAATAACTTGCTTGACTCTTTGTCATGGAGCACATTCTCATGTGGGTTCGATACCCAGCATCACTCTTTCGGGAAATGGTAAGGGACTATCTACAATCCAAAACTGGAGAATAAATATAATGTGAGGATGTCAAGTACAAGCTCCCCTCGGATTATGAGGTTGAGGTCACAGTTAAAATGTTTGTGAGCTTGGATCTTTGCCTAAAACTGCTAATGTCCTTGAGCTTATAAAGGATACTGATGCTGCCGGCTCCATGTTCAAAGGCATGTGGTTTACGATTGTAGGGAGCACTGTCATATCACCGACTACCCTCAACAAGGTCAACAACATGTGGCATTATATCCGGGTAAGTCTCTCCTATTGGAAATATGCCCTAGAGATAGTAATAAATGTTAATATTTAATTCCATATTTGTAATTAATATTTATTTGTTGTGGTATATTGCAATGGTTCTTCTTTTCGCAAAAAGGATCGGATCTATTATAAAAGTTCATCGGAAGTACAAAGCATGTCAATCATAATAAAAATTACATTGACATTCTGAGACCACTACTGCCGCCAGAACGAGTTGCCGACGCACCGCTGTCGCCGCTCCCCTATCGGAGCTGGCTTGACCTTGTCGATGATAGCATGGAAGTCTTCATGCACGTGTCCCTAAGGACAAATTCCCTAGAGCCGCAGTTGTCGTCGTTGAACCCTTGCATAGATATGAAGCACCGGACACCATATCACGCCACATGACGAAAAACCCTAACCTTGCCGCCCGTAGGAGATGGCAGGAATCTACACCAGAGCTCAGTCGACTATGTCCAGATGGATGAACCCAAGGGGGATCGGAGCCCGGAAGACAAACTTGAAGAAGAAGCATCGCCATCCGCCCGAGTGTCGCACCCTGAAGACTGAAAACCCTAACCTAAAGTACTAACCAGAGCAGAGGCACTAGAATTCTTCTCCGCGCCAACGGTCGCAGAGCGGCAGGCGGAGGGGGGCGAATCCATGGACTCGCCGATGAAGCCTGGAGGGTAGAGTTTTCTCTAGCCGCCTAGAGTTAGGGGAGGATGACAATTTCAATAGTTATTGAATATGAGATTCAAAGGAAAACTCATTTTCATCTTTGGAAACATAAACACAAATTCCTAGTCTCGCCTCTAACAATAGCTCATGTGTTGCATGATGATCTCGTTTTCTGATCATATGGCATTGTTAGGGTAACAAGGATACGAGTAACAAGAGAGCGCATTGTTGGCGGAACAATGGTGTTGAATAGATCCAACCAAATGATATACTACGAGATCACATCATAACAATGTTATAAGTATAATCATAAAAGTGCTAACATATACTCACATCCTCAAAACCATGTGAATATCGAATGCACTCATCGCGGACGAGCCAAAAACATGTCATACAAAAGCAAACCAACTTCCGCTATGTCAAATATACGCATGTATCATGAGATGCACATGCCCCTAACATCCTGAAAATGGCCAAGTGGTGATGTGTGAAAACTTTGGGCCTCCATTGGTTTGTAGGGATTCTATAGGATAGCATTTGCAAAGGATTTTCTTTGAAGCCCTTTGGTTTGTAGGAATGGATTTCTATTCCTATGTAGGATAGGAATTAATCCTTCACGTTTTGGAGGGAAAAAAAACATTAGCCTAGACTCAATGAAAAAAATCCTATCCCAAATGACATCTCTTTCTCTATAGGAATTGACATGCATGTCATCTCACTTCCTATGGTTTTTCTATTCCTATAAAATTCCTATCCTATGAACCAAAGAAGGCCTGAAGTTCTGCATGCGAACAAGCGCGTGTGCTTGTGATATAAAATTCATGGACTTTTTTTGGACCCGTTTCAGGAGCTGTGTATTTTATTATAAGTGAACGCGCGTAGAAGGATCTAGTCCGGAAACGATTCTAGAACCATTTCAGAAGCTTTGTACTCCCTTCTTTCCAAACACTTTTATATTATGGGATGGATGGAGTTTTATTAGAAGCGAATACATGCCCTGCTGCGCCGTTCTTTTTATATAGGGCCTATTTTTCCTTTATTGTTGGTCAACAGTTTATATTTGTTAGATCTTTCTGGAATGAACGAGAGGGGGGCTAACTCTTGTTCACCTACACGAAGCGTTCAAGGATTGCTGGCAATGTATCCCTACTACGTATCCCAAGGCTCTGAACTTAGAGACCTCCTCCTCGGCGCTCAGGGCGCTAGCAACACAATTGGCTCTCATGTGCGCGCCCAGTGGGCTGGCCTAGCAATGTGGAGCTTGATCGCTGACGCACACCTTGTTTCCTAAAATCATTAATTAAGAAGTACTCGTTGCAAAGAACACTTCACTTTTCTAAGTCGCAGTGCGTCACTTGTCACAACCTGAGAATTTTTTCTTTTTTTATAGATCCGTTTATTCAAAACGTTTTATCTTTTAAACTGTGTATCCAAATCTCGAACCATTTTCACCATTGGATTCCTTGTATAGAGATCTTCAAAACTAGATCACATGTTGACATGTTTTGGCAAACTCTTTTTTCACAAAAAACCGGATGAAAAAATCGAACCGGGAGCATGGTTTTTTTCCCTTTCCGAAAGAGGCACGCCCGTGCCTCTCGCGAAATCACACCCGTGTCTCTCGTGGAAGTAAAACCGTGACTCTCCTGGAAGGAAAAAAACAGAAAACGTGTTTTTTTCATTTCCGAGAGGCATGGCCGTGACTCTCGCGAAAGCACAACCGTACCTCTTGCAGAAGCAAAATCGTGACTCTCGCGAAAGAAAAAAATAGAAAACATGTATTTTTTTCCCTTTCTGAGAGGCACGGCTGTGACTCCCGCGAAAGCACAACCTTGCCTCTCGCGAAAACAAAACCGTGACTCTCACGAAAGAAAGAAAAACGGAAAACATGTTTTGTTTTTCCCTTTCCGAGAGGCATGGCCGTGACTCTCGCGAAAGCACAACCGTGTCTCCCGCAGAAGCAAAACCGTGACTCTCGCGAAAGAAAAGAAAAACAGAAAACGCGTTTTTTTCCGTTTCCGAAAGGCACGGCCGTGACTCTCGCTAAAGCACAACCGTGCCTCTCGCAGAAAAAAACCGTGACTTTCGCGAAAGAAAAAAAACGTGTTTTTCGCGCAAAAAATATTTTAGGCATTTTTTTATCGAAAAGCTAAGGAAGACCGGGGGGAAACCAAAACGTCGAAAAAAACCCGGAAAAACCCGTTTAAAAGCCGAAAACGCGGGCAAAAAAATAAAATAACAAAATTCGGAAGGAGCGTCCAGAGCGTGACACGTGGCGAATGGCTGAGAGGCTCCCGAAGGAGCGCTCGTTAACTAGTTGCTCCCCTCGTTCCCTTAGGAGACATTGGTTAATCGGTTGACTACTTGACTTTTGGGAAAAACATCAAACTGACAAATCATACATTTCAGAAAAAAAAATCAAGAATTTAAAAAATCATGAAAATCCAAAACATATATGAAATTCCAAAAAGTTCATGAATTTGAAAATGTTTTTGAATATGATTTTTTTATTTGAAAAAGGTCTACGAGTTTCAAAAAAGTTCGTGTGTATGAAAAAAGTTCACAAATTTGACAAAAAGTTTTTTATTTAAAAGGGTATAAGAATTTGAAAAACATTTCACAAATTTTAAAAAAATCACAAATTAAAAATGTTTTTGAATTTGGCAAATGTCCACGCATTGAATAAAAGTTCATGAATTTAAAAATTGTTCATGATTTTCAAAAAAACTTTGCAAAATTTAAAAAGAAAAATTTGATGAAAACAATATTAAAAAAGTAAGAAAATGGAAAGGGAAGATTAAAAACGGTTTCAAAGCTTCCCAAAATCGGCCAGTGCGAAAATCTGGAACTTTAAGAACAAGGAACACGATGGGAAGGGTGTGCTCCAAAGACAACTAGAAAAGAAGAAAGAAGGATGCAAATGGGCCGAGCCCAAAAAGGTACAAACGGTGTGCGCGAGTTGACAGAAAGAAGTAAAAAAGGCACTAACACCAAATAGGCTTTATTGTGAGCTTGTGCACATGTGGCTTTAAAATGGGTGCAACAGAAAAGAAACACAAAACATAAACCGATTAAGTAGTCCCACCAACCTTCCCAACCATAGAGCAAGGATATAACTCCCAATATAAGTAGCTTAGTTTCTTTAGAGATTTTTTCAAAGATTTCTTCAAGCTTTGCTAAGGATTAGTACCATACTAGAAGGATATGCGCGCTTTGCTGCGCCATTTTTCTCTAAGAGAGAAGTCCACATTTCAACCTCGAACTAGCCACTCGGTTTGATTTACAACCCCCAACTTTGAAACCGGTCGAAATACACCCCAAACTAACCACGAGGTCCAAAACACAACCCTAGTCTCGGTTTTGTGTCTGCCAAGCGGTTTTGACCGAAGTCAACGCTGACTGGACTGCTGACTAGGCACCCAGGAAATAAAAAAAACAAGAACCAAACTCTACCCCCTCTTCTATCTCTCTCTGCCGATGAGTAAAAGGATGCATGCAGCCGCCGCAGCTCGTTCTCTCTATCTCTGTTCATCGCCCAGCCACCCCTGCCTCTGTCTGCCGTCGGCGGCAGCCTACATCACCTGCAGCCTGCAACCGGAACAGCCGCTCTAGCTGCTCGCAAACAACCAGTCCGCGGCGCCTAGGCAGCACCGATGCAGTACCTCCGTCCGTCGCCGTCGCCAGACAACACCAACTGCAGCCTCTAGCTGGAAGCCTGGAACAGCCGTTCCGGGCCGCCGTCGCCTGTATAGGAAGATGACGACCGGGAGGATACTATGCTCTCTGCCGCCGCCTCGCTGCGTCAACTCCGGCGAGAGATTGCCGCCTGAGGAGATGGAAACCGGTGCCTCCGAGCACGATTGTACGGTTGCCTCGCCACTACGAACCTCCCGCGCCATCCCACGGAAGAAGACGACCAAGGAAACACCGATCCTGACGAGAACCGCACTGCCCTGTCATCTTCGTCAACTCCGGCGAGCCCTCATGGACGGGATCTCCTCGGATGGACCTCGAAGATCCGGACAAGCCTGTCGTCCGGTACTGGCTGAAGGGTGCCGACGCCGTTGACCTCGCCCCCGAGCTGCTTCAAGTTGGCGGCGCTGCTGCATGGTCGGGAAAGGGGCACTGCGTGATGGACGGCGGGGAGTGGTCGGGGAGGGGCGTCAGCGGAGCTCGGGACGGCAGTGTTGGAACCGGTCTTTCAGGTAGTAGTGCATGCACAAACGTGCGTGCTGTTGCTGTGCCAACGCCCACGATCTGCATGCTACTACTCATTTCTAGGGGTGGTTAGCCTGTGCATAGCTAAGTTAGTTAAGATAGCTGTGTACCGTGTGTAATCTCTGCACTGAGTGAATCAATACAGTTGTCCAGGCAGCGGCAACAGTAGCAAGGACCGAGTCCAGCAAGGCACGGGCATCCAGTACCCGGCGGCGGAGAGAGAGAGAGGGGTAGGAGTGAGAGAGAAGTTTTTTTAAAAAAATTTCCTGGGTGCCTAGTCAGCAGTCCAGTCAGCTTTGACTTTGGTCAAAACCGCTTGACCGACACAAAACCGAGACCAAGGTTGAGTTTTGGACCTCATAGTTAGTTCGGGGTGTATTTCTACCGGTTTCGTAGTTCAGGGTTGTAAATCAAACCGAGTGGTTAGTTCGAGGTTGAAAAGTGGACTTCTCTCTTTCTCTAATTGTTGTTGTATCACCTTTCTTATTGGCATATAAGGGTATAACGAATCTTGTTTTTAGGCCACACAATATGATTGCATTATTTTTGGTTACTAAAGTGTAGCAAAAACATGTGAAGACTATCAAAAAATGATACGGAGTAGAACACAACAAGCAAAGTATGCCATTAGATAATTCCATAGTGTCAATATAAATAATATAACTTATATTCCTGACAACAAATAGGTTTTCTTTCTCAAATCTTCAATAAAAATTCTGGTTACTCTTACTACATCGAGATAATACACCATAGTCGGAAGCACCGACTTGGAAACTTTAGAAGTTCGATTACCAATTGGAGCTTCCCACTTAAAAATATTTCTTAAAAGAGGTAAATACACTAGAAGTCAAAGAACTTGCACGCAACGTTCAGTTTAGTGCATAAACTTGTAAAATACATGTTTCTGGTCATCTAACTTGTCCTCTTGTTCATATACGGTGCTTTCTACGGTATCCAGTCGTATCCCTATGCATGCCACGTGGAGGGGCCCACTGTCAGTGGCTGAGATGGTGGTAATCCGCATGCACTTTTTTAGATAGCACCCTATTTGAGACTCCTAAGATATATATCAAAGAGTAAAAGTACACATTCTGAACTATGTTTTCTCTTATCTAGATTATTAATTTAAAATTATTTGAATTCAGACAAAATTTAAGTTGATTTGTCCGAATTTTTTCATTACTAAAACCAAAGTTACTTGGACTACTATTATGAAAAAGTTCAGACCTCAGGCTCGAGGATGTACATTCATTCTACACTATATTTTCTTTTATCTAGATTTTAATTTAATTTTTTTCGAATTCAAACAAAAAATATTTGATTTGTCTAGAATAATTTATGTACATCCATTCTGCACTGTATGTTCTTTTATCTAGATTTTTAAATTTACATTTATTCGAATTCAAACATAAATTGAGTTTATTTGTCCGAAAACATACGTACATTCACTGTGCACTATATTTCCTTTTATATAAATATTTAAATTTAGAATTATTCGAATTCAAACAAATTTTTTGTTGATTTGTCCAAAAGAATTTACGTATATTCATTCTACATTTTATTTCCTTTATCCAGATTTTATAATTTTAAAAAATCAAATTCAACCAAAATTTTCGTTGGTTTGTCCAAAAGAATTTGCATTCATTCATTCTGCACTATTTTTTGCCGGAATATATATTTAAAGTTAGGTACTATGTGCAAAAAAAGATCTATCTTTGCGTAAAAAAATTAAACATAGCTCACTGCCATTGGAATACATAAATTTTATACTATACAATACATAACACTTTTATCATTTTTATCTCTATTTATCACTGATAAACTAAAATCAAATCTATCTTACATAGAAAAAACAATATACAAGATAAAATTTGTTTGTGTTACTAAGTGTCGGTGTGGCCTGATGGTTGGCACTTGTACACGATGCCATAGTATCAAACTGGGGCTTTCCCTTTTCAGCAAACCCTTTTGTCGTTTTAATTTCTATTTTTTATGCAGTACGTTTAAATAGCTTTAACTGTGCATTTTAGCGTCAACTGTTAGATTTTCTTTTTTGAGGAAGCGTCAACTGTTAGTTGGTCTAGTGGCTCTCTATGCTAGGCGGATCGTGCTAGCTCATCGGTTTGAATCCCATCATGCGCTGCAGCTTCTTTTATTTTATTTGAGAATTGTTTGTGTAAAAATAAATAGAATGTATGGGTCCTTTCTTAAAAAAAACAGCCTCAGCCACTGATGGTGGCCCTGCCACGTTGGCACTCGTAGGAATACGGTTGGAAGCACCGTATATGCACGAGATGACGAGTTAGATGACCAAAAACACGTATTTTACAAGTTTATGCACTAAACTGAACATTGCGTGCAAGTTTTGTGACTTCTAGTACCTCTTCTTAAAACAAAAGATCTGGCGAAGATGAAATCATCCTCGTATTCATTACCATTAAATGGAAATGCAATATAAAGTGAAATAGTATCCCTCTTGACGTTCTAAACTCAAAAACTCAATTACTAGATTGCCGACGACCGTCGGAAGGTGGACGTGTGGAGGAAAAAGTCCTACCATGAGTTGGATCAGCAATGTTGGTAGCAAATGGAGGGGACAAAGTCCTCTGCAGAGACAAAGATTTGGGAATCACTCTGTGGTGGCTCGCCGTCAATGATCTAGGATGAGGGTGGGCAGCAAGCCATGGGAGGGTGATTCCCAGATCTTGGGCAAGGAGGTGCGTGGGGCAAAGCTAGGATCGGAGCAGATGATTGTGGCCGGAGCAAAGTGGGGCGACGTCAAAAACCATACACACAGGGATGCTCAACATCTAAACCAAAAACAAGTTGGAGAGAGAACTGGGGAAACAACAAAGAAAGATTCTGCGGAAATACCAACGAAGAAACACCGTTGGACAACTCCCACCTATCGTCCACCACCAACGGAGGCATACCTGAGAGAAACTGCAACAGCATGTGTGTATCCGGTTGTCTAAAATTTCATGTACACAATAGTCTAAAAAAATTTCCTTATATACACAACCAGTTTTTCAGCAGATTATCTATGTTCTCTCTTCTGTTTCAGTATTATTATTATTATTATTTATTTTTTACGGGGGAATATTATCTTATAACTACAAATTCAACTACCATTTCAACAATTATAATTCAAACAACACAGAAGCTCGTCAAATTTATAAAACTTTCACCCCCTTCCATAAGCAAAAATCAACACAAATTTCAATAGCAAATCCAATAGCAGCATCTCTAAATAAATAGAAGTAGTAGCAAGCATCACCAATAACATCAAAAAATCCAACAGCAACGCCCCTGAATAAATAGCAGTAGCAGCGTATGTAATCACGGCAAACAAATCCAACATCAGCTTCTCAAATAGCAGTAACAACAGCTTCCCTAATTAAACCCAAGCGAAACGACGTCGCCCCCGGTGCTTCCTCACAATCATCAGTGACGCCGTGTGATCCTTTCCCACTCCCATGCTCAGACCACAGCAAACGGATCCACAAAGCCAGCCGATGCTCCCTTCACATTCTCTGAACGTGCTTCCTCCTCCGTCCGCTCCCGGCTGCAGCCATGCTTGTGTTTCCTCCTCCTCCGGCTGTCCAACATATGCAGCCACGCTCAGAGCTCCCCGTTACAGCCACGTCGGCGACTGCAGCTCCCTCCCCCTCCTCCGCCCAGACAACAACGAGCACAACCATACCATTGGCCGCAGTTCCCACTTCCCCTCCTCCAAATCCATGCCATCGCTCGTTGTTCCACCCATCCTAAAATAATCTGGCATGGGTAGGCGCGCGGCCGCCGGCTCCGGCACAGATGATGCTGGCTGTGGGGACCCATTTTGGGCCCACCCTCAAAGGATCCGACACGGTTAGGCACGCCCGCCATCGGCTCCGGGACCGATTTCAGGCCTTGGTAGTGTATATGGGCATTAGGCTGTTTGTAATGAGGAGTATCATATACTAGTATCATGCATATGATATCAGTCTATAATACTACATCCTTAATGTGTAGTATCATAAGTTGGTATCATAGAGATTAAATTTATTGCCATGCATGACACAAAGTAGCACATCATTTAATATGATACGGTATCATGATATGATACTCAAGACTCTTTTTTTTCATTTAATTCTATGCCACCTCATCAAATTTAGTTAGTTGGTATGCATGATACTACCTATGATACTCCCATTACGGGCAGCCTAAGATGCTGGTGTGCACGAGCTGCTGGAGATGCTATGAGGCTGGTTGTAATGGTAGTATCATAGCTAGTATCATGCATATCAACTAGGCAATTTTGATGAGGTGTCATAGCATTAAATGAAGAAAGAGATGATGAAGTATCATATAATGATACCGTATCATAATAAATGTTATACTATTTTGTGTCATGTATGTCAATAAATAGAGTACTACATGATACTAATATATGATATTATGCATTAGAGAGATAGTATCATACAATAATATGATATGCAGATACTAGTGTATGATATTCCCGTTACAACCAGCCTGAGACATGAGCAGTTAATCCACAGCAACCGACCCAGCCGCTCCCTCGTCGCTGCTGCATGCCACCCAACCGGCCTCTCTCGCAACCACACCAGAGAACTCTCGGCGGCCAACGCAGGCACGCGGCGCCCAGCTAATTCATAGGGACTGCAGGGAAGACACGTACACAAAACTGATACGCATGGACCTAGTTGCCCACACAACCGCGTCTCACCCTCTATCATCTGGGATCCAAGCACTTTTCACACCCTCAATTCACCAGGAGAGCTCATTTCACGGGAGCTTGGTATCTGTAGTGATATAGGAGGGATGACGCACAATACACGATCATGGCCGCTGGCCAGTTGAACGTCATTGCTTTCGAGTATTGTACTAGTGCAACTTGTGTCAGGAGCTCCCATCTCACAGTAACAGATGTCGACACACGCACACGTCACGTGTATCCTCGACACTATAGATGATGCACCGTAGCTCACATCGAAGGAGACCCGACCGACAGTGCGATACGTTGGACAGTCGGCAGGTGCTTTTTAGACCCGAAACCCCGCACACCTGGAAGGGACCCCCTCAGGGAGTGCGGCGGCTATGGGCTGCCCTAGGTCGATTCGCTCGTCCCTAGAGCCTCGGGATTCGCAGCTCTCAAACTCGAGGAACAGCGAAGAACGAGAGAGAGAAACGATGGAGAGATAAAACGTAGATGAAAAAGTAGTATATTGATTTGTTCAATTGTGTGTTGTTCAATCGGTCGTCACCCCCAACATATATAAGAGATGGTTGTACTTCCCCAAGCAAAGGATTCATCTAGGCTTTCCTTACAAGAAACATTACGTCAATTCACGTCCTAGAGTCCTAGTTCTAGTTTAACTCAGATTCAGTCCGAATCTGGCCCATATTTCTGCCTTGCTGCTTGCGTGGGCAGTAGAACTTTCATATGAGCTCTGATCAAAATGTCTCAAACATCAAATTTGTGTATCTCAACGAGACAAACAACTCTCGTGTTGATCACTTTTCCAAATAAGGTCATCTTGAATACACTACGAAGCCATCTTTAGCCTCCAGTCGGACTTGGTCATGTAGCTGACTGGACTGTCCGAGCCTTGTAGCGACGCTACAGGACGTATACTATCTCAGATGATGATGACCCCAAAACCAAAGTTGACCGTATCGATGATAAGCACAACTTCTATGTTGAACACTTTTCCATCCGAGCCAATCTAGATAACCTTTCGGGCACATCTTCAGCTTCTGGTCGGAGCACTCGGATCTGAATCTCTTCACTCAAATGTTAGAGTCTTCCACTCGGATCGCCTGACTAGACTTTTCACTCAGATGTTAATGTCTTCCACTCGGATCACCCGACTAGACTTCTACTCGGATGGCAACTTTCACTAGGATGGCAAAATTTTCACCTGGAGGACAATCTTTCACTCGAATGACTACATTTTCACTCAGACGGTAATCTCTTACTCGATCGGCAAGCTTTCATCCCGATGGTAAGCTTTTCACTCGGATGACTATATTTTCACTCAGACAGCAATCTTTTACTCGATCAGTAACCTTTCACTCGGACGGTAAGCTTTTCACTCGGATTTCCCGAGTGGAAACACAGCCAAATCTTGTTTTGCCTCCCCAGGTCGCATACGACCACGGATTGAGATGATTTATATATTGAAATCGATCGGCTCGGCAAGATGAAACTTTTCCATGTTGAAGGTTTTTCGATTCAAGACCGTCTTGATGGCCGAATGACTCACGCGATCCATCAGACATGCGTCTGGTACCTGGGGCCATTTTTCTGCTCAGGGCAGTCTGTAGCGTATTGCCTTTAACTTTTGCATACGAACTTGGATTGAGAAGATTTATATATGAAAATCAATTGCCTCGACGAGACGAAGACAATTCATGTGGATTGCTCCTTGATCCGGGGTCGTATTGAAAGCGTAATCTATCAAAAAGCACTCGAAACACTAAATTCTGACACTCGGAATATAGTTTCAACCCCTAAGATGAGGTCCGATGACGATAACCAAAACACCAAAGTTGCTCCATTCGGCGACGAGAAACTTTTCATGCTGAAAACCCTTTCACTCGAGGCCATCCTATTTGCCTTTTATGTTGTGCCAAAATCTAATGTCAACAACTGCGTCAAATGGGACACCCTATTTAAGGCACACGGGGGTGGGTGACGCCCAACCCCCGCTCCCCCGCACGCACTTCTTGGACCGCCCATGTGCGGGGCATGACGCCCCTACTTTTTTTGTTTCTCTTTTTGTTTTGCTTCTTAAAAAAATGTTTGGGATTTCCAAAACATTCAGAACTTCCAAAAAATGTTCACCATTTAAAAAACCAAAATTTTAAAATATCCTGCATTTCTAAATACTCTGAGTTTCATAAGATGTTACTAGATTTAAAAAATTGAGAAATATTGAAGAACTTCAAAATTTTGAGCAATGTGCCAAATTAAAAAAACGAATTACTCCCTCCGTTCCTAAATAATTGTCTTTTTAGGTATTTCAACAAATGACTACATACGGAGCAAAATGAGTGAACCTACACTCTAAAACATGTCTACATACATTCGTATGTTGTAGTCCATTTGAGATGGCTAGAAAGACAATTATTTAGGAACGGAGGGAGTAGAAAACTGTTTTTAATCAAAAAGAAGTACGCGGAAAAATCTCTGCGGTTTCAGAAAACATTCGATTCAAAAAATGTTCACGAATGCAAACAATTCATGAATTTAAAAAACATTATTCACAAACAGAAAAACGTTCATTAATTCAAAAAATGTTCGAAAATTCAAAAAAATCTCTAAGCTAAAAGAATGTCCGTCGATCCAAAAGTTTACCGATGCACAAAATGTCCATGGATTAAAAAAATACGAATTTGAAAAAATGTTCATTAGTTCTCAAAATGGACACAAATTTCTAAAAATGTTAGTTTGAAAATTTTCTCTAATTTCATAAAAATGTTCACAAATTTGAAAATTGTTCATGAGTTTGAAAATTGTTCAATGATTTGAAAATGTTCACATATTTCAAAAATAGTGATTTTGAAGTTTTCCCATGATTTCAAAAAAAATACGAATTTAGAAATTGTTCACTAATTTGCAAAAAAATGAAGATTAAAAAAACATGAATTTGAAAATGGTTCTTCTATTCCATAAAAAAGTCACTAAGTTTTTAAAAGGTTCATGGATTTGAAAACAAAAATAGTGATAGAAAAAGAACTAAAGAAAACAGACAGAAAAGGGTAGTAGACTAACGGGGGGCAGTACTACCGTTGGGGTTGCTCGTTTGGTCGTTGTCCCCTAACCTGCCCGAGGAATAGGACCCCTAGATTCACACCGTTGATGTTCGGCACAGAAGCTCCCTCGGGGGAGGGTAGGGCCAATTATGGCTCAATCGTTGCGTCAAGTTTTTTTGTCCTTTTCTTGTTTATAGTGTTTCACTAATTTTCAATCATGTTTCCGAAAAGAACATGAACAATTATTCATTTTTTGAACTAAACATTAAAAAATAGAACATTCTTCTATAATAGCTTGAACATTTTATCAAACATTTGTGGACATCTTTTAAAATCCTAAACATGTTTTCAACATTTCTTTAAAACACAAACATTTAAAAAGTTTGCAAATATTTTTAAAAAAGATTGGTACATCTTTGAAAATACAAAAGAAAGAAATCAAACCAGAAATGGGTTCAAATTGATTAAGAAAACACAGCAAAGCAAATAAAATGAAAGCTTGTAGAAGGTTCCTAAAACCAAGAAAATTAATATTCAACATTGATTCTACATATTGGAACCAGGCCAATTTGGGAGCGGAGCTAGAACTTTCCCAAAATAATTGAGCAGGGCCATTTCCTCGTTCGGTTCGCTCCCTACACATGTTTTCTCGACTATTAATCACAAAGAGCAACAAAACAGAAAAGCAATATTCCTGTGTTAGCTATATTTTTTGGTTTTCCTGCTTCGGTTCAAATAGTAAGTTTTATTTAAGCACAAAATCATGCATAGTAAATGAATAAATTATTTTATAGAATTAAAATAATAAATTTTTAGAAAATGTTCGAACTTTCATATATAAAATTGTGAACACCTCTACATATATTAATGCATGATTTTTCTAAAATATTATTCACCATCTATTAGAAAATTGTTCATTGTGTACTTCAATTTTTTCACATGAATTAAAATCTCAACACGTAATAAAAATGTTTGTCATGTATTTAAAAGTATTTCTTCACGTATCAAAATATGTTCAAATGTTGAAAAAAATTCTCCATGTATTAAAAAATAGTCCACCATGCATCAAAATTTGTACACTATGTTATAAATATGTCCATTATATTTTCATTGAAGAAAATTAAAAAAGTGAAATGACCAAAGAAAAAGTAAATGGAAATAAAAAATAGGAAGAAAAATCAAAGCACAATTAAACTAATAGCAGTGGGGGGGGGGTAGGGGGGTGGACAACATTGGAAAGTAAACTCACTGCAGAGAATTGCACGGGAGCAAGAGGAAGAAAAAATAGCAAGGAATTGGGCCAAGGAACTAGACAAGAGCAAGCGGAAGAAATATTAGTAGCAAAACTGCCAGGGGGGATGCGCCAGAATTCGGCAGATCCTAATTCGCGCATAGTTCGCTGTACCCCCCTTTTCAGTTTTGGGAAGGTTCTAGAATCTTCTCATGCCAATTATTTGTGCATTTCTCCTTTTCACCTAGTTTAATTTCACTTTTTGATATTTTTTATTTTAAAATTACATTTCAATTATTATCAAATTCAAGTACATATTTTGAAATAAGAGATTTTTTCAAATTGATGGCCATATTTTCAAGTCAGAGAACATTTTAAAATTGGTTCACACTTTTTCAAATTATGAACATTTTTTACAGTTTAGTGAAGTTTTTTTAAATTTTTGGCTCATTAAAAGTATTAAATTTTTTCAATTCTTAAAGAACTTTTGAAAACTAAGACTTTTTTGCACTCGTGAATATATTTTGAAATTTCAAACATCTTGTAGATTCGTGGACAATTTTTTTTTTATATTTTTGGGTTCATAACTTTTTAGAAAAATTAACATTTTTTAAGTATGGATTTATTTTGAAAATTGAGGACATTATTCCAAATCTATGAAGATTTTTAAAAATTTGGAACACCTTTTCAAATTTAAGATTTTTGTAGTTTCATTGTATTTTTTTTTGAAAAATTGGAACTTGTTTTGAAATTCCAAAGATTTTTTTCCAAATTTTGGATTTTGAACATTGTTAGAACTTTAGAAAATGAAGAAACAAAGGGGCATCCCGCCCCGGATATGTGCCGTCTCAAACTGCGGTCACGTCGTAGGGGGGGGGGTGGGGCGGGGGGTTGAGCATTTGCTCGCTTTGCTCTGACCTACTCAGGAAATAGAAGAGCCCATGTGATCCCTATTGATCTTGTTAATTCGAGATGCGGGGCAAATGACAGGAGCGACTCAACTGATTGTAGTAGGGCCGACCCAAATAGAGTTAAGTGTTCTTGTGGTTTTGGGAAGATTACGGGCATGTTTATTTCTGAAAGTTTCTCATCCAGTTTTATGCTTTTCATTTTTTAGTTGTGTTTTATATCTGTTTTTACATTTTTTTATTCATTTTTTACTTTTTATTTTCTTCAATTTTTTTAAAAACAGCATTTTTTAAAGAAAAATGTATATTTTTAAAAATGTTCACAGAATTTTAAAGAATGTTTGCATTTTTTATAATTATGTTCATGATTTTCCAGTAATGTAAAATTTCACAAAACTTATAGAAGTTCCGTACGATTCACCGCAAACTTATTGAAGTAAGTGACAAGTAGGGACTCCATCCATGTTGTGGTTGTGTGCATGTATATCTTGCCTCTAGCGGGCCCCAATGTGTGCTCAAGTAGGCTGACCACCTACACTATGTATCCGATGGTTTTCAGAGCCTCTTTAGTGCTGTATTGGTTATGTGGTCTACTTTTTTGCTTTTATTGCTTGTTTCCGAAAATAGTTTTCTATCTAGCTTTTCTACTGTTTATGTCCATATGTTCATAAAAAATGTTCATGCCATTTAAAGAAATATGTCTGTGCATTTTAAATAAAATGTCCATGCCATTTAAAGAAATGTTCACACATGTAGAAAAATGATTGTAACATTCAATAAAAACATTCATTCAAAATGTTCACCAAAGTTTCAAAAATGTCCATTAAAGGTAAAAGGTTGCTTGCCCAATTTTTTGAAATTTTACATGTCATTTAAAATATCTTTATACCATCTAGAACATGTTCAACATATTTAAAATGCTCATATATTATAACAGCTTAAAGAAAATATGAATTTGTTTGCGCAACATTTATTTAAATTCAGAACATATAAAAAAATTATACCATTCAAAAATGTTAATCAGAACATAAAATAATATTGGTGCATTTTTTAAATAATTTTATACAAAAATTCACTCGTTTTTCTTACTAAGAAACATGATTCCAGAGACTAGAAAAGAATTTTTTTAATAATAAAAAAGAAAGAACTTCAAAATAAAAAACTGAAAGAAAACATATAAACCAGTAAAAATCACAGAAAAAGAAAAAACAAATAAAACCATCCTAAAAATGGATGGAAGGTCAAAGAACCACTCTCAACTCTGCCTAGATGGTTCCTTAAACCATGTTTTGGGCCGGCTCAGCCAAACGAGAACCATAGGTGGGCGCTCTTTCATTCTTTTATAAGCGGCATGACATCTTGCATGTGTGTGTGTGTGTGTGTGTGTGTGTGTGTGTGTGTGTGTGTGTGTGTGATTGTATCCTGATATTTCTTGTTGCATGCTAGGTAGAGTTGGCTCCATCTTAAGTAGCCTGATGTTCCCTGCCGGACAACAAACATTTTTTATTCATCATGGCGGTGTATCGGTTAACCCTTACCGGCCAGCAGGTCATTGTGCGGCGAATCAACCTGTGGTTGAGTTGGTTAGGTAGACAGTGATATTCCTAACCCACCAGGGTTCAAATCCTGGTGCTCGCATTATTCCTGGATTTATTTCAAGATTTCCAGCGATGCGCTTTCAGTGGGAGGAGACGTTCCCGTCGACGACGAGGCGCCTACGGTGACTTTGTAAATCTCAAGATGATATGACGGCTCAGTCTCTCGGAGGTGCTCATAGGGGTAGGATGTGCGTGTGTGCGTTCATAAAGATGAGTGTATGCGCGTGTATATGAACGCTTGTGTTTGTATTGATGCTAAAAAAAAAACAGGTCATTGTGCGGACCGGTCGTTGCATGCTTTCACAATCGCTCATAGTGGAAGTTTGCTTTTGTCCCACATCGATAATATAGGTCCCATAGAATACATAATTGCCAGCTCAGGTTCTGTAGCCTCATAAGGACTATGGGGCTGTTTGGATTGTAGCCCACGCTTACTCTACCAATGTTTTGGTGTTGACCAAAATCATGGGCTTGTGTTTGGTTTGTGTCCCAGGTTTTGACACCACGTCAATTTTTTGGTACGCCAGTTGAGATGATGCGCCATTCATGGGTGAAATGGGGGCAGCGAATTTGCTCGCCAAGATTTTGGTACGCCCTGGTTTGGCAAGGCTGCCTCGGGCATCAACCAAACATCCCTTATATCTCGCTTACTGAGATATGAAGTACGTACTAGCATGCAACGCCGTTGCACTTTGGTTTGGACCAATAATGACAGCTTTTCCAAATTTGTATTTCTCAGACATGTTTTTGTAGTTTTTATTGGGTGTTAGTTTGGTTTCCATCCGAATTTTCTTTCTTATTTTACTTCTTTTTGCCCTTCCTTTTCATTTCCGTTTCTTCTGGTGGTCTTTCTTTCTCCCTTTTTCTTTCTTTTATTTGCTTCCTTTGTTCTCTTACCTTTTCTTTTCTTTACTATTTTTGTTTGTTCGCCTATTTCTTGTTTTCATCATGTATTTTAGAAAATATTGTATATTTTAAAAATGTATGTTGTGTGTTGAAAATATTAATTTTGTTAAAATATGTTCATTGTGCATTAAAAATGTTCATGATGTATTAAATATTTTTTGGTGTATTAAATATGTTCATTCATTATTTACAAAATATTCACTTTGTATTAAATAATTTTATTATGTATTAAAAAATGTTTGTCATGTACTTCAAGAAAAGTCATCATCGTGTATTAAAAATGTTCTTTTTAATCCAAAAATGTTTGTAGTGCATTAAGTGTTCATTCCATATTAATAGTTTGTCGTGTATATAAAAAGGGCGTACTTCAAATTATTCATTGTGTATTTAAAGGCATTCACCTTTTATTAAAAATGCTAACGCGTTTATAAAACAGTTCACCGGGCACTTCAAAAATGGTCACCCTCTACTACAAAATGTTCATCATGTATTGAAAATGTTAAGTTCGTTTATTGTAATACAAATCATTGTTTTCTAAAAACATTAATCATGTATCTTTTAGGGGTTTTCCTATTTCCTCTGGTTTTTATTTGTTCCTACTTTTCCTTTAATCATTCTTTAATAAGTTATAAATATTTTTTAATACATGATGAATATTTCCATATATATATAGAACATTTTCACAACACATGACCGTTTTTTCATATACGGTGAATACCCCGTCAAAAAATATATGGTGAACACTTTTAAATATACAATAAATATATTTTAACAATAGCAGCACTTTCTTAATACATGATGGAAATTTGTTAAATACGTGATTGAACCTTTTTATAATACATGATAACAAGTTTTTAATACACAATGACCATTTTTCAAAAACATGGTAAATACTTTTAACACTTAGTGGAGATTTTCAAAATACATGATGAACATATTTTAATACATGATCAACACTTTTCAATAAATAGTGCACATTTTTAAAATACATGATTTTTCCAATACTCAATGAACATTTTCAAAATATGCGGTGAAACATTTTATAATGCATGATGAAGAAATTTTAATACACAATGAGCCTTTTTCAACATGTTGTTTGCATTTGGAAAGTGCAAATAGAGCAGCGGCTCCATGGAGCCTGATTTTTGAGAATTTCAAAATTCAACCTTTTGTGTTCCAAAAAAACCTGGAAAGAAATCACACGTGTACATTGGGATATATAATACATGTTTTTAGATTTTCATGACGAAATATGTTCTGATATGAGCTACACAACAAATCTGTAATTCTCTAACACATGTACTATCCACTATAAATGTTCATGATGTTTTTTGTATAGACCATATTCATCATGAAAATTTACGGAGATGCAATATACACCAGTATATACATGCGTATTTTTGCACATTTTTTTGAAACTTCAAATATCGGTCTTTGATTTTTTTTCAACATTTTGAGCTCCATGGAGCTCAGGGGTCCAAAAATCCACTCTCGTTAGCATTTTATAAGCACATGTGACGATTTTTAATACAATATGAAAAATTATTATACTGAGAACAAATTAATATGTGATTGGAAATTTTAAAAAGCATAATGAAACATTTTTAATAGACGGTGAACATATTTTAATACGATGGACATTTCTTTAGTAGATGATGAATTTTTTAATACATGATTAACATTTTTTGTATGTGATAAACATGTTCTTAATACATTATGGAGATTTTCTAACTACATGCCGAATTTTTTTTGATATATACGATGAATTTTCTGAACTATATGATGAAATGTTTTAAAATACACGATGCACATTTTTTGTAACATTTTTTAACTACAGGGTTGAACATTTCAAAAGGGGAACAAAAAACAAAAAGTGATATCAAATGAAAACAAAGTAAATTAAAAAATTAGAACAAAAGGCATAAAGGGAGAAAGTACAAGGTCCTTTCTTTCCTTAGAACAAATGCTAGCGTAGGGTACTGAAAAAGATAGAACAAGTGAACGCAGTGATAAGAGGGGAAACGGGCTAGCCCAATAACGATGCACTACAGGCGACGTGGTGTTGTGAGTCGCAGCAAGCAATCTATAGCACTGCCCTTCTAGGGAGACCAAGTTTTGAAAAATATAATTAAAATCATTTTTTTATGTTTCAAAACTTTCTGAAAAAACGTATATGCGTACATATGGATGTATACTGCATGTTCGTAAAGTTTCATAATGAAATATATAGCTCATATCGAAATTTATTTTATCATCAAAATTTACAAACATGCATTATACATCCCAATGTATCGTGTGTAATTTTTTGTGGGTTGTGCTCGAACAAGTGGCTATAACTATTAACGATGCTTTGCAACTCAGGACGGTTGTGTGGTTGTGACTTGGGAAAATGTCCAAAATGCCTTTCAAATTCCAAAATTCTGTATTTTTTTAATTTAAGTGTATACCATATATCCATCACAGTGTATTAGCACGAACACACATGAATATACACACTAAGTAAAGTAGTTCCCAATATATTTTCTTTTCTAAAGGTAATTGTGCATTTTAGACTCTCGGCATGTAGTTCATTCTGCGGTCATTTTTTTTATCATCATCATTCCAAACTATTGTCATTCTCAACATACTCCAAAATCTAGCCATGTGCAACCCAGATTATCAGCGCTGCTCTGCCAGTATGTGGCTGTGGAGTATATTTTTCTATGAACTCTGTTAAACTATATAAGTTTGACTTAAGACAAATTTAGAACTTCAATAATTTTGAATGGAGGAAGTAGTTGCTGAGAACGTGGGTCTCTCAAGTAGCTTGTTCCAATAAACAACGCATGTGTTACAGTTGACTCCACCATAAAACCACGCTAGTACAAAATTTGCAATTCCATCTATTCTGCAGTCATCTGTTTCTATATTATCTTATTTTTCAGAAAACTCTATTGAAGAAAATAAATCCAGTAACACATAATATCTTTTCCAGTGTAGTCATTTTTTTCTCAGCAAACCAAAAACAGTTTCCGTCGAGTAGAAAATTTACTCGCAGTCCAACTGAAGTTGTCTCAATGTGACAACAGTTTATCCCGTGTGTGAGGTATTTTCTCTTCCATCCTGAGGAAACTTGTTTCAGTAGTAAAATTTGCTTCTAGAATAACTTCGATCCTACGAAAACTTGTGTCCAATGTATTGTTTAACTTATTTTCAGTCGCAGCAGAATTTTGTCAAAGTACACTTGGATGGAATGTGGCCACCTTCTTGTAAGAACTGAAATGTGATATCGGCTGATCAGTGATCACGTCCCTGAAATTCTGCTCAAGCAACCTGGAAATGAAAGCAATAGTCTCAAACACAAAGTTATATGCCTGATCTTGTTAAATGAAGTTCACCCAGAAATCATTTATGTGTCCCCACAAAAAATCATTTATGTGAGGCTGCTAGTCAAAAGGTTAGATTTCCCTAAGAAAGTGGAACACTTTCTTTCTTTCCTCCACATTTTTATTCAGGTCATGTACTTGCAATTTAGAAAATAATACCCCCTCCATGATGATCACCTTGAGAATTTTTCTGAACTAGTACTCTTGCCTGCTCTTGCTCCTTAAGTTGGGAATTTCTGGTGTGCATAAATGAATGTACCAAATCAGATCGGAAACACTACAAAACCACACTTGGTCTGAGCTTCTGATGAGCACTTCTCTAGTTCAGCTTATCTTGACACCGGTCTTCGTCACTCGCATCGCAACAATAGCAGCACACTGGATCACACACGCTATTCTGAAGGGACTGAGCGTTGTCATCTCCGGGGGGGGGGGGCTCGTCGCCGAGGGCCTGTGGAAGATGCATCACTGGAGCGATCAGATGATGACAGGGACCTTCACACTGACATATGCTTGCCAAGGGTGAGATGGTTGTTGTGGTTGCAGCTCCAGAGCAGTGAAATGCAGCTCACGTTCTGTTTCATTCATCAGCAAAGAAACAATTCGTCACTTGACTGTTTCTTTGAAGTTTGTTGTCACTTACCCTTTCATCATCAGTCAAAAGTTTGTTGTTGCAACCTTCTGTTGATAATTGCACGTCGAAGAATCTGAGAGGAGAGATTTGGTTTATGCTGGTGGCGGTCGGTTGGTAAGGTTTCTATTTTATTGTGAGGAAAAGAGAAGATAAGTGATAAGTTGCTGAGCAATGCAAATTGTCAGATAGAACAAGTGTGTCAATTTGTTAAGGCCCATGCCTCATCAGGCTGACACTCTTTCCTTTTTTCTAGTAATAGATAAGGGAAGGAGATAATCAGTAAAAGATTTGGCCCCATGATAGTTTAATGCTGCAAGTGTTACCTAATGCATCAGAGAATCCAACTGGGCAGCTGAGGTGTCCCAAAACTACCCTCCTACATTGGGGAATCTGATCTCACCACCGCAGCACAATTATAAACAAATGACAAAATTATAAACAAATAACACCATCATAAACTAATGGTGCTTGATAGGGGACAAAAAGGCTACGATCGATATGCCAACAATTTTTAATGGTTGGCACACTGCTTTTGGTTGCCACTTACTACTTTTAATTTTATTTATCCTTGGAGTAGATTCTTGGTCTTTCCATCTCTTGCAATACCCCCCTTCCTTTCCTTGATGTTAGTGTTTATCCCTTGCTATTTTTGGCAACAATTCCTTATTCCAATACTTGGACTAATGATTGTATCATTCGTTGGACATACTACCTCGCATCCAGGAGACTCTTCTCGAGATTGACATACATTCTTGATGAGACCATAAACAAACACGACGTGAGACAAATGTGCCCCAAAAGTACAAAACTATCCACCTTATAGCTCAACTAGGCTGATATTTATTTCACTGTCTCCTGTTCTCTGAAATATCATCCACCGAACCTGATTTTGACCAACTCTTTTTGGATAGTACTGTATATGCGAAATGCCCCCTGAAAATGCAGCAGGCTCTTGCAAAAGTAAAATGCACTAGTACCAGCTCTGTGACATGGTATTTTTTTTCTATTACCCAAATCTCTGCAAGAAGTTTCTGGTCCATAGATCACACATGTGGAGCTGTGCCACATACAGTGATTGACCTCTTTGAGTTCTGACATCCTGTTGGTTTAATAGTAGTTTAGGGCATAATACACATCTCTAGGCCTTCTTGGGACTTTAAGATGGGCATTTATAAATTCACCCTCATACCAATGAAGAGGCATGATGAGGAAAATGCAGAGATTCCAAAAGGAGGAGATTATGCTTTTGTTTGTCGTGGCTCCCCTGTTAACCTTGCCTTTCTCAATCATAGACCGGGCTTAAAAAATTACTACTTGTCAGGCTACACAAGTTCCAACTTCCAGTGCAAGAGCCACGTGATCTAGCCATAAACTGGGAAGTAGTATAGGAAATTTTAAAAGAACAACGAAGATAAAACAAAGATAACACTCTCACCCTCACTGGATGCAGGGCTTTATAAAATCCAAACCCCTCTTGTATCAATATGGAGATGCATGAGTGAGGAAGATGGCAGAGATTCCAAAAGGTTTGTGCTTTTGATTGTCTCATAGCTCCAAGCTGCTAACCCTTCTTTTCTAAATCTGACCAGGCTTTAAAAACTACCACTTGTCAGGCTAATTGGAACTGTGAGGATTTTGAAAGGAAATGGATAAGGCTCTCACTGCGTCACTGGATGCAGGGGGTCTGTCGTGGAATCCTTGAGAAATTCTTGCGTTCCAAACAAGGAGCTTGATGAGTTTTTCTCTTTTGCCGCGGATTACTACAGTGTGTGAGCTGCCCCAATAAGACGGAAACATGGATGGGTTATTATAGGACAGGGAGACATCATAAACATTGGATCAACCTGACGAAGTGACAGATGAGTAATGAAGTGATCTGAGATACTAATGGCTCCTAGTAAGCGATACGTTTAGTGTCGAGCCCCTGATAGCTACTACTCCCTCCGTTTCTAAATACTTGTCTTTCTACACATTTCAAATGACTACTACATACAGATGTATGTAGACATATTTTAGAGTGTAGATTCACTCATTTTGCTCCGTATGTAGTCACTTGTTGAAATGCCTAGAAAGACAAGTATTTAGGAACGGAGGGAGTAGGTAGTACGTAGGCTTTACTGGTGCTGGAGCAGGACATGGACGTGGACGTAACATCTTATCATGGACGGTGGAGACGACCACGTAATAAATAAATAAAGAAAAGAAAAACGATCGTTTCTCTCTCTCAAACATATCTTCACCTGCCCAACTTCTCAAGATCCACGTCTAGCGAAAGACATTTTTGCTACTCCTGCCGATCCACGGAAAATCACGGCTTACAAGTAAAGTAGCGACAATTAATATGAATCGGAGAGAGCACATGATTATCCCCCGTCGGCACACACGGGAAATAGCCGTGATTTTCTGCGGTAGTTGAGGTCTTTTTATGCGAGGTTTTTGCCAAATTTTCTGAAAGTGCAACGTCCCAAGCATAACCTAACCTTAATCAGCACAAACAAGCCAAGACCCACATGGAACAGGTGATTTAGATGTGCATCAGTGTCGTGTGTATATAATCTACAGCGCAATCTACATGGGTTTGCGTCGTCGGTTAGGCTCTCCTCGTCTATAGTATTCTCCCGTGGCTGTCCTTTTCTTGAAGATTTTGTCTCACTAAAGCAGGGTGTGAGACCAATAATGCACCATGTGGTTCTCTTGGCATCCACTCCCCCTTTCTCCAGAAAACTCCAGCGCCACACATAGACAAAGGAAGAAAAATTCATGCAACTGCTCCCCTGATAACCTTGTGATAATTCAGTAAAATACTATTCGAAACCATTCTTGCCAAGATCATAGAAACACATATGCAGGCCAGGCGTATGGCACTGTTTATATAGACACCCAAAAGCAAGAGCAGCTGTGCATGGGCAATACTCAGAGGTTGCTGTCTGGAAACCAAACAAAAATCCCAGGATATACTACAAGGAGGGGGCAGTTAGGGCTTCCAGGGAGGTAGTTTGTGGTCCTGGGTGAAAAAACCGTTTGTGGTCCTGGCTCATCAACAGTCCATACTCTATTTCAGCTCACATCCAAGAAAAACTTGTCTGCTTTTTCAGCCCAGGGATGAGTGAGCTTGTATTTATGTCCATCAATCATGTAAGCTTCCCCTATTTGGATAATCTCCCTTGGTTTGAGGCCTTGACTCACAAGCCAGAGCCACAAGTCCACAACACTGTTCAACTTTAGTTACTCCATTCTTGGACTCAGGACAGCCCCCCTTTGCATGTGTGGTGGCATTTGGACCTTGGAAGGGGAAAACTTTGCCAATTGTGCACAGTGCCACATGTACTATTCACAGCTTTAGTGGAGTATTAAGGCATTGAATGAGGATTGTCCTTCTCTTATAGTATGGGTTTTCCTTCTTTGCCCATGTGTGGGCGCCTAGAACATCATAACAATCACATTGCCAAGTTACTACTCGGAGCCCTAAAAATGGAACTATTTTCACATTAAAATGATTAAGTAACATCTAGCTACCTTATTTTTCTTTGAAAACCTAAGTCCTTGGAACTCTATTCAGTAATTAAAATAACATGATTACCAAATAGTTAGTGGAAAATCAGGTGAAAACCGTTACAACGCGTTCCAAAACGCACGGGGCACCGCCGACCGGCCTCGTTACCCACATGCACTTCACAGTTTCACACACACTACCGGTAGAAAGACCACCACTGAGGTGCCGGCAAAGTAGTTCACAATGTGGGGAAATGTGTTTAAACCAAGTGTGCTTAGGCTAGTCATAGTGGAAGTAACTTAGCAAGTAACATAGCGCACTTCGAGAAATTTTTGCTTATGTGGCTTGTAGTTAATGAGAAGTGGTAACATAATATGTTACTGTAACATAGCGCTTTCCAAGACAAGATGAGTCTACAAGTTAATTAATGAAGTCTTCTATGACACTACTACTATGTTACTTTGCATTATGAATGTAGTAACTTAAACTAGTGTCATATGTATGACACTAGTATAAGTTACTCTCCACTATGACCAGCCTTACCGGAGGAAGGACAGGTTGGGACCGCGGCAACTCTGCGGCAACATGACACTCGCGGTGCAACCGGTCAACTTCCGCCTGCCGCTCGGTCGATCGTGGACACCTCCCCGGTCCGTTGGCACCTGGGCCTGGCATTGCCCTTGCCGGCTATGCGGGCAGTTGCGCTAGGGACTCGGACACCCCCAACTTGAAGAGTCATCGCAGATGCGCCGCCAGTGCCATGCAAACGTCTCCACGGTAGTCTGATACGTCTCCAACGTATCTATAATTTTTGATTGTTCCATGCTATTATATTATCAACCTTGGATGTTTTATATGCATTTAAATGCTATTTATATGATTTTTGGGACTAACCTATTAACCTAGAGCCCAGTGCCAGTGCCAGTTTCTGTTTTTTCCTTGTTTTAGAGTATCGCGGAAAAAGAAAATCAAACGGAGTCCAATTGACCTGAAACTTCACGGAACTTATTTTTGAACCAGAAGAAACCCAAAAGACTTGGAGTGCACGTAAGGGGATCAACGAGGAAGCCACGAGGCAGGGGCACGCCCTCCACCCACGTGGGCCCCTCGTGGCTCCCCTGACGTACTTCTTTCTCCCATATATACCCATATACCCTAAAAACTTCGAGGAGCAAAATAGATCGGGAGTTCCGTCGCATAAGCCTCTGTAGCCACCGAAAGCCAATCTAGACCCGTTCCGGCACCCTGCCGGAGGGGGAATCCCTCTCCGATGGCCATCCTCATCATCCCGGTGCTCTCCATGACGAGGAGGGAGTAGTTCTCCCTCGGGGCTGAGGGTATGTACCAGTAGCTATGTGTTTGATCTCTCTCTCTCTCTCTCTCGTGTTCTTGATTTGGCACGATTTTGATGTATCGCGAGCTTTGCTATTATAGTTGGATCTTATGTTTCTTCTCCCCTCTACTCTCTTGTAATGGATTGAGTTTCCCCTTTGAAGTTATCTTATCGGATTGAGTCTTTAAAGATTTGAGAACACTTGATGTATGTCTTGCCGTGCGTATCTGTGGTGACAATGGGATATCACGTGATTCACTTGATGTATGTTTTGGTGATCAACTTGCGGGTTCCGCCCATGAACCTATGCATAGGGGTTGGCACATGTTTTCGTCGTGATTCTCCGGTAGAAACTTTGGGGCACTCTTTGAGGTTATATGTGTTGGTTGAATAGATGAATCTAAGATTGTGTGGCACATATCGTAGAATCATACCCACGGATACTTGAGGTCACATTGGAGTATCTAGGTGACATTAGAGTTTTGGTTGATTTATGTCTTAAGGTGTTATTCTAGTACGAACTCTAGGGCTGTTTGTGACACCTATAGGAATAGCCCAACAGATTGATTGGAAAGAATAACTTTGAGGTGGTTTCGTACCCTACCATAATCTCTTCATTTGTTCTCCGCTATTAGTGACTTTGGAGTGACTCTTTGTTGCATGTTGAGGGATAGTTATGTGATCCAGTTATGTTATTATTGTTGAGAGAACTTGCACTAGTGAAAGTATGAACCCTATGCCTTGTTTCAACGCATTGCACTACCATTTTGGCTCACTTTTATCATTAGTTACCTTGCCGTTTTTATATTTTAGATTACAAAAATCTTTATCTACCATCCATATACCACTTGTATCACCATCTCTTCGCTGAACTAGTGCACCTATACAATTTACCATTGTATTGGGTGTGTTGGGGACACAAGAGACTCTTTGTTATTTGGTTGCAGGGTTGTTTGAGAGAGACCATCTTCATCCTACGCCTCCCACGGATTGATAAACCTTAGGTCATCCACTTGAGGGAAATTTGCTACTGTCCTACAAACCTCTGCACTTGGAGGCCCAACAACGTCTACAAGAAGAAGGTTGTGTAGTAGACATCAAACTCTTTTCTGACGCCGTTGCTGGGGAGGTTAGCGCCTGAAGGTATATCTTTATATCTTGCAATCGAATCTTTTTGTTTCTTGTTTTAGCACTAGTTTAGTTTATAAAAGAAAACTATAAAAAAAATGGAATTGAGTTTACCTCATACGCTTCATCTTTTTAATATCTTTCGTGAGTATGATGGAAAGGAAAATTGTGCCAAAGTGTTAGAAGAAGAATGCTATTAAATGTTTGGCACTAAATATTTGAATGATGAGCATGATTGCAATGTTGTTAGTATGAATTCCTTGAATATCCATGATGCTAATGATATGCAAAGCCACAAGCTTGGGGAAGCTATGTTTGATGAAGATGATATTTTTTGTCCCCCAAGTTTTGATGAGCAAATTTATTATGATGAAAGCATGCCTCCTATCTATGATGATTATTGTGATGACACGTATGCTTTAAAGAATAATGATAACCATGAAACTTGTCATCTTGATCTTAATTTTCAATCCACATGATAGTTATTTTGTTGAGTTTGCTCCCACTATTATTCATGAGAAGAATTTGCTTGTGTGGAGAGTAGTAAATTTCTATGCTTGTAGATCATGAAAAGAATGCTTTATGTGATGGTTATATTGTTGAATTCATTCATGATGCTACTGAAAATTATTATGAGGGAGGAATATATGCTTGTAGGAATTGCAATAATATCAAGTTTCCTCTCTATGTGCTTAAAATTTTGAAGTTATGCTTGTTTTACCTTCCTATGCAAGTTGATTCTTGTTCCCATAAGTTGTTTGCTCACAAAATCCCTATGCATAGGAAGTGGGTTAGACTTAAATGTGCTAGTCATATTCTTCATGATGCTCTCTTTATGTTACAATTCTTATCTTTTATGTGAGCATCATTGAAATCATCATGCCTAGCTAGGGGCGTTAAACGATAGCGCTTGTTGGGAGGCAACCCAACTTTATTTTTGTTCCTTGCTTTTGTTCCTGTTTAGTAATAAATAATTCATCTAGCCTCTGTTTAGATGTGGTTTTATGCTTTAATTAGTGTTTGTGCCAAGTAGAACCTTTGGGAAGACTTGGGGAAAGTCTTTGCGATCATGCTGTAAAAAATAGAAACTTTAGCGCTCACGAGAATTGCTGCCATTTTTTTATTGAAAAGTGATATTTAGTTAATTCTTTTTGAAAATGATTAATAGATAAATTCCTCAGGTCCAGCAATTTATTTTAGAATTTTTGGGGTTTCAGAAGTTTGCGTTAGTTACAGATTACTACAGACTGTAATGTTTTTGACAGATTCTGTTTTTCGTATATTGTTTGCTTATTTTGATGAATCTATGGCTAGTAAAATAGTTTATAAACAATAGAGAAGTTGGAATACAGTAGGTTTAACACCAATATAAACAAATAATGAGTTCATTACAATACCTTGAAGTAGTGTTTTGTTTTCTTTCGCTAACGGAGCTTACGAGTTTTCTGTTAAATTTTGTGTTGTGAAGTTTTCAAGTTTTGGGTAAAGATTCGATGGACTATGGAATAAGGAGTGGCAAGAGGATAAGCTTGGGGATTCCCAAGGCACCCCAAGGTAATATTAAAGGACAACCAAAAGCCTAAGCTTGGGGATGCCCCGGAAGGCATCCCCTCTTTCGTCTTCGTTCATCGGTAACTTTACTTGGAGCTATATTTTTATTCGCCACATGATATGTGTTTTGCTTGGAGTGTCATTTTATTTCATTATGTTTTGCTTGATGTTTGAATAAAATACCAAGATCTGAAATTATTAAATGTTAGAGAGTCTTCATATAGTTGCATAATTATTCGACTACTCATTGATCTTCACTTATATCTTTCGGAGTAGTTTGTCATTTGCTCTAGTGCTTCATTTATATATTTTTAGAGCACGGTGGTGGTTTTATTTTGTAAAAATAGATGAACTCTCATTCTTCACTTATATAATTTTGAGAGTCTTTAGAACAGCATGGTAGTTTGCTTTGGTTATGAAACTAGTCCTAATATGATGGGCATCCAAGAGGGATATAATAAAAACTTTCATATAGAGTGCATTGAATACTAAGAGAAGTTTGATACTTGATAATTGTTTTGAGATATGGAGATGGTGATATTAGAGTCATGCTAGTTGAGTAGTTGTGAATTTGAGAAACACTTGTGTTAAAGTTTGTGATTCCCGTAGCATGCACTTATGATGAACCGTTATGTGATGAAGTCGAAGCATGATTTATTTATTGATTGTCTTCCTTATGAGTGGCGGTCGGAGATGAGCGATGGTCTTTTCCTACCAATCTATCCCCCTAGGAGCATGCGCGTAATACTTTGTTCTGATAACTAATAATTTTTTGTAATAAGTATGTGAGTTCTTTATGACTAATGTTGAGTCCATGGATTATACACAGTCTCACCCTTACACCATTGCTAGCCTCTCTAGTACCGCGCAACTTTCGCCGGTACCATAAACCCACCATATATCTTCCTCAAAAAAGCCACCATACCTACCTATTATGGCATTTCCATAGCCATCCCAAGATATATTACCATGCAACTTTTCACCGTTCCGTTTACTATGACACGCTCAATCATTGTCATATTGCTTTGCATGATCATGTAGTTGATATCGTATTTGTGGCAAAGCCACCATTCATAATTCTTTCATACATGTCACTCATGAGTCATTGCACATCTCGGTACACCGCCGGAGGCATTCATATAGAGTCATATCTTGTCTAAGTATAGAGTTATAATTCTTGAGTTGTAAGTAAAAAAAAGTGTGATGATCATCATTATTAGAGCATTGTCCCAGTGAGGAAAGGATGATGGAGACCATGATTCCCCCACAAGTCGGGATGAGACTCCGGACGAAAAATAAATAAATAAAAGAGGCCAAAGAAGCCCAAATAAAAAAAAGAGGCCTAAAAAAGAGAAGGCCCAAATAAAAAAATAAAAAAAATGATGAGAGAAAAAGAAAGAAGGGACAATGCTACTATCCTTTTACAACAGTTGTGCTTCAAAGTAGCACCATAATCTTCATGATAGAGAGTCTCCTATGTTGTCACTTTCATATACTAGTGGGAATCTTTCATTATAGAACTTGGCTTTTATATTCCAATGATGGGCTTCCTCAAAATGCCCTAGGTCTTCATGAGCAAGCAAGTTGGATGCACACCCACTTAGTTTCTTTTGTTGAGCTTTCATACACTTATAGCTCTAGTGCATCCGTTGCATGGCAATCCCTACTCACTCACATTGATATTTATTGATGGGCATCTCCATAGCCCGTTGATACGCCTAGTTGATGCAAGACTATCTTCTCCTTTTTGTCTTCTCCACAACCACCATTCTATTCCACCTATAGTGCTATGTCCATGGCGCACGTTCATGTATTGCGTGAAGATTGAAAAAGTTTGAGAACATCAAAAGTATGAAACAATTGCTTGGCTTGTCATCGGGGTTGTGCATGATTTTAATATTTTGTGTGGTGAAGATGGATCATAGCCAGACTATATGATTTTGTAGGGATAGCTTTCTTTGGCCATGTTATTTTGAGAAGACATGATTGCTTAGTTAGTATGATTGAAGTATTATTATTCTTATGTCAATATTAAACTTTTTTCTTGAATATTATGGACCTGAATATTCTTGCCACAATAAAGAGAATTACATGGATAAATATGTTAGGTATCATTCCACATCAAAAATTCTGTTTTTATCATTTACCTACTCGAGGACGAGCAGGAATTAAGCTTGGGGATGCTGATACGTCTCCAACGTATCTATAATTTTTGATTGTTCCATGCTATTATATTATCAACCTTGGATGTTTTATATGCATTTATATGCTATTTTATATGATTTTTGGGACTAACCTATTAACCTAGAGCCCAGTGCCAGTTTTTGTTTTTTCCTTGTTTTAGAGTATCGCAGAAAAGAAAATCAAACGGAGTCCAATTGACCTGAAACTTCACTGAACTTATTTTTGGACCAGAAGAAACCCAGAGACTTGGAGTGCACGTAAGGGGATCAACGAGGAAGCCACGAGGCAGGGGGCGCGCCCTCCACCCTCGCGGGCCCCTCATGGCTCCCCTGACGTACTTCTTCCTCCCATATATACCCATATACCCTAAAAACTTTGGGGAGCAGAATAGATCGGGAGTTCCTCCGCCAGAAGACTCCGTAGCCACCGAAAGCCAATCTAGACCCATTCTGGCACCCTGCCGGAGGGGGAATCCCTCTCCGATGGCCATCCTCATCATCCCGGTGCTCTCCATGACGAGGAGGGAGTAGTTCTCCCTCGGGGCTGAGGGTATGTACCAGTAGCTATGTGTTTGATCTCTCTCTCTCTCTCTCGTGTTCTTGATTTGGCACGATTTTGATGTATCGCGAGCTTTGCTATTATAGTTGGATCTTATGTTTCTTCTCCCCATCTACTCTCTTGTAATGGATTGAGTTTCTCCTTTGAAGTTATCTTATCGGATTGAGTCTTTAAAGATTTGAGAACACTTGATGTATGTCTTGTCGTGCGTATCTGTAGTGACAATGGGATATCACGTGATCCACTTGATGTATGTTTTGGTGATCAACTTGCGGGTTCCGCCCATGAACCTATGCATAGGGGTTGGCACACGTTTTCGTCATGATTCTCTGGTAGAAACTTTGGGGCACTCTTTGAGGTTATATGTGTTGGTTGAATAGATGAATCTGAGATTGTGTGACGCATATCGTATAATCATACCCACAGATACTTGAGGTCACATTGGAGTATCTAGGTGACATTAGGGTTTTGGTTGATTTGTGTCTTAAGGTGTTATTCTAGTACGAACTCTAGGGCTGTTTGTGACACCTATAGGAATAGCCCAACGGATTGATTGGAAAGAATAACTTTGAGGTGGTTTCGTACCCTACCATAATCTCTTCGTTTGTTCTCCGCTATTAGTGACTTTGGAGTGACTCTTTGTTGCATGTTGAGGGATAATTATGTGGTCCAATTATGTTATTATTGTTGAGAGAACTTGCACTAGTGAAAGTATGAACCCTAGGCCTTGTTTCAATGCATTGCAATACCGTTTTTGCTCACTTTTATCATTAGTTACCTTGCTGTTTTTATATTTTAGATTACAAAAACCTTTATCTACCAACCATATACCACTTGTATCACGATATCTTCGCCGAACTAGTGCACCTATACAATTTACCATTGCATTGGGTGTGTTGGGGACACAAGAGACTCTTTGTTATTTGGTTGTAGGGTTGTTTGAGAGAGACCATCTTCATCCTACGCCTCCCACGGATTGATAAACCTTAGGTCATCCACTTGAGGGAAATTTGCTACTGTCCTACAAACCTCTACACTTGAAGGCCCAACAACGTCTACAAGAAGAAGGTTGTGTAGTAGACATCATAGTCCTAGACCGGTCTGTAAGTGCATCTAGTGCCATCCCTAGTTGGTTTTGGAGTATTGACGACAAACCTAGTTGAGGGACTAATGTGTTTGTGAGAATTGCAGGATAACACAGGTAGAAGTCCCTCATTGATTCGGTTTTCCTACCAAAGATGACCCCTAAAAATGTATGAAGACATTGATGTCAAAGGTGGTATATGAAGATATTCTCATTGAAGACTATGACAAGAGAAGACATCGCATGAAGCCTATGGAGCTCGAAGACTCATATCTTTCGTAGTTCTTTTTCTTCTTTATTGAGTCATAGGAACCACCGTACTGTTAAGTGGGGTCCAAAAGAACCAGTCAGAATGACTGAAGTGATGCTTAACCAAAACCTATGTCTTCGAGTGAAGACTATGAGAGTGAATCTTGTCCAGAGTCGGACAAGTCAGCTTTGCTTGTAGCCCAAGTAAAGTTGGCGTGTGTGTTTGAAATCTGACCGTTGGAACACGTGTTAGTTCCTTAGTGACCCAGGGTCATTTCGGACAAATCAGGTCGGGTTGCCTAGTGGCTATAAATAGCCCACCCCCTACAACCATAAACGGTTGGCTGCTCAGAATTAGAGTACGACTTTTATCGTTTGAGAGCAACCCACCTCGAAGCCTTTGAGAGAGAATTCCTTGCGAGGATAAAGCCCTAACCACCCAGAGCCAAAGAGTGCTAGGCATCACTTAAGTCTTCTTGTCTGTGTGATCTGAAGACTTATTACACTTGAGGACTGTGAATCCTCCAGCCGGTTAGGCGTCGCGTTCTGAGCATCCAAGAGACATTGTGGATCGCCGGTGAACGAAGTCTGTGAAGGTTTGGGAGTCTACCTTGAAGACTTACCAGAGTGATTGGGCGAGGTCTGTGTGACCTTAGCTCAAGGGGAATACGGTGAGGACTGGGTGTCCTGAGCTGCGTGTTCAGGACTGGGTGTCCGGGACTGTGTGTCCTCAGGTTTAAATACCTAGCCGCCCTAACCAGACGTACAGTTGTCACAGCAACTGGAACTGGTCCAACAAATCATTGTCTTCAACGAGTCACTGGTTTCATCCTTCCCTTCCCTTTACTTACTGTTGGTCCTTGTGAAGTCATTGTATGATTGCACTATCTTTTGTCTTCACTGAGTGACTGCTTGTTCTGTTTGGCTTCATAATATCTTCCTACCTGATCCTTACTACCTAGCTGCTATTAGTCATTGTGCTTTCACTTCATTGAATACTTGACTATGGTTTGCCTAGTGTAGTCTACCTTCCGCTGCATGGTAATAGGTTTATTTCTATCGTTTGTCTTCGAAACTTCCACGTTTTGAAGACTTTCATAAAAATCGCCTATTCACCCCCCTCTAGTCGATATAACGCACTTTCAATTGGCATCAGAGCAAGGTACTCCCTTGTTCTGTGTGATTCGGTTTAACCACCTGGAGTTTTAGCTATGTCGACTGCAGGGATAATTAAAGTCTCCGCTGCGTGCCCCGTCTTCGATGGAACTGAATATCCCTACTGGAAGAATAAGATGCGCATGCATCTTGAAGCCATTGACGTCGACCTATGGTATGTCGTCAAGAACGGCGTTCCCAAGGCTGGAGAAGGTGTCACTGCTGCTGACGTCAAGAAGTTCGTTCAACTGGACTCTACTGCCAAGAATATCATCTGTGGTCATCTGACCAAAGGACAGTATGGCCGCGTGAGTGCTTTGGAAACATCTAAGCTAGTCTGGGACTGGCTCTCCAAGGTCAACGAAGGCGTCTCAACCCAGAGAGATCAGAGAATCAGTGTCCTTCGCAACCTCTTCAACCGCTTCAAGAGAAATGACAATGAGAATTTCCAACTCACGTTTGATCGACTCACTGACATCACAAATGAGCTTCAAGCCCTCGGCGCTACTGAGATCACCAAGCATGAAGTCGTCAAGACACTACTGAGATCACTTGACAGTTCGTTTGACACCCTAGCCCTGATGATTCAAGAACGTCCTGATTTCAAGACACTCGATCCGTCTAACATACTTGAGAGGCTCAACACACATGAGTTTCAGCTTTCTGAGAAAAGAGATATCTATGGTCCAAACTATGGGTGAACTCGTGCCTTGAAGGCAAAAGCTGTCTCCTCATCTGAAGAAGAATCTGACAGCAGTTCTGATGATCCTGAAGACATTGGAAAGGAACTTGCTATGCTTGTGAAGAAGTTCCAAAAATTCACCAAGAAGAAAGGCTTCAGAAAGTCTTCACGATCAAGCTCAAGGAATGATGAAGCTTCTGCTCATGACTACAAGAAGAAAACATGCCACAAGTGCAAGAAACCTGGCCACTACATCTCTGAGTGTCCGCAGTGGGACAATGAGAACAAGAAGAAGAAGAAGAGCAAGGAGTATGACTCTGACGACAAGAAGAAGAAGAAATACTCAAAGTCTTCTTCCAAGTCTTCCTCAAAGTCTTCATCACACAAGAAGAGCTCATCTGGCAAGGCACGTGCGTTTGTTGGCAAGGAAATGGATTCAGAGGAGGAGTCCGCTTCTGAGGAGGCGGAGGTGGAGTCTGAGGAGGAGTCCGATTCTGGCGTTGCGAGTCTGGCTACAGCATACATTGCCAAGTCCATCTTCAACACTGAAGACAATGACTTCATCACCGACACCGATGCAAATGACAAGGACTACTCCGCTCCTACCTACTGCTTCATGGCACGCGGTGCCAAGGTAAACACACGCACTACTCACTATCAAACATCTAGTGACGATGACTCTGATTGTGGTTCCAAACCCAGCTACAAAACACTCGCTAAAATTGCAACTGAACAACAGAAAACCATGGAACACATTCAAAAACTGTTAGACAAAAGCGATGATCTATTAGACGCTGAAATGACTCGATCCCAGCCCTTAATTGAAGACATAAAAAATCTTCACGTTAAGTATGAGGAACTTGAAAGTCGTCATGAAACGCTCTCAACAGCTCATGAAAGGCTTTCCTATGATTATCTTCAAAGGAAGCAAGATCTTGAGAAATTGAGAGCGGCTCATGAAGATCTTCAAAAGGAAAAAGAGTTGCTTCGCGCCGAACAGATCAGTTCAGCGCAGGAAGGATTTGAACCACCATGTCTTAAATGCATTGAGCGTGATAATGCTACTTCTATTACTGAATGTTCTAATGCTGTTACTATTGCAATATCTTCAACTGTTGATGTGGGAACTAACCCCTCTGCTGAGGATACCACTGCTATTGCTGATGAGAATGCTAGGTTGAAGACATTGCTTGAAACAGGGATGTACAAAAGTCTTAAAGGGCATCAGACACTATGTGATGTCCTCAAAAGGCAGATCCTGAACCGAAACCCGAGGAAAGAGGGTGTTGGGTTCGTAAGGAAAATGAATGCTGATGGCTCTTACTGGAAACCTGAGCAGTACCCCAAAACCACATGGGTTGCTGCAAAGGAACCTTCAGCAGATCCATCCACTCTATCTGGCTTCACTTGTGCTAACCCCATTGTCATTGATGAATCCTTTGATGCAAACTATAAACTGTTTAAGAATCAGAATGGTGAAGTGTTTGCCAGGTATATTGGTACTAACTGCAGGAATGGCCGCCCATGAAGAAGATCTGGGTGCGGAAAAAGTGTTTGGAGAATCTTCCTGTGAATGTCATCATGACACCACAGGTGAAGAAGACAAACCCCAGACCACAAGCTTCATACGGTCCAAAGGCTTCATACAGACAGAGGACTCACCTGAGTCGCACTAACGCAAATGTTTTGCAGGGAAACCATACTCAGGCCTATGAATATGAGCGCGGTTCATCAAACCGCCATGTTCATAAGACCAAGAACTATTCTGCTTATTCTTATGAGTACTATTGTCCGCCTGCAAGACTTTTTGCTAGGGCTCCAAAGCCAAAGTTCTCAGACGCTGCACTTAGACTTATTGCTTCGAAGCCACCCTTGAAGATGTGGGTGGCTAAGAAAGCTTAACTCTCTTTTGCAGGGAAGGGTCTCCAGCAGAAAACCAAAATCGTCTGACGCTATTGCTGGGGACCTTAAACATCTTGTAGGGCGCAAGATCAAATGCCCGAATGGTCTTACTATGTACTTCGTTCCTGAATCGCTTGCTACTCTCCCTATCAGTCCTAATCTGGATCTAAGCTTTCATAACCCACTGGTTCGTCAAATGTTTTTGCTTCACAATTCTCTTCGTGAAGCCTATCCCCCTAACTGCACTGTAGGGTACGACACCAGCTGCTTCAGAATGGATTATTGATAGTGGGTGTACCAATCACATGACTGGCAAAAGAAGCCTTCTTATGGACTCAACCTTACGTCCATCCGACAAGAGTCACATCACATTTGCTGACACTGGTAAAAGTAAGGTATTGGGTCTAGGTAGAGTTGCAATCTCAAAGGATCAACACATGGATAAAGTCATGCTTGTTGAATCCCTTGGCTTCAACTTAATGTCTGTCTCAATGCTTTGCGATTTGAACATGATCGTAATGTTTGGAAAATATCGTTGCCTTGTTCTAATGGAATCTGACAAGTCTCTAGTGTTTGAAGGGTATCGGAAAGATGATTTGTACGTGGTAGATTTCTCAGCAGGACCACAGCTTGCCGTATGTCTTCTAGCAAAAGCTTCAGAATGCTGGCTCTGGCATCGGAGGCTAGGGCATGCTGGCATGAGGAACCTCCACACCCTTGCAAAGAAGAAGCATGTCATAGGCATCGAGGGCGTCAAGTTCAAGAAAGATCACTTATGCGGTGCCTGTGAAGCAGGAAAGATGACGAGGGCCAAACATCCCTCGAAGACAATCATGACAACAACTCGACCCTTCGAACTGCTCCACATGGATCTTTTCGGTCCCACTCATTACTCAACTCTTACTACTACTGCTTGTCTCTATGGCTTTGTCATTGTTGATGATTATTCTAGATATACTTGGGTGCACATAATCCTCTACAAGACTGAAGTGCAGGATGTCTTCAGACGCTTCGCCAATCGAGCAATGAACAACTATGGCGCCAAGATAAAGCACATCAGAAGTGACAATGGCACTGAATTCAAGAACACTGGCCTTGATACATATCTTGATACTTTGGGCATCACACATGAATTCTCAGCTCCGTACACGCCACAGCAGAATGGCGTCGTCGAACGCAAGAACAGAACACTCATTGAGATGGCCCGAACGATGCTTGATGAATACAAGACTCCAAGAAAATTCTGGCCTGAAGCCATTGATACTGCATGCCATACAATCAATCGTGTTTATCTTCACAAGCTTCTGAACAAGACATCTTATGAGCTCCTTACTGGCAAGAAGCCAAATGTCAGTTACTTCAGAGTATTTGGCGCCAGGTGCTGGATCAAGGATCCACATCACACTTCAAAATTTGCACCAAAAGCACATGAGGGTTTTATGCTTGGATATGGAAAGGATTCGCACTCCTACAGAGTCTTCAATCTCTTTCATTATAAAGTGGTTGAAACAGTGGATGTGCGGTTCGATGAGACTAACGGTTCACAAAGAGAGCACCTGCCAAATGTGCTAGATGAAGTTCCATCCAGTGAATCAATCAAACTAATGGGAACTGGAGAAATCATACCCTCTGAAGCTCAACCTGAAGAGGAACTTATCATCTCCGCACCTGATCAACCTGAAGACAATGCTCAGCCTGAAGACAATCCCTCTAACAATGACAATGATCAGCAAGAGCAAAATCTTCGCCCTGTACATCCTCGTGTTGCCAATGAAGTGCAGATTGAGAGAATAATTGATAGCATCAATGCACCCGGTCCGCTCACTCGTTCAAGGGCAACACAGCTAGCAAATTTCTGTGGGCACTTCGCATTCGTCTCAATAACAGAACCCAAGAAAGTTGAAGAAGCCTTCATGGAACCTGAATGGATTCAAGCTATGCAAGAAGAGCTTCAACAGTTTGAGCTGAATAATGTATGGGAACTGGTTAAGCATCCTGATCCTCGGAAGCACAATATAATAGGCACCAAATGGATATACCACAACAAGCAAGATGAGCATGGCCAAGTTGTCAGAAACAAAGCTCGTCTCGTTGCTTAAGGATATACTCAAGTGGAAGGAATTGACTTCGATGAAACATTTGCTCCTGTGGCTCGACTTGAAGCCATACACATACTGCTGGCCTATGCAAATCATCATAACATACTTCTATATCAAATGGATGTGAAGAGCGCTTTTCTCAATGGCAAGATTGAAGAAGAAGTGTATGTTGCACAACCGTCTGGCTTTGAAGATCCAAAACATCCTGACATGGTATACAAGCTCAACAAGGCATTGTATGGCCTCAAACAAGCCCCTCGGGCTTGGTATGACACACTCAAATACTTCCTGAAGAGCAAAGGCTTCATACCTGGTTCCCTCGACCCCACTCTCTTCATGAAGACATATGATGGTGAACTATTTGTGTGCCAAATATATGTGGATGACATTATCTTCGGCTGCACCAATCAGAAGTACAGTGAAGAGTTTGGATATATGATGCAAGAGCAATATCAGATGTCCATGATGGGAGAGCTGAAGTTCTTCCTCGGTCTTCAAATACGACAGCAACGCAACGGCATCTTCATATCTCAAGAGAAGTATCTCAAAGATTGCCTGAAGAAGTTCGGTATGCAAGACTGCAAAGGCTTCACGACGCCAATGCCAGCCAAACATCATCTGGGTCCCGACGACAATGGTAAAGAGTTCGATCAAAAGGTATACCGCTCCATGATTGGTTCTTTACTTTATCTATGTGCATCTAGGCCAGATATTATGCTTAGTGTTTGCATGTGTGCTCGATTCCAAGTGACACCAAAGGAGTCGCATCACTTAGCTGTGAAGCGAATTCTTCGATATTTGGCTCACACCCCAACTCTAGGATTATGGTATCCAAAGGGCTCAGAGTTTGATCTGGTTGGATTCTCGGATGCTGATTATGCTGGTGACAAGGTTGATCGCAAGTCTACATCAGGCACATGTCATTTTCTGGGACGATCACTTGTATGTTGGCCTTCAAGAAGCAGAACTGTGTATCTCTCTCCACTGCTGAATCTGAATACATTGCTGCTGGATCTTGCTACGCTCAGCTTCTATGGATGAAGCAAACACTCAAAGACTATGGCATTCATCTGAAGCAAGTGCCACTCTACTGCGACAACGAAAGCGCCATCAAGATTGCCAACAACCTAGTTCAGCACTCGAAGGCAAAGCACATTGAGATTCGTCATCACTTTCTCAGAGATCATGTTGTGAAGGAAGACATTGATATCATACATGTCAACACTGAAGAATAATTGGCAGATATCTTCACCAAGCCCTTGGATGAGAACAGATTTTGCAAGTTACGGTGTGAGCTAAATATCTTGGAATCCTCAAATGTCATGTGATCAGGCACACATCCTAACACTTATGCATATCGATGACTTAGATGTGCAACACACGAAGTAAAGTATATCTTCAATCAATGAAGACATACATTCTAAGTGTGAATACATTAATGTGGAATTTGACTTCGGAGCGCCACGATAATTGTGCGCCGTGTCTGGGTCTAATACTTCCTATACGGTGGGTAACGCCACCACCAAAGGTTCTGTTTGAAATATTTCACTCACGGCGTTACATTTGCTATGTCTTCACATTTGGTTTGGCTTCAATTTCAACATGTCTTCATGATTATCTTCACTATATTGATTATATATATATACTAGTCTTCTGTCCTCTACAACATTCACTTATAGCTATGTCTTCTTACTGAATCTTTTGAACTAAGTGAATGTGATCGGACCCTAACCTCTCTATACTTTCTATCTCAAACTCTATCTCTCCAAATCATATGCATTCTATTGAAACTGACGAATGTCTTCTCTGTGTCCTTGTCAGCAGAAGATACAGAGACAAACATTAAGTCCGTTTTCAATGCTCATTCCTTCACCTGAAACCCGGAGAAGTGGGAACAACCACCCGACAATCCAGGTGTGTGTGGGACGTGGAACAACCTCCTATATGCTAGATGATGGCCACGTGTTCCTCAGATGTGAATCGCCAGGGGCACCTGTGTAATAACACTGAGCCACCCATGTCCCTATAAATACGCGCCACACCACAGTCATTATCTCTTCTTCCACTCTCGCACGAACCCTAGCGCCACCGCTAGCCCTCGACGACGCCGGTGACGAAGCACTTAGTTGCTGCAACCTCTCCGACACCGTCTTCACGCCAACCGCGGACATCGTCCTCTCCGCCGTCGCCGTATGTGTCCTCCGTCGCCAAGTTAGGGCACGGACGATCGAACTGCTCGGCCTCCTCTTCCACTCCGTCTAGCAGTTCCTTGTGTGGTAAATAAAACTTCTTTTTTACGGCCCCTTTGATCCTACAGATTCGTCACTTTCTACCACAAGTAGTTTCTGTTCACACATGTTGGATCCACTTCATACTGCATCTCATATTATGCCTAGTATGTTCACTTATGCTTCACAAAGCAGTTAGATTCCTCACTTGTACTGATCTCTGGATTCGTACAAATCTGGAACCAACTCCTTATCTATGAGTGAATGTCTTCGCACGATGAGGTCAATGTCTTCTAAACTGATTTATCTTCAAAATCTTCTGAGAATGCATATGACCTCTTCCCCTTCCCTCGCACCTTAATGCTGTCACAGGTACATGTCTGTGGGAGAATCCCTTGGTTCTCATAGTCTGCATTCATTTGCAGAATTCTTACAGCATCATATAAATTCTCCCGAAGCCAGTTCCTGTTTGTCCAGCAAGCGAAAGCCTCTGAAGCCTTTGAACGTGTTGAAGCCATTCAGTTTAAAGTTCATGGCTACAGAGAAATCTGCAAGGAAGGGAGGCAGACAGCGTCGTGGGGGAACATCAAGAGATTTGCCTGATGACCTCTCAGAGCTTTACAAGACAGATCTTGAAGAGGATTATAATCAGCGCAAGACCCGAATCTAGTGGATTCAAAGATATTGGGCAGAAGAGTGGTACAAATACAGATTCGTGACCAAGGAATATGCTGAGAAGAGTGCTATCAAAAGCCCTTGGGGTGATATTCTCTTCCGAGGCCTTCCACCCAAGAACAGAGCTGAAGCTATTGCTCAGGGTTTCTATCCGTGTATGGTCCGTGGACCTCAGCCTGAAGATGCCGACCCATCATCATTGCTATGGTGTCGTGACGATAATCTCTTCAAGCGCAACTTCCAGCACGCAAAGGCATCGGCGAAGGAAAACAAGAAGTCATTGGGACTAGACTTCAACCCTGGTCCTTCTGCTCCCCGGGCTGACGGCACACGTGATGCAGAATCCAATGTCATCGGTCCCTTCTACAACTTGGAAGGTCTCATCACTCATATCGTGGTTCAAGGGACAGCCGTGAATGTGCCTGCAGATGACGCTGAATCAGATGAAGTGCCTGCAGCGCCGAAGCCAAAGAAGTTGAAGCAGCCTAAAGCTTCAAAGCCTGCCTCTGCACCAAAAATCTCACGGGCGAAGCCACTGGCTACTGCACCTCCTGAAGACAGTGTGCAGTCTGAAGATTTGTCACGCATCTCCAAGCCCCAGAAAGTCAAGATGCCTCTGCCACACACCGGTCAAGAACTGACTGCTGCTGCTATTCTGCGCAACGATGCCATTGATCTGTCCAGTGATGAAGATCTTGCAGATGACGCTCTTGAGCAACTGATCAAGAGCAAAGAAGAAGCAGAAATCTTCAACAATGTGCCTCTCTTTGACGTGGCAATCATCCATGACTTCATCGATGAGTGGTTTGAAACGCCCAACCTCAGCTTTGAAGACCTGCAACTTCCCATTGGTCTCAGTGTCGCCTTCCATGGCGCCATTGCTTCAGAGCTAGCTCTAGATCAGCGCATCGTCGAACTGAAGCAGAAGATTGACTTTGAGAAAGCTCAGTTCAAGAAGCATATGGCCAAGCTCCGCGTGCAAGAGGTCAAGAACTTCAAGATCATGCTGCACGAGCTTAAAGAAGCCTTTCTCAAGAAGCATGAAGAAGCTCAAGGTTCTCGTGAGCGCATGAAGAGCCTGGCTGACAAGTGTGTGCAAGCCTACAATGAGGCTGAGAAGCGCAAGGCCCTTGAGCGTCCTGGCATCGACCCCAGGATGGCTGCAAACAAGAAGAAGAAGCCCGCTATGGCCGAACCCGACGCACCAAGGCAGGAAGTAGATCCCATTGTCTTCCCAACTAGTATGACTGGCTCGAAGCCAAGGGCCCACTCAACCACTTCAGAGCTGAAGAAGACGAGGACTGCTGAGGCTGAAGCCAGAAAGAGGAAACATCCTGAAGCCTATGCTACTGCTCCCTCCAAGAAGAAGCGGAAGACCAAGAAGGAACGGGCTGCTCCCACAGAGCCCTTAATTGTTGAACCCATCTCCATGGTTTGCCCTGACGCTGAACCTCAAGAGCGCCAACTGACTGTCCATGAGCCTGCTTTCATAGAGGCTCATGAAGCTGAAGACTTTCCAGCAGCTGATCCCATCGCTGCTGAAGACATTGGTCACCCTGACCATGTTGAAGATGATGCAGTTCTTCCTCAGCTCGAGCACCAACAGGTATCATCGCCTGTGCTAACGCACAGTGAACTCATCAGCATTGGTCATCCTCTGACGCCAATTGCTCAGGATGCATCATGGGCTGATCACCCACAAGAACACGAGGAAGATGACTTTAAGGCCCAGCCAACTCCAACTCCACAGGCGTCGCCAGTGTTACGCAGGCTTCGCAAAGGACCAAGGCCTCCAGTCTCTGAGTCTGAAGCTAAAGCTGCTGAAGACATTCCGGCTGCATCAGCCGATGAAGAAGAAACCCCAAGAGTTGCTACACCCCCGTCTCACCAAGAAGCTGTTCTCGAGGAGAATGTGACTGTGACCGACCCTCCAGCTCATCAAGTGGAGGTTGAGAATCTTGAGGCTGCCACCGACGCCACTGATGCTGTCATGACTGAAGCCAATGTGGAGCCTACACCAACAAAAGCACCAGAAGTCAGCGAAGCCAATGATACTACTGCTTCTGTTCCTGCACCTGCTGCTGGTCCTCGGTTTGACTATCATGTTGAGCACAGGCCTCAGCTACAGAAGCCAATCCCAAGATTGCCCAGGTTTCCAGGTCCTGCATCAGCACCTGGATCCTTCAATGTCAACGGCTTCAAAGTAGACAACACTTTTTTCAATATCTCCAAGAACCCCTACTCAAGGGAAAGAATATCTTCTGATCGGTTCTAGAGCTATCCACAGTGAAGCTATTACTCCTACATTCTGTACAATCAAGGTCGCATCTTCCCACATAAGCGTCTTGACATTGAAGCAATAGCTGGTCTGCCCTGTCTGGAAGAAGCTCTGGATTGCTTCAAAGAGGTTGGATTGCTGCCGTTTGTCACCGACCAAGAGCACTGGAATGAAGAGTTACTGCTCCAATTCTATGCCACACTTCACATCCGTGGGTACAACAGAGATTAGAAGACTTGGGTCCTGGAGTGGATGACAGGAAATGTTCATCACGAAGCCAAAGCCTTTGATATCATTGAGCTCACTGGTCTGCCCACTCCTGGCGATCTCTATGAACCTGGCTGTCAGCTTCACGGTGAAGCTATGGAGAGCATCTTTCAGAAGCCTGAACCAAACATGAGTCAGATGCTCAGTATGATGAAGTCATTGCCACAAGATGCTGCATATCCTAAGGAGTTCTTTGTTGAAGACCTTGAGTATCTGCCAAGGACTATTTATCACATCATAAGGCGAACTCTCTGGCCCATCAAAGGACATTCTCCACATGCCAAGCTGGAAGGTGCAATGAAGACGTTGGTCTTCTATATTCTTCATGGCAAATGCTTCAATGCACAGGACCTCTTCATCCACCAACTTGCTGCATCAGGCTCTAATCTTTTTGGCTTGAAGTTCTACGCTCCATGGATAATGCGGCTGATTAAACTCCACTCCGCTATCTCATATCAGCCATCTGCTCGCAATCATCGGATCTTTCTGCCTGATGTGGATATGTCCGTTGAAGCCATTTATCCTGAGCCTGCCAAGGAGCCTCTTAGTCTTCAGAATGCGGAGTATCAAAGTTTCTCTCGGAACATTGAAGGAGTTGAAGCAGTCACTCATGTTTATCCTTTGGCTGGAACTACACGTGCACCACATCCTACCCTTACTGAAGCCACCGATAGCACAATTGCCAAACGACCCAAGAAGCGCACTCGTGTTCTCAATGACCGAGAGCTTCTGATGGCTCTTCATCAGAAACAGGATAGGCATTATGACTGGCTGAAGCGCCAAATGCAAAGCCTCTTGGTGGATATCAACCGCATTCGCAATCTTGCCACCAAGAATGCCTTTGTTGCCCATGAAACCTCTCGACGCACATGGAAAGGGCTGACGCTTATGTGCTCTGAAGATGATCTTCAAGAGGATGGCTTCTCTGAACGCTTCAAGTTTGACTCCACACCTCCTTGAAGGGCAGTGCTGCGACGAACTCCATCTCTTGAAGACTCTGAGTTCTCTTCCTCTGCTGCAACTGTGAATGCAAGAGTGATTGAGGATGAAGACGATGCTACTTCACCTCCACCTCCTTCAGCACGCTTCAACACTGCTCCAAGTTCTTCTACACCGCCGAACACCACCGACGACCCTGCTGCTTCACCTACTCTTCATGGGAACGAGTAGATGCTCTATGTCTTCAAACCTTTCTGGTCCTTATTGACAAAAGGGGGAGAAGCATATGAGTTTGATAGTCTTCAAGCGGGTCCATATGGGCGGTTGCTTTATATTTTGCCTCGTGTTTACAACTCTCGTTTTGATACATTTGGTTCTTTGAGTTGTAACACCTAAACTCGATGGTCGTCTGCTACTTATTTGCTACTTTGTGATGCGACGATAAATTCCACATGTGCGACGATAAATTCCGCACTTAGATCATTTTGCAGACGTCCATTTTCCATTATGCATGTCATTATCTTCACATACCTTCTCATGCATAATGAATTGTCATCATAAGTTGAAGAGGATCTCCACGAGTACAACCTGCCATGTGCATTTACATTTCAAAAGCAAATTACTTATATGCACATCTTCAGGGGGAGCCCTTGCAACTTATGAAGACAATTCCTTATCCTTTACAATTTCACATATTATATTCCCTGTTGAAAACTTCAACTAGTTTGTCATCAATCACCAAAAAGGGGGAGATTGTAAGTGCATCTAGTGCCACCCCTAGTTGGTTTTGGAGTATTGACGACAAACCTAGTTGAGGGACTAATGTGTTTGTGAGAATTGCAGGATAACACAGGTAGAAGTCCCTCATTGATTCGGTTTTCCTACCAGAGATGACCCCTAAAAATGTATGAAGACATTGATGTCAAAGGTGGTATATGAAGATATTCTCATTGAAGACTATGACAAGAGAAGACATCGCATGAAGCCTATGGAGCTCGAAGACTCAGATCTTTCGTAGTTCTTTTTCTTCTTTATTGAGTCATAGGAACCACCGTACTGTTAAGTGGGGTCCAAGAGAACCAGTCAGAATGACTGAAGTGATGCTTAACCAAAACATATGTCTTCGAGTGAAGACTATGAGAGCGAATCTTGTCCAGAGTCGGACAAGTCAGCTTTGCTTGTAGCCCAAGTAAAGTTGCCATGTGTGTTTGAAATCTGACCGTTGGAACACGTGTCAGTTCCTTAGTGACCCAGGGTCATTTCGGACAAATCAGGCCGGGTTGCCTAGTGGCTATAAATAGCCCACCCCCTACAACCATAAACGGTTGGCTGCTCAGAGTTAGAGTACGGCTTTTGTCGTTTGAGAGCAACCCACCTCGAAGCCTTTGAGAGAGAATTCCTTGCGAGGATAAAGCCCTAACCACCCAGAGCCAAAGAGTGCTAGGCATCACTTAAGTCTTCTTGTCTGAGTGATCTGAAGACTTATTACACTTGAGGATTGTGAATCCTCCAGCCGGTTAGGCGTCACGTTCTGAGCATCCAAGAGACATTGTGGATCGCCGGTGAAGAAGTCTGTGAAGGTTTGAGAGTCTATCTTGAAGACTTACCAGAGTTATTGGGCGAGGTCTGTGTGACCTTAGCTCAAGGGGAATACGGTGAGGACTGGTGTCCTGAGCTGCGTGTTCAAGACTGGGTGTCTAGGACTGTGTGTCCTCAGGTTTAAATACCTAGCCACCCTAACCAGACGTACAGTTGTCACAGCAACTGGAACTGGTCCAACAAATCATTGTTTTCAACGAGTCACTGGTTTCATCCTTACCTTCCCTTTACTTACTGCTGGTCCTTGTGAAGTCATTGTATGATTGCACTATCTTCTGTCTTCACTGAGTGACTGCTTGTTCTGATCGGCTTCATAATATCTTCCTACCTGATCCTTACTACCTAGCTGCTATTAGTCATTGTGCTTTCACTTCATTGAATACTTGACTATGGTTTCCCTAGTGTAGTCTACCTTCCGCTGCATGGTAATAGGTTTATTTCTATTGTTTGTCTTCGAAACTCCCACGTTTTGAAGACTTTCATAAAAATCGCCTATTCACCCCCCTCTAGTCGATATAACGCACTTTCACGGTCCTCGGCCTAGGCCAACGCGAGGTCGGGGTCTGCTCGAACCCAGGCTGGCACGACGACCGACGTCATAACGCGGCACGGCGCTGCACATTGCGCCGCTCCTGTCACGCCTCACCCCTTGCCGTCCTTTCCTCCACTGTCACGGTGCTCTGTAATGACGCGCTGCCACCATTGCGGGCGAGGTAGTGCAAGAGACGCCCGTGCACGCTCGCAAGGAGTGGAGAGGGCTCCTCCTCCTCCTTCACAGCCTTGCCACGCCAGAAGCGGCACGACAGTGATGTAAGTTGGTCGAACAAGCCCACCGTGTTGCGCGCGGGGAGGGTGGTTCCCCCTTTACCTTCTCCTTGTCGCGTCAACCGATTTGGATGTCGCGATTGCACCGAGGGAGGGAGGGGGCCTCCTGCTTGACATGGTGGAGAGGCGGCGAGGGCGATACCGGACCGTGGTCATGAAGCGACTGCTCCAGCAGGAGCTCCAATGCATTGGTACTCCTCACCCATCGCGACTCACAACGGCCTCCGAGTGGAGGGGTTGTTGCTGCTAGGCGCCTTCTTCGCTGAAGGAGAGCATGATCTCCTCCTTCATCGGCCGGGGGGGGGGGGGGGGGGGTAGATGAGGAAGGCAACGAAGAACATGCGCAGTGGCACGACTATCTGAAGGGAGAGCCAGATCCACCCGCTGGCGCTAAGAGCCAGACGCTCTGGGCAAACTTGCATGTCACTTAGGAGAGGAGAGGAGTGGCGACGATGGTGAGCGGAAGGAAAGGAGCGAGGTGGCAGAGTCCGGGTATGCGAGAGATGTGTTTTGACGGAGCCCTGCTTAATCGTCGTGCGGGCGGACATGCGTCGCTTCAATGCGGCACAACTGCCAGAGTAGGCTTCTCGGTCGCAGCCTCCGCATTGAAGCAACGCCACCCTCCCGTCCGGCCACGTTGCTCTGGCCGGCATCGTCCCCTCGCGTCCACTCTAGAGCGGCGGACAAACATGAATCGCGACAAACATTAGAGGGTGGAACACACTGCGATCATTTTGGATGGTATCGTATTGTCACACGAGTACATGGCACAAGATCGGACATCCACAAACCTCCCTAGGTTTGGTGCATGTTGGCGGGAATTCTGACGCGTGGATGCATCCCAGTGGGCGTATGTGACATCGTGTTGGATGACAAAAAATGATCTGAACATCATGGTCTGAAGATTTGCAGGCAGTATGCGCACGAGTAAATTATGTTCGTACTTGAGATCAACCAAGTCGCGGTTTTAACCGCTGCCCACGTTCGGGAATTTTTCACTCTTTGGATGCTCCTGAATGATGTCCACCTTCATGAGCAAACCGAAGATACCATCATCTGGAAGCACGCGAACGACGGGATATACACGACGGCCACTGCGTACAAGGCTCAATTTCTAGGCTTGACTCTTTCCCCCTTGGACTGTATGGTTTAGAAGGCATGGGCACCTCTAAAGGTAAATTCTTTGCGTGGTTGGCAATACAAGATAGGATTTGGACCGCCGGTCGTTTACAACGACGAGGTTGGCCAAATTGTGGCCTCTGCAAACTTTGCAATAGGGAGCAAGAAATGGGTGCCCACATTTTCTTCAAGTGCCGCTTTACAATTCGGATATGGAAGTCTCTCATTGAGAGGCTTGGCCTCGCGCATATAGATACATCCGAGTGGCACATGGATGAATCTGTCCACGAATGGTGGGACAAGAGAACCGACAATCGCAACCCCAACCGGCAAGCTTTGGCCTCTCTTACCATGCTTGTCTCCTGGACCATTGGAATGAAAGAAATGCACGGGTGTTTCGTCATAAGAATGCGCCAACGACCATTCTTCTCACCGCCATCGTCGACGAGGCCAATCTTTGGGTGACCGCGGGCGCAAAGAAATTAGGAGATATTGTTGTAGGTGAGTAATTGCCATGCCGTACTTGTGGGTGTTGTAAAACTCTAAACTCTATTCTCTTTTTATTTAATTGATGAGGCAAATCTTATGCCTCCGTTTTGGAAAAAAAAATCAAATGCACGATTCGACGGACAAACAATATTTAGTGGAAACCATGTATGAATGGATGGACCCATTTTTAATTGTTTGACTTCCCAAAGAAATTGGCAGAGTACATACACTGCTACCGCTGGTCTGTAGAGTAAAAGTTGGAAGCTGGGAACAGTTGCAAAGGGACGAGGCAAAACATGGGGTACATGGGTCACACTACTCAAGCATCATCGGCTGCACTGTTTGCCAACCAACTCACATGCCTCCCTCTCACTACTGTCTCTCCCAGCGCATGGGTCGTATTTTCTCCGTGTTAAATATATACTTGTCATCACTCATCACCTAAGCTTACATTACTTTACATTTTAATTTATATGGGATTACGCTCACCTAAATAGAAAGGTGTAGACGCGTAGTATTATTACCAATCAGTAGCTAGATATCGTTTGCACACGAACACGTCTGTCATCGTGTACCCTTGATGTCGAGTGCGGTCCACAAGACACATCATGGAAGAGCCTCTCCGGGAGTGCAGTACTCAAGATACGTCAGTGAGATTTTTCTGAAATCTAAAATACCACATGTCCGGGAGTCAGGACACACAATGGCTATGAGCTACCCTATGTCGACTTGATCACCTCGAGGTTCGTTGTTGTCCAACACAAAGATTGAGGAAGAAAAAATCATAAGAGAGAAAGAGAGAGAGAGAGAGAGAGAGAGGAGAAACTATAAAAGATAAAAAGTGATAAATTGGTTTGGCGATTGTGTGTTGCTTGATTGGCCATCACCTCCCATCTTAATATGAGGCGACTGGACTTCTCATATAAAAAAAGAACTCTAATTACTGTCCAAATATCTAAACTGACTTTAATATATGAGGCGACTGGAATTTTGCTCAGGTCAAAAGGTTGTCACATTGCATTGGGTTTTGGGGTCGCATATGACCTTTAGTTGAGATGGTCCAAAAAGAAAAATTGTGTGTTAAGACGAGAAGGACAACTTTCATGTTGAAGACCTCTCCATTTGAAGCCATCTTGAAGCCGATATCCTTCACTCTTTACTAATATATATCTCCGGGAGGTATTTATATTGCCAAGTCGATGGAGGTTGCAAACGACCTCGAATAGAGATGATTTCAAAAGCAAAGTTCTTGCTTTCAACGAGACAAACACATTTTATGGTGAATGTTTCTTATTTGAGGTCGTCTTGATACCGAAAGATGGCCCATGGTGTCAACATAATTTTCCGGAACAAATCCGGTTTCCGGCCAATGTACCAGCCCTTCTCGGGTTGGGCTTGGTTATACTAGGCAAACCGTCAGCCCTTTTTCTAGTCTAGCCTGGTTATACTAGGCAAATCTCTGACCCTTTTTGGGTGGGACCCGCTTATACCAGGTTGTCTTTTTGAGCTATGTTGCACGGTTTTCGGTTCCGAGGGCATACGATTTTGAATGTAGATGACTCACAAATTAAAGTTGTCCACTTCAATGATACGAAGAATTTTCATGTTAGACACTTGTTTATTTGTGGTCATCTTAATTATGTTTTATGCCATGTCAAAATCTAGTGCCAACACGTGCCTCTCCGAACTTATCATAATTTTTACGCCCAAGCTTCGATTTGGGCTATCTTTATATCTATTTGGATCTTCTCAAAGAGAGCTATCTAATGGCGACATCTATCTTTTGATGATCCTTCTTTTTTTGTTCCTGAGCGTCAACGATGTTGATCATTTCACGTTGATGATCAAATCTTAAGTCATTTTAACTGCAAGAAACCTTTTAAAAACCGAAAAATATTTGAGTAAAACCAAAACTAATTCGAAAAAAGGCGTATTATGCAAGGGGAAATATGTATTTTCTTCATATTCAGAGAAGCTCTCGTTTCGAATATATATACCGTCACATGCAAACATAAATGCGTACAGTGCCTCGCATTGGATGGTATGCTGCTTGGCGTATCAACGTGTTTTACGGGAGAGAGGACGCATTCCCGGTTTATTCGCATCATCTTGACTGTGCCGGTGTGCAGCTACGGATCCATCCAAACTTAGGATGCACTGTTCCTTGAGAAATTACTCCCAATCAGTTGAACAAATATACTCTCTTTTTTGGAACACAGTTGAACAAAAACACTAATGACCTAGTAATAAACTGCACATGTTGATGATGATTGCATGGTGCGACGAGTGAACCAGCTCGATCGTGCGCTGTTTGACGTTTCGTCCGCGCATGCATGGAGGCAGATTTTCCGTGGGAGGAAAGGAACCGGCCCACCCACCAGCGGCATGGGGGGCCGCCGGTCAACAAACCGCATGCAAAGGGACCCATCACACCTTGCATGGTTATAGAGCTTTTTTCTTTGGCAATCAAAACGTCCCATGCATATATTAATAATAAGTTCAAGGTTTTCTAAAAAAAATTTGAGGCACATAGTTCCCTAAAAATAGTCAAAAGATGTACATAACAGAGGCAAGGCATCCCAAAAAACAGAAGCAACCCTAACTAAAAAAAATCCCTCCATCACTGTAAAAAATGCTCTTATATTATGGGGTGTAAAAAACGCTCTTATATTATGAAATGAGTGAGTATGTACAAAGGATCTTGAAGGGACATGTGCACCCTTGAGACCTGTTGGGAGAGCCGTGCATCAGTCTTGAGCACACGAGTTGCTTTGGGCTTCCAATAGGCTTCCACGATGCTAGCGCTGACCATTGCTTTGTTTCAATATATGCATGTGGGGTTTCGATAACGTGTAATACAAGAGGTCTTACAAACTCTCGTGTCTATGTCAAAGGGGTAGCAAATGATAAAACTTAACCCAACAAAACCCCAAACCCTAATTCAATGCCCTAAGGAGGAATTTAAGGAGGGGCAAAAGTGAGATTCCGCCAACCAATGGGCGGGGGGGGGGGGGTTCAAATCCAACCTTAAGTTAGTATCCTACATAAAAACGGACTCTAAAACAGAGAAAAATCAGGGGCCTCTGCTACAATACTCAAGCCCTTGGTGCATATTTTGCGAGTGTGTATGAGAGTAGGGTTGTTAGAATAGATTGAGGCTAGCGAGCCATTTGAGATCAACAATTTTTTTGCTCAACTAAAAAAGAATGAGATGAGATGAGTATGATTGTTTTGCGTAGCTCGTCCGGGTAATAAGTTTATCTTGAGCTAATGCTCGCTCGCTCGACTTTGGCTCGACATCTACGACATGTGCACCATGCTAGAAATTTTTATGATCTCTGGCCAACAATTTGTTATTCCAGATTAAGTACTACCTTTGAGTTAGAGAGAATAAACTAACCTATGATGAAGAAATTTATGTTATTGCTATGTTATTCGGAGTGATATTTATAGTGTGTTGTCTTATGATGTTGTTGTGATCTACCTGGTTGAGAAACTCGCATTGGCTAAATAGATTTTCCATCGTCTTATGCTCAAGACTAACCTGAGATCGTTATAGGTTGAGCATCTATTTTTTTTGGCTCCACCCTTAACTCTGACTTAGTGAACCCGCTCCATTTTTTATGTGGGCTAAACTGAGCCTAGACTAACTCGCTCAATTTTAATGTAGGGTGAGCCGAGCCTAGTCTAACTCTCTCAATTTTAATAGTATGGGGTGAGTTGAGCTTAGTCTGAATCGCTCAATCGCAGTTGTATGTGAGACTAGTCTAAGAGCATGGTAACGTGCACTTTTTTACGAGATCCCATACGTTCTTCAAAACTCCCCCTCTGTCTACGGGAAGATGGTACTTTTATAAAAGTGTCACGTCAGCTAATAGACATACTCGTGCCGCCGCTGCCCCCCACCGCTGCCTCACCACCCGCCAGCCGCCGCCGGAGTTCGCCGTCGTCGTTGCGCCACAACATTGGCTGCTTTCAATAAAGTTTTTAAGAGAACTGAGAAAACACCTCACCTCACAACTTTTCCTAAATTTTACCGACATCGCGTAAGACTACTTTTACGGGGAATTTTTAATGGAGCTCCGGTGGATGCGTAACACGAGCCGAAATTCTGGCGAGATAGAGAAACCTGTAACGGGAGTGTAAAATTCTTGCAAAGAAATGTGAAAGCTTCACGCGTAAAACAGGCTGGCAAAACGGCCAGGAGCCAATGGCGTCGGGACACGTGTCCCGACGTCACGTCCCATGTACTGCTGACGAAGTGACGGCTGTAATTACGGGCGTCCCCCCTGCCCCCTCCTTTTCCGCTGTCGACCTGTCTGACGCGCGGGGCCTACACGTACTTGGTTCACGCTTCGTCGGGTCAGGGACCGTGGCAGGGCCCACCTCCGGCGCACCTCCCCACGTGCGAGCTCGCCGGACCCATCTCGCCGTGCCCGTGTGGGTGATAAGCTGGGCCATGGTGTCAGCCAAGTTGAGTGTGGGAGCAGGCGGATGGGTGAGCGGAAGGGGATGAACTGTTTTGCGTGCTGTTCCGGGGAAGAAACCAGCGACGCTGCTCAACACAGTTCACTGACTGTGCTCCCCCCTCCTCTCCTCGTTGGAGGAAGCTCCTCTGACGTACGGCGCCGGCCGTTAGGCCACTGACAGGTGGGTCAAGTTTCAGTCGGGCCCATGAGTCAGCGACGGAACGGCACCCTGCCGCACGGCAGGGGATCCTCGTCCCTCCTCGTTGGCGATTTGCATGTCTGCCCACCATGTTTTCCTCTATTTATACGACTATAGTACAAAAGAAATCACAAAAGGCGCACCATTTGAAGACAAGGTTGTGACAGAACTAGCGTTTCCTCCATGCAGAAATGATCTTATTGTCCAATGCGTTTTGGTTCTTCCTCGATCTATTTTGTTCTTTTTGCTTCATTTGTGCAACGAATTCACTAGCGGCTCAATCAAGTTTTACAGTGGTGGCGTTTGTGATCCTAGCTTGTCTAGTCTAGAGCGTGCTCCACCCGTAATCTTGCGGGTTGTTTTCAAGCCTTTTACATGTGTAATCAACAACATTGGCTTCATTACTTTGAAGCTGGGTTGCCTGTTCTCTAAAACAAGCATTAGTTTTTATTATAGCTAAAGAAACAACCAAAGAAATCCAACTACGAAATTAATAGACCAATTTATAAAGGAAAATAGACCAAGAACCCAAAGTTAGTGAAAATGAAAGGACAATTGGGAGAAAACACTAACACGGGAAAGCTTCCCAGCTAAACTAGGCCGCAAGCACCGCCAAATGTAGACATGCTGACAAAGCCGACCAGTACAACACAGAAACAAAACACACCCCTAAGGGCATCTCCAGCCGTTGGCCCCCCAGGGGGCGCCTAAAATCGTCGCCTGGGGGTGAGCCGGCGCAAAATTGGGCCTGGGGGCAAGTTGGTCCCCAGCCGCCGGCCCCAGGGCCGCCCCCAGGCACGTTTTAAAATAAAAGAAGTTCGGCGAAGTTCGGCTTAAACACGATAAAATTCGGCCAAACACGATAAATTCCGGCCAAACACGATAAATTTCGGCACATTTCGGCGAAGTTCGCGGATTTTCATTACATAGCACATATACATAAACTAATCTAAAGGAAAAACTGGCTGAAGTCGCCGCCGTCGCCGCCATCGTCGTCGTCGGCCTTCTCCTCCTTGACGCGGTCGCCCCTGCTGGACCCCTGCTCGGCGTCGCCATGGCGGACTGGTGGCGGCACATCGTCGTCGTCGTCGTTGTCGCAGATGGCGACGACTTCGTCTTCGTCGCGGCTGCGTCGACGCTCCGCGAAGCGAAGCAGGGCGGTGCACTGGCGCTCCTTCGCCTTCTCCAGGCGCTCCTTCTCCATCGCTATGGAGTCCCTGCGCGCCCATTCCAGGGCCGCTTCGTCGTCGTCGAGCTCCGTCGTCACCGGCGCGGCCGGCTCCTTCTTCACCGGCGCGAGCCCCGGCTCCGTCTTCACCGGCGTGAGCCCCGACTCCGTCTTTGGCTTGACGAAGCGCGGAGGAGGAGCCGACGAGTAGGCGCGCCGGCCGCCCTCGTTGATGACGATGCCGGCGCTGCGAGTGCGCCGGCCGAGCGGCGTCTCTGCCGCGGGCTCGGCCTTGACGCCGAGCAGGGCCGGAGTGCCGGAGGAGTGCGATGAAGATCGGGAGGAGGAAGAAGAGGAGGAGGACCCGAACCTCCTTGGCGCCCATGGCCCGGCGCGTCGGTGCTGCGCCGGGGCGGCCGCCCTCGCCGGGTACGCCAACGGGGGGTCGTTGCCGCCCTCGAGGTACGTCAGCACGCCCTCGAGTGTGCGGCCGGGGACGCCCCACCACAGGTGGCGCCCCTCGCTGTTTTGCCGGCCGCCAACCACCGGTGCGCCGTTGAAGGACGCCAAGCGTTGCTGCTGGCGGCGCTCGAAATACGCCGCCCAAGCCGCGTGGTTGTCGGCGACGTACTGGGAGAGGGAGAGTTGGGCGTCGGTGAGGGAGGCGCGCACGACCTCGACTTCCTCGGCGAAGTACTTCGGCTTCGCCACGGCGTCGGGCAACGGGGGAATGGGCACTCCCCCGGCGCTGAGCCTCCACCCCGTCGGCTCGGCGCGCATGTCCGGCGGCGCCGGGATGTTCGCTGGAACAGGAGCCAGGACTCCTGTTCGCGGAGCGAACGGCGGCCGAAGCCGTTGGCCGCCGCCTCGTCTCCGGGGAAGTGTTCCGCCATGGCGACGGGCTCGGGAGAGGTAGAGAGATAGAGGGAGGGGCTGGGCGGCGGCGCTCGGGAGAGGTAGGGAGAGGGAGGAGCTGGGCGGCGGCGAGGGCTGGGGCTGGTGTGGGCACAGGCGAGTGCAGGCCACCGGCTATATAGCCGCGCCGCACCCGTGTGTACGCGTGCGAGGGTGGGGAGGCGTCGGCGCGCCGCCTGTGAGGAATCAATGGCAAGGCTGACCGGCGGCAGCCTTGGCATTGATTTCCCGCGGGAACCGAGGCCGTTGGGGGAAGACGAGGCACCGTGTCGCTGATGTGGCGGGCACGCGGCTGTTTCGCGCCAAAACAGTTCGCCCCGACGCCCCCAGCGCGCCGGGTTCGACCTGGGTCCGCCGGCGCTGTTTTCGGTCCAGGCCGGCGAAAATCGGGCTCCTGAAGACGCGACTGGGACATTTTTTTGGCGCTGACGTGAAAAAATCGCTTGGGGAAGCCTTACTGAGGGCGCGGCTGGAGATGCCCTAAGCACTATGCACCAAAGTGCCAAAACCTTGACCATGATAAAACCCGGAAATGGGTTGACCCAATGCTTATAGGACGATAACCATACCAGTTACCATGCTTTCTAGCACACCTCTCTTTGCTTTTTTTGAATTGCACCTCCCCCCCCTCCCCCTCTCCCTCTCTCTCTTTTGGGTTTAGAAGTTCTGATTGCATGTTAGTTTACTCGTATGGTGAGTAGATTCACTATTTTTTCAGTATTTCTTCACATTGCTATGTGTTATTTTTGTTTAGTTTGTCTTTTTTAGAGAATTTGGTCCTTTTAAAAAGTACATTGAAACCTCTCATTCATCTCCTCTCTAGTCGATATATTGATACAATAGTAAGTATGCTCCATGGAATAGAGACACGACAATTGACACATGTCGCGTGCACAATTTTACTTTCGAAAGTGGGAGATGTTATACTTGCCAAAAGGAAAATAACACACCTAAGAGGTCAAAATTGGAAAATTACACAAGTCCTACCAAGGGTATCCCTAAGAGTTCAGCCTCCAACAAGGACCCCCATGCAAACTGACTACTACTCAACGATTGCCCTATGAGCCTATGCCCCTACCCTTCTCTCTCTCTCATCATCAAGAAAAGTCTATTTTTTCAAAAAGAAAAAAAAGCCTCAACTCTCAACTCTCAAAACACCCGCACACATTATTTTTTCACGGAAAAGAGAAAAAGAAAACACCTAACGATAAAACTTTACCAAGGATTGCTCCAAGCAGCAGCTCGTCCTTCCCTTTTCCCAATCTCGCAGCTTCCATCTCTCTGACTCCTCCATCCTCCCAAAGCCGAAGCCTGCCCAGTGCCCACCCCCCATGTCTCCCGCTGCTACCGCCGAGATCACAACCGCCCTGCTCCTCTGCACCAGCAGCAGCATCGGAAGCAGCACGGGCTGCAGTGCAGACGGTTGCTGATTTCCCCGTAATCAAGCTCCCTTCCTTGCCTTTTTCTTCATCTTCTTCCTCCTCTCCTTCTTCCTGGAAGGTATACCGTACCCCAAGAATCGCGCAAAGGACCACCCCTCTTCTTCCTCCAGAATCCAGCTGCTGCTGCTGCTGCTACTACTACTGCTGCTGCTAGTGGTAGTAACCAACTGAGCGCTTCTTGATCTGTTCTGGTGTCCGTGTACATGGAGATGCGATGGGTGCGGAGGTAGCTGCGCTGTGCTGAGTAGTAGGTGAGCAGTGAGCCGCAGCTAGCGGCGAGCGCGGGGGAAGGAGATCGATGGAGGATCTGTACAGCATCCACCCGGGGATCTCGCGCGGCGGCGAGGGCGGCGCGGCCTGCAGCGAGGCGTCGGGGGTCGCCGGCGGGGCCAGCTCTCCTCCGCCGCCTCCGCCGCCTGCGGATCTGACGGAGCTGATGAAGGCGCAGATCGCCGGGCACCCCCGCTACCCCTCCCTCCTCTCCGCGTACATCGAATGCCGCAAGGTCCGTCCGTGTTCAGCTCCAGCTCCATTTTGCATGCTGTAGCCCGCTAGTAGTAGCTAGAGCTAGCTAGCTCGCTCAGCGCAGCTCATCGTCAGAAATTAATTGCCACGTTGATTCTTGATTTGTCAGGTGGGCGCACCGCCGGAGGTGGCCGCGCTGCTGGAGGAGATCGGCCAGCCGGAGAGGCGCAGTGGAGGCGCCGCAGCCGCCGGGGAGATTGGCCTCGACCCCGAGCTCGACGAGTTCATGGTAGGTACAACCAGTTCAAGGCAGCTCGCTCCACTAATCCTGGCGCGCTAGCTCTTGCTTGTTATTACATGTGGAGATGACAACGCGGCTCGCGCGCGCATGCAGGAGGCCTACTGCCGGCTGCTGTCGCGGTACAAGGAGGAGCTGTCCCGGCCGTTGGACGAGGCCGCCTCCTTCCTCACCACCATCCGCTCGCAGCTCACTAATCTCTGCGGCGGCGGCGCCACCGCCACCTCGCCGCACTCCGGTATACTATAATTTACATGCATCCATGCATTTTGCATCTCGCGCCTTGATTTTCTCCGGCATGCCGCGTCCCTCTGCGGCCTTGGATTCGTTCGCCATTGTTGCGTTGTGTCATGTGTGCGAAAGTGTTTGATGCTTTGTGTGTGAATGTGGCTTTGATGATGAATGCGTGCGTGCGTGCGTGCGTATGTGCGTTCTTGATAGGTCAAATCGTGTCCATGCAAATGGGGCGCAGGTGTGTCAGGCTACGGGGCCGGAAGAGTAAAGCTTTGGTGGTGCTCGTGTAGGGTTTTGTCCAAGGTTCCATCGTCCTTGCAGCTCCAGCCTACCTATGCATGCTTCTCTCTCTATATCTCTCTCCAGATCCTTCTCTCTCTCTCTCTCTCTCTCTCTCTCTCTAGAGGCTAGTGAGGCAGGAGTAGCTACTAGCCTGCTATATGTAGACTTTGCAGGTCGGGCCGGTGATGGAACTTGAGAGAGAGCTGGGATGGGATGGCTTTGGAAAAAGAAAAGAATCTTGCTCTTGCATGCTGGTTAATCACTGGTGCCCAATGGTGGAGCTTTTCTTCTTCTTGTTGCTGTGGGGGCAAGTGAAGATTAATTTTGCTGTGGCTAGCTCATTTCCCGCAAACGCATTTTTATTTCGTCATGCTAGGTATGATGTCTTGGTTGAATTTGTTAATTTAAGTAAGTGTTGTTTGTTTTTAGTTTTTGTAGTTTGATGCATTTTTCTAACGAATTATCTTCAAATGAGATTTCGTCGGATGCGTGTTACACTGTTACTACATAAGTATCTTGTAGTTGCAGTTTCGATAGGAGTAGGATTTTAGGTCCATCTCTTGTTTAAGAACTTGACTGATTGAAGATTAACAAGGCTATATCGAGCTGTTTCTGCTTGGAGCAATTGTTTCTTAAGCCATTTTTAAGCATGCATAGACATACGCTTTTTTTTACATAACATATGACAAACCTAAGGTTTTCATGTTTGCGGTGGTGCTGATAAATTAGGCCCACTCACATCCAACGCGTGCATGGCAGCTTATTAGAATTGATATTCTGCAAATAACCATGGTGCAAGTTATGTCAGAAACTCAGAATGCGTGCATTTGTAGATATCATAGTTATGTGAAATACGTGCTCTCAAAAGTGTAGCTTTGTCTTGTAATATTGGCAAGAATAAAAGGGGTTTTCAGGAATTACTTATCTTTCTATCACGAACAGCTGATTTTGGAGTGGTGAAAACACACAAGGTTTTGGGAACTTCATATGTTTAATAAAGTCAAAAGGACATTTTGTCACTGTGATGGCTGATACATAGTAAACATGTGATTGGTGTTGCATATACCACCTATGTAACAGTAGTTCTTGTGGCCAAAACAGTTGCTGTTTTGTTTTTCCTACCTTCTAGTGTATTTCGTACAATGCCAAGTGGCAAGTGGAAATGTACGGTACTACAAAGGAGCATGAAACATGATCTTTACATGCCTAGTTAATTTCCGAGTTTCCTATCAATTTTACCACTTATCATTCTCTCATTAATGAGATATTTTACCGGAACAGTGGGCAGTTGGTATGTGTGCATGTTAAATCACTAACTCCGTACATGTTGAGCTTGGTCATGCGTAGCATGTTTACCTAGTTAAGGTTGCAAATCATTGAGAATTTAGATTTTTTTTGTATAAAGGAAAATGCATGTTGACCTTAAGTATTTGGTTGGAGCTTTATGTGACTATCCATCATAGCTATGCTAAGACTGAGTTAATGATACCATGTGCAACTAGATCAACAATTCTAAGTAGAAATGCTAAGTATTTGGTTTTCGGTCTAGTTAGGTCACACGCATGAATTATCACTAAATAACAGACTATATTCACGATAGGTCAAACCATTATGGCAAGTGCTACATAATATTCCTTAAGAATCCATAGGTTTGCTCAGTTTGCTTGGACTGAACAAAGGTACTAGTGCGTCTATTCTAATTTTATTTATACCTGTGTTTTCCATGATCATTCTGCAAAGTGAGGTTCAGATAATCTATCTATATTTTTTGAAAAGGGGATAACCTTGGCCTGTGCATCATCGTGATGCACACAGCCAATTAGATGATCTATCTGTAAGATAGAGATGGACAGCATTCCGAGCAGCAATTGTTTATGCCTAATTTGTGCACCTCACATAAGATTCGAATTATGATTCTAGTCTCCATATATTTTGACTTTGTTAAATGAGTCTGTCATCTTGTAGTGTGTCCCTTCCATCAATTCTGTCATTCTGATTTTCTTTGACGGTAAAGGCAGCCTCTCTACCCATTCTATTAAGGTAGGAAAATATCAAAAAGGAGTACAAGAATTTTTTGCATGATGGCAAGAAAATGGAAGAGATAAAAGACGTAAGCTACATTTCCGGCTTGAGAGTCAACCGACTTTGGTTAATGTTCTCATCGGCAAGATAAGCTATGTCGAGCATGGTAAGGGAGGTCTCATTAATCATCACTTCGGTCAAGCGGCTGCAGAAGGCTTTATCACGGTTAAGAGTACTCTTGTTCCACCAATCCTCCAAAGAGAAGTCATGAGTCGGCCCTTGGGGGATAGATAGCCAAGTTGATACGATTCCCCAAACTCCACGGGTTAATAGGCATTCACGTGCAAAAGGCGCACAAGGTGCTCATTGGTCCTGGTGAAACAAAGCTTGCAAAATCTCCTCATGTGGCAAACCTCAGATGTCATGGCGATGTGGGAAAGGATGTTAGCATGATCAGCTAGGTGTGTCGTCACTTGAAAAGTTACACATTGCACCGCACAATATAGATTTATTTCTGACAGTATTTTAACACAAATTTTAAGCCTCCAATATGCACTTCACAGGAAATGCCCTATTGTTAGAATTTTGAAATATGCACAACTCAATTGCTAAAAAGTACTCCTTCCATTCCAAAATATAAGATGTTCTAACTTTTTTTTCTAACCAGATGTGTATAGACGCGTTTTAATGTGTTTGTTCACTCATTTCAGTCCGTATGTACTCTATATTGAAGTACCCAAAACACCTTATAATTTGGAACGGAGGGAGTACATATTAATATTGTGTAGCTAGATTATTTGCATTCAACTATTCTTATTTATTACATGACCTGCCAATTCAAAACATTTTTTTATCCAACAAAGTTCGTTACACCAAGCAAGTAGGAAAAAAAAGGAGAATAAGTAGTAAACATCTATTTATTACAGCTCAAAACATATAGCTGTTGGAATTACAAATTACATATAACCATATAGGTTATGTCACCTAGCTTAACTGTTCCATTTTTGTGTCCTCGCTAGACCTTTTATTATGACGCAAGTAAGCCTATATAGTGCGAAAATGCTTCTTTTCTTTCTGACTATGCAAAGTCTTGAGGTCTTAGCTGAAGATCCAACATGTACTACAAACTCCGTCCCTAAATATACTCCCTCCATCAGGAAATACTTGTCCTAGAAATGGATAAAATGGATGTATCTATAACTAAAATAAGTCTAGATGCAACCATTGCTTGGACAACTATTTCCGGACGGAGGGAGTATATAGTTGCATCCATAGCTAGAAAGATTGAAGAGTTTTTTTTTTCTGATGTCTTGTTTCAGAAGGTACAAATTGTACTAATGAAACTCAACTCACAGTACAAAAGAGCCATTTGCTTACATAGAACTTGATTGCAGTACTGGGAGTGTTTCCTAACGAGACAGCAGCTGTATGGATGGCTCCATGAAAACTCCAGTCACGCCGAAAAAGTGCTTAAATAGTCTCTGTTTCCTGAAGCACAAACTAAACTAGTCAGTTTGGCACCAGCAGTTCTTCATTCGTATAGGGTTCGACAGATAAAGTGGCATGCTTTTCATCTTATTTGCTTTGATGCATTGGGTGTTGCAGAACACATTGACCTTCAGATAATACAGACTAATACTTGTCACTAACCAATCGAACTTAGCACATCCTCATGGAGAAATTTTCTGTTCTGAATTTCCTTGGATTGTGTATTCTTAAGACATTTTTTAGAAGTTCTTCTGTCTGCAGCTTCCAAAATTGTTGTTTGTCAAGTGTCCAACAGCAACTTGGGTTTGATTATTATCTGCTTATTGATGTTGTCTTGTTCTGCTTCTGAAGTAGTACCTCTTTCGAGTCCAAACCTGGATCTCCTATATACTGTAGCACAGCCATGCAACCTGATCCTGACACAACACATTACTCTGTCTAACCCGTGTCTGATTTCCATTGTATCAATAATGCAAGATGAAATGGTGGGGTCGTCGGAGGACGAGCCGTGCTCGGGGGACGCCGACGGGTCCGACGCCGGCATGCAAGAGCACAGCTCCCGGCTGGCTGACCACGAGCTCAAGGAGATGCTCCTCAAGAAGTACAGCGGCTGCCTCAGCCGCCTCCGGTCCGAGTTCCTGAAGAAGAGGAAGAAAGGGAAGCTGCCCAAGGATGCTCGGCTTGCTCTCATGGACTGGTGGAACACACACTACCGCTGGCCTTACCCCACGGTAAGTGAAATCTCCGATCGCCGATCATCAGCCTTGATCGCCTATCATCATTCATAGATGGCTACTATGATGTTTGCAGGAAGAGGACAAAGTGAGGCTCGCCGCGATGACGGGGCTTGACCCGAAGCAGATCAACAACTGGTTCATCAACCAGAGGAAGCGGCACTGGAAGCCGTCGGAGGACATGCGGTTCGCGCTCATGGAGGGCGTCACCGGAGGAGGGGGATCCTCTTCCGGCACGACGCTCTACTTCGACACGGGCACGATCGGGCCATGAGATGGATGGATGATTGCTCATTTCCGGCGGCCATAAAGCTTACTGGCTCTATTGCACACAGACACGGTGGTTGTGTGATTAGTAGCAAGGGAGGGAGGGATGATGAATGAATGAATGATATCAGATACTAAAGATTTATTAATCAAATGGATGAATAGCCCCCATGACCATTTTGTCGAAATTATTGTGTATATGTATGGGCGCTGTAATCAGCTGGCTGTAATGTGACGGTGTACAAACGAAATTTCAGGTGACCTGTAAAAACTTTTCTTAAGCTACTACCACAATAGCTAATTAATTAATCTGATTGTTTGTATCCCCAGCGGTTGCCCTGTGAAATCCCTCTCGATAGGAAGCAGGAATTTGTTGGAAAATTAGGCAAATTTATGATTAATTCTAGTGAATTAATTCATGATTAAAACGTTATTAGCATGCATAGCTCTAGCATACTAGATGAACCGAACGACACAACTATCATAATTAGAGACATGATCACATGATCAGAGTACAATGCACTATCATAATTAGAGACATGATCACATGATCAGATTACAACGCACATATTGATCGTTCGTAGATGAAGTAGCCGGCCACAGGCCACTTCATCTACGATCCTACCAGTCCAAGCAGGCGTTGGCGACGACGGTGCTGCATGGGTGCGTGACAGTAGTACTACTTTGTGCATTTCCAGACCACATTGAAAAATCATACTAATGAAAATAAATCGAATCGAACAATTTTATGGTTTCTGGTTTTCGATACAGAGTAAGGGTTAATCGAATTAAAATGATATTTATATTTCTTGAGCGAACAAGGAAACAAGCAGTCAGTCGTCACGTGAGCTTGTCTCACTTGCATTGTCCAACATGCACATGACCAGACACAATTTTATATACACCTTACATCTACTCTTCAACAGGTCAGTAAGCGAGGTGGCGCTAAAGTTGCTACCGTCGTTTGTATAGACGCACTAACCAATGATAGTACTGCATAAAAAGATTAAAAGGAATTGTGATCTGCTCACTCAGACCCATGAAAAAGTCAATGGGCAGATCAATGCTCCAAAAGAGCTTCTAACATTAGTCATTTTTCTTATACATGAATCAGATTCCATGCTAAGCACGTCCATTTTTCTTATAACATGGTCATTTTTCTATAAAAAAATGGTAACCACGTCCATAAACAACACAAAGTATGCATTGCACATTTGCATGCACGACCAGCCATCAAAGCATGAATCCATGCATATACTTTCTCCGTTCCAAAATAGATGGCTCTACTTTATACTAAAGTTAGTATAAAGTAGAGCCATCTATTTTGGAACGGAGGGAGTATATATTTATACATAATTATATATTGATTGTATAGAAAAGTATGTTATTTTCAAATTCGCGTCAACTGGTTATTCTAGTATATACCAAAACTATACCGAGATAATTCATCTTATACCAAAACAGAACCATATTTTAATCTCATATCATACCGAAGTATCAATACCACACAAACCAAAAAACCATATAAACCCGAATCATATAAACTGAATGCACAGAGTTTTTTTATTTATGAAGTAGCCGGCCATAAACAGAATGCACAGAGTTAGTAGTAGCCATCTAAGGGCCTTAAGGCCTTGTACAATGGAAGGTGCTTAGAAAAATAAATCAGACTTTTTTTAAGCACCGATACTTATTTGTACAGGGCACCGGTATTTCAGAAAAACTCGATTTATTTTTATAAGCACCTCTCTAAGCACCTCCCATTGTACAAGGCCTAAGCGTCACGTCTCTTTGGAGGCTCCTCCAGGGCTGGGAAGCTTCCAGAAGCTTATGGCCTGGTTTTTTCTTCCCTGCAGATTTCAGACGGTTTTTGTTTGTTTTCCCCATTTTACCTCTACTTCTTTTCCACTTTTTCACTCGGTTTTGTTCTTTTTCATCCGATTTTGTTCGCTCTTTTCTTTACTTCTTTTATTTTTTTTAAAAATATAGTGAGAAATTTGTGTTTTTTTGAATTTATAAATATTCTTTGATTTTGCAAGTAATTTTAAAATTTGCGATTATTTTTCTAAATATGTGATTTTTCAAAAAAAACATTAATTTTTAAATTCATGAATTTTTCAAATGCACGGACTTTTATGAGTTCATGAACATTTTTTGCAATTCATAATTTTTTCCAATTTTGGAATCTTTTTTTCAAATCTGCAAACATGTTTTTGGATTTGTGATGATTTTTAAATTTATGAATATTTCTTGTATTACTTGAACATTTTGTAAATTTGCATTTTTTTGAATTCGTGAACATTTTTTCAAATCTGCACACATTTTTTTGGATTCGTAAATATTTATTAAAATTTTCGCACTTTCGTTAAATTTGGGAACTTTTTTCACTAATGAACCGAGCAACAATAGAAAAAATGAATAAAAAGTGAGCCAAGGCGAGCGAGCGAGCGAGTCGGACGCACGAGCGAACACTGTTTCTTGGGCCGCGACCCACTGACTACGTGCGAGTGCTAGCATACGAGCTGGCGTGTGAAGCGCCAAATAGGAGCTCCTGAGCTAAACTTGGGTTTCAACCAAGCTAGATTCCAACCTGAACTATAGAAGTCCCCGATTTTGAGCCCATCAAAAGGGAAATTAAGCCTTTTTATTTGGGGAAGGCCTTCATGGCTTCAAATAATAGTCCCGTGAGGTTCTAAACACTAGCGGGTCAGCCCAGGCGTGGGCTCATCCTATCTTCGCCCACGTGCCGAGCTAGAATCTCGGGCCCATCTTGACCACATATACAAGGCAAGCTAGGGATCATCTTGGGGATCGAGAGGGGAGGGGGATCACATTATAGATCATCCTAGAGCTGGGTGTTGGAAATATGCCCTAGAGGCAATAATAAAAGTATTATTATTATATTTCCTTGTTCATGATAATTGTCTTTTATTCATGCTATAACTGTATTATCCGGAAATCGTAATACACGTGTGAATACATAGACCACAATATGTCCCTAGTGAGCCTCTAGTTGACTAGCTCGTTGTGATCAACAGATAGTCATGGTTTCCTGGCTATGGACATTGGATGTCGTTGATAACGGGATCACATCATTAGGAGAATGATGTGATGGACAAGACCCAATCCTAAGACTAGCACAAAAGATCGTGTAGTTCATTTGCTAGAGCTTTGCCAATGTCAAGTATCTCTTCCTTCGACCATGAGAGCGTGTAACTCCTGGATACCGTAGGAGTGCTTTGGGTGTATCAAACGTCACAACGTAACTGGGTGACTATAAAGGTGCACTACAGGTATCTCCGAAAGTATCTATTGTTTTATGCGGATCGAGACTGGGATTTGTCACTCCGTGTAAACGGAGAGGTATCTCTGGGCCCACTCGGTAGGACATCATCATATGCGCAATGTGACCAAGGAGTTGATCATGGGATGATGCGTTACGGAACGAGTAAAGTGACTTGCCGGTAACGAGATTGAACAAGGTATTGGATACCGACGATCGAATCTCGGGCAAGTAACATACCGATAGACAAAGGGAATTGAATACGGGATTGATTAAGTCCTTGACATCGTGGTTCATCTGATGAGATCATCGTGGAACATGTGGGAGCCATCATGGGTATCCAGATCCCGCTGTTGGTTATTGACCGGAGAACGTCTCGGTCATGTCTACATGTCTCCCGAACCCGTAGGGTCTACACACTTAAGGTTCGATGACGCTAGGGTTATAAAGGAAGTTTGTATGTGGTTACCGAATGTTGTTCGGAGTCCCGGATGAGATCCCGGACGTCACGAGGAGTTCCGGAATGGTCCGGAGGTAAAGATTTATATATAGGAAGTCCTGTTTCGGCCATCGGGACAAGTTTCGGGGTCATCGGTATTGTACCAGGACCACCGGAAGGGTCCCGGGGGCCCACCGGGTGGGGCCACCTGCCCCGGGGGGCCACATGGGCTGTAGGGGGTGCGCCTTGGCCTACATGGGCCAAGGGCACCAGCCCCTAGAGGCCCATGCGCCAAGATATAGGAAAAAGGGGAGAGTCCTAAAGGGGGAAGGCACCTCCGAGGTGCCTTGGGGAGGATGGACTCCTCCCCCCTCCTTAGCCGCACCCCTTCCTTGGAGGAGGGGGAAAGGCTGCGCCTCCCCCCTCTCCCCTGCCCCTATATATAGTGGAGGGGAGGGAGGGCATCCATACCTGAGCCCTTGGCGCCTCCCTCCCTCCCGTGACACCTCCTCCTCTCCCGTAGGTGCTTGGCGAAGCCCTGCAGGATTGCCACGCTCCTCCATCACCACCACGCCGTTGTGCTGCTGCTGGATGGAGTCTTCCTCAACCTCTTCCTCTCTCCTTGCTGGATCAAGGCGTGGGAGACATCGTCGAGCTGTACGTGTGTTGAACGCGGAGGTGCCGTCCGTTCGGCACTAGGATCATCGGTGATCTGAATCACGACGAGTACGACTCCATCAACCCCGTTCACTTGAACGCTTCCGCTTAGCGATCTACAAGGGTATGTAGATGCACTCTCTTTCTACTCATTGCTGGTCTCTCCATAGATAGATCTTGGTGACACGTAGGAAAATTTTGAATTTCTGCTACGTTCCCCAACAGTGGCATCATGAGCTAGGTCTATTGCGTAGATTCTTTGCACGAGTAGAACACAAAGTAGTTGTGGGCGTTGATGTTGTTCAATATGCTTACCGTTACTAGTCCAATCTTGTTTCGACGGTATTGTGGGATGAAGCGGCCTGGACCGACCTTACACGTACTCTTACGTGAGACAGGTTCCACCGATTGACATGCACTTGGTGCATAAGGTGGCTAGCGGGTGCCAGTCTCTCCCACTTTAGTCGGAACGGATTCGATGAAAAGGGTCCTTATGAAGGGTAAATAGCAATTGGCATATCACGTTGTGGTTTTGCGTAGGTAAGAAACGTTCTTGCTAGAAACCCATAGCAGCCACATAAAACATGCAAACAACAATTAGAGGACGTCTAACTTGTTTTTGCAGGGTATGCTATGTGATGTGATATGGCCAAAAGGATGTGATGAATGATATATGTGATGTATGAGATTGATCATGTTCTTGTAATAGGATTCACGACTTGCATGTCGATGAGTATGACAACCGGCAGGAGCCATAGGAGTTGTCTTAATTTATTGTATGACCTGCGTGTCATTGAAGAACGCCATGTAACTTACTTTACTTTATTGCTAAACGCGTTAGCCATAGAAGTAGAAGTAGTCGTTGGCGTGACAACTTCATGAAGACACGATGATGGAGATCATGATGATGGAGATCATGGTGTCATGCCGGTGACGATGATGATCATGGAGCCCCGAAGATGAAGATCAAAAGGAGCAAAATGATATTGGCCATATCATGTCACTATTTGATTGCATGTGATGTTTATTATGATTATGCATCTTGTTTACTTAGGACGACGGTAGTAAATAAGATGATCCCTTACAAAATTTCAAGAAGTGTTTGTTGGAAATATGCCCTAGAGGCAATAATAAAAGTATTATTATTATATTTCCTTGTTCATGATAATTGTCTTTTATTCATGCTATAACTGTATTATCCGGAAATCGTAATACACGTGTGAATACATAGACCACAATATGTCCCTAGTGAGCCTCTAGTTGACTAGCTCATTGTGATCAACAGATAGTCATGGTTTCCTGGCTATGGACATTGGATGTCGTTGATAACGGGATCACATCATTAGGAGAATGATGTGATGGACAAGACCCAATCCTAAGACTAGCACAAAAGATCGTGTAGTTCATTTGCTAGAGCTTTGCCAATGTCAAGTATCTCTTCCTTCGACCATGAGAGCGTGTAACTCCTGGATACCGTAGGAGTGCTTTGGGTGTATCAAACGTCACAACGTAACTGGGTGAATATAAAGGTGCACTACAGGTATCTCCGAAAGTATCTATTGTTTTATGCGGATCGAGACTGGGATTTGTCACTCCGTGTAAACGGAGAGGTATCTCTGGGCCCACTCGGTAGGACATCATCATATGCGCAATGTGACCAAGGAGTTGATCACGGGATGATGTGTTACGGAACGAGTAAAGTGACTTGCCGGTAACGAGATTGAACAAGGTATTGGATACCGACGATCGAATCTCGGGCAAGTAAAATACCGCTAGACAAAGGGAATTGTATATGGGATTGATTGAGTCCTTGACATCGTGGTTCATCCGATGAGATCATCGTGGAACATGTGGGAGCCAACATGGGTATCCAGATCCCGCTGTTGGTTATTGACCGGAGAACGTCTCGGTCATGTCTACATGTCTCCCGAACCCGTAGGGTCTACACACTTAAGGTTCGATGACGCTAGGGTTATAAAGGAAGCTTGTATGTGGTTACCGAATGTTGTTCGGAGTCCCGGATGAGATCCCGGACGTCACGAGGAGTTCCGGAATGGTCCGGAGGTAAAGATTTATATATGGGAAGTCCTATTTTGGCCACCGGAAAATGTTCGGGATTTTTCGGTATTGTACCGGGAAGGTTCTAGAAGGTTCCGGAGTGGGGCCCACCTGCATGGGGGGACCCACATGAACGTGGGTAGTGGGGGCAAGGCCCCACACCCCTGGTCAAGGCGCAACAAGATCCCCCCTTAGAAGGAATAAGATCATATCCCGAAGGGATAAGATCAAGATCCCTAAAAAGGGGGGATAACAATCGGTGGGGAAGGAAATGATGGGATTTCTTTCCTCCCACCTTGGCCAACGCCCCAATGGACTTGGAGGGCAAGAAACCAGCCCCTCCACCCCTATATATAGTGGGGAGGCGCACGGGAGCTAGAGACGAAGTTCTGTCGCAGCCCTCCCCCTCTCCCAAGTCGTCCTCCTCTCCCGTGGTGCTTGGCGAAGCCCTGCAGGATTGCCACGCTCCTCCACCACCACCACGCCGTTGTGCTGCTATTGGATGGAGTCTTCCTCAACCTCTCCCTCTCTCCTTGCTGGATCAAGGCGTGGGAGACGTCACCGGGCTGTACGTGTGTTGAACGCGGAGGTGCCGTCCGTTCGGCACTAGGATCATCGGTGATTTGAATCACGACGAGTACGACTCCATCAACCCCGTTCACTTGAACGCTTCCGCTTAGCGATCTACAAGGGTATGTAGATGCACTCTCTTTCTACTCATTGCTGGTCTCTCCATAGATAGATCTTGGTGACACGTAGGAAAATTTTGAATTTCTGCTACGTTCCCCAACAGTGGCATCATGAGCTAGGTCTATTGCGTAGATTCTTTGCACGAGTAGAACACAAAGTAGTTGTGGGCATTGATGTTGTTCAATATGCTTACCGTTACTAGTCCAATCTTGTTTCGACGGTATTGTGGGATGAAGCGGCCCGGACCGACCTTACACGTACTCTTACGTGAGACAGGTTCCACCGATTGACATGCACTTGGTGCATAAGGTGGCTAGCGGGTGCCAGTCTCTCCCACTTTAGTCGGAACGGATTCGATGAAAAGGGTCCTTATGAAGGGTAAATAGCAATTGGCATATCACGTTGTGGTTTTGTGTAGGTAAGAAACGTTCTTGCTAGAAACCCATAGCAGCCACGTAAAACATGCAAACAACAATTAGAGGACGTCTAACTTGTTTTTGCAGGGTATGCTATGTGATGTGATATGGCCAAAAGGATGTGATGAATGATATATGTGATGTATGAGATTGATCATGTTCTTGTAATAGGATTCACGACTTGCATGTCGATGAGTATGACAACCCGCAGGAGCCATAGGAGTTGTCTTTATTTATTGTATGACCTGCGTGTCATTGAAGAACGCCATGTAAACTACTTTACTTTATTGCTAAACGCGTTAGTCATAGAAGTAGAAGTAGTCGTTGGCGTGACAACTTCATGAAGACACGATGATGGAGATCATGATGATGGAGATCATGGTGTCATGCCGGTGACAAGATGATCATGGAGCCCCGAAGATGAAGATCAAAGGAGCTATATGATATTGGCCATATCATGTCACTACTCTATTTGATTGCATGTGATGTTTATCATGTTTATGCATCTTGTTTGCTTAGAACGACGGTAGTAAATAAGATGATCCCTTACAACAATTTCAAGAAGTGTTCTCCCCTAACTGTGCACCGTTGCTACAGTTCGTCGCTTCTAAGCACCACGTGATGATCGGGTGTGATGGATTCTTACGTTCACATACAACGGGTGTAAGACAGTTTTACACAGCGAAAACACTTAGGGTTAACTTGACGAGCCTAGCATGTACAGACATGGCCTAGGAACACGGAGACCTAAAGGTCGAGCATGAGTCGTATAGTAGATACGATCAACATGAAGATGTTCACCGATGATGACTAGTCCGTCTCACGTGATGATCGGACACGGCCTAGTTGACTCGGATCATGTAATCACTTAGATGACCAGAGGGATGTCTATCTGAGTGGGAGTTCATAAGATGAACTTAATTATCCTGAACATAGTCAAAAGACCTTTTGCAAATTATGTCGTAGTTCACGCTATAGTTCTACTGTTTTAGTTATGTTCCTAGAGAAAATATAGTTGAAAGTTGACAGTAGCGATTATGCGGACACTAGAACGCTTATGTCCTTAATGCACTGCTTAGTGTGCTGAACCCCAAACGTCGTTTGTGGATGTTTCGAACATCGAACATACATGTTTTGATAACTACGTGATAGTTCAGTTAAATGGTTTAAGTAGAGGCACCAAAGACGTTTTCGAAACGTCGCGGAACATATGAGATGTTTCGAGGGCTGAAATTGGGATTTCAGGCTCGTGCCCACGTCAAGAGGTATAAGACCTCCGACAATTTTCTTAACCTGCAAACTAAGGGAAAAAACCTCAATCGTTGAGCTTGTGCTCAGATGGTCTGAGTACAACAATCACTTGAATCGAGTGGGAGTTGATCTTCCAGATGAGATAGTGATGTTTCTTCAAAGTCATTGCCACCAAGCTGCTAGAGCTTCGTGATGAACTATAACATATCAGGGATATATATGATGATCCTTGAGGTATTTGCGATGTTTGACACCGCGAAAGTAGAAATCAAGAAGGAGCATCAATTGTTGATGGTTGGTGAAACCACTAGTTTCAAGAAGGGCAAGGGCAAGAAGGGATACTTCATGAAACGGCAATTCAGCTGCTGCTCTAGTGAAGAAACCCAAGGTTGAACCCAAACCCGAGACTAAGTGCTTCTGTAATAAGGGGAACAACCACTGGAGCAGCATTACCCTAGATACTTGGTAGATGAGAAGGCTGGCAAGGTCGATAGAAGTATATTGGATATACATTATGTTAATGTGTACTTTACTAGTACTCCTAGTAGCACCAGGGTATTGGATACCGGTTCGGTTGCTAAGTGTTAGTAACTCGAAATAAAAGCTACGGAATAAACGGAGACTAGCTAAAGGTGAGCTGACGATATATGTTGGAAGTGTTTCCAAGGTTGATATGATCAAGCATCGCACGCTCCCTCTACCACCGAGATTGGTGTTTGCGTTGAGCATAGACCATGATTGGATTATGTCTATCGCAATACGGTTATTCATTTAAGGAGAATAATGGTTACTCTATTTTTGAATAATACCTTCAATGGTCTTGCACCTAAAGGAATGGTTTATTGAATCTCGGTCGTAGTGATACACATTTTCATGCCAAAAGATATAAGATAGTAATGATAGTACCACTTACTTGTGGCACTGCCATGTAAGTCATAATGGTATAAAACGCATGAAGAAGCTCCATGTTGATGGATCTTTGGACTCACTCGTTTTTGAAAAGTTTGAGACATGCGAACCATGTCTATTGGTGTATATGCATGAAGAAACTCCATGCAAATGGATCGTTCGGACTCACTTGATTTTGAATCACTTGAGATATGCAAATCATACCACATGGGCAAGATGACTGAAAAGCCTCATTTTCAGTAAGATGGAACAAGATAGCAACTTGTTGGAAGTAACACATTTTGATGTGTGCAGTCGAATGAGTGCTGAGGCATGCAGTGAATATCATTATGTTCTTACTTCACAGATGATTCGAGTAAATGTTGAGTATATTTACTTGATGAAACACAAGTCTGAATTATTGAATGGTTCAAGTAATTTCAGAGTGAAGTAGCAGATCATTGTGACAAGAGGATAAAATGTCTATGATATGATCATAGAGATGAATATCTGAGTTACGAGTTTTGGCACACAATTAAGACATTGTGGAAATTGTTTCGCAATTAATACCGCCTGGAACACCATAATGTGATGGTGTGTCCGAACATCATAGTTGCACCCTATTGGATATGGTGCGTACCATGATGTCTGTGACGCCCCCGATTCAATCGTACACTAATCATGCACGCAAATGTGTACGATCAAGATCAGGGACTCACGGGAAGATATCACAACACAACTCTACAAATAAAATAAGTCATACAAGCATCATAATACAAGCCAGGGGCCTCGAGGGCTCGAATACAAGTGCTCGATCATAGACGAGTCAGCGGAAGCAACAATATCTGAGTACAGACAAGTTAAACAAGTTTGCCTTAAGAAGGCTAGCACAAACTGGGATACAAATCGAAAGAGGCGCAGGCCTCCTGCCTGGGATCCTCCTAAACTACTCCCGGTCGTCATCAGCGGGCAGCACGTAGTAGTAGGCACCTCCAGTGTAGTAGGGGTCGTCGTCGACGGTGACGTCTGGCTCCTGGACTCCAGCTTCTGGTTGCGACAACCAGAAAGAAAGGAAAGGGGAAAAAGGGGGGAGAAAGCAACCGTGAGTACTCATCCAAAGTACTCGCAAGCAAGGAACTACACTACGTATGCATGGGTATATGTGTAAGGAGGCCATATCAGTGGACCGAACTGCAGAATGCCAGAATAAGAGGGGGATAGCTAATCCTGTCGAAGACTACGCTTCTGGCAGCCTCCGTCTTGCAGCATGTAGAAGAGAGTAGATTGAAGTCCTCCAAGTAGCATCTCCAAGTAGCATATCCAGGTAGCATCTCCAAGCGCATCTCCAGTCGCATCGCATAGCATAATCCTACCCGGCGATCCTCCCCTCGTCGCCCTGTGGAAAAGCGATCACCGGGTTGTCTGTGGAACTTGGAAGGGTGTGTTTTATTAAGTATCCGGTTCTAGTTGTCATAAGGTCAAGGTACAACTCCAAGTCGTCCTGTTACCGAAGATCACGGCTATTCGAATAGATTAACTTCCCTGCAGGGGTGCACCACATAACCCAACACGCTCGATCCCATTTGGCCGGACACACTGTCCTGGGTCATGCCCGGCCGCGGAAGATCAACACGTCGCAGACCCACCTAGGCTCAACAGAGAGGCCAGCACGCCGGTCTAAACCTAAGTGCACAGGGGTCTGGGCCCATCGCCCATAGCACACCTGCACGTTGCGTACGCGGCCGAAAGCAGACCTAGCCTAGTGGCGTTCCAGTCCAATTCGGCGCGCGCCGCTCCGTCGCTGACGTCTGAAGTGCTTCGGCTGATACCACGACGTCGGGATACCCATAACTACTCCCGCGTAGATGGTTAGTGCGTATAGGCTCGTAGCCAACTCAGATCAAATACCAAGATCTTGTTAAGCGTGTTAATTATCCGCGAACGCCGAACAGGGCCAGGCCCACCTCTCTCCTAGGCGGTCTCAACCTGCCCTGTCGCTCCGCCACAAAGTAACAGTCGGGGGCCGTCGGGAACCCAGGCCCACCTCTACCGGGATGGAGCCACCTGCCCCTTCAGCCCCCATCTCCAAACAGTATCACCAGTAATGTAACAGTGTAAAGTATATAGTATATGCCCGTGATCACCTCCCGAAGTGATCACATCCCAGTAGTATAGCATGGCATACGGACAAGAGTGTAGGGCCACTGATGGAACACTAGCATCCTATACTAAGCATTTAGGATTGCGGGTAAGGTATCAATGACTGTAGCAGCAATGACAGGCTATGCATCAGAATAGGATTAACGGAAAGCAGTAACATGCTACACTACTCTAATGCAAGCAGTATAGAGAAGAGTAGGCGATATCTGGTGATCAAAAGGGGGGCTTGCCTGGTTGCTTAGACAAGGAGGGTCGTCGGTGACGTAGTTGATCACAGCGGCATCAGCGGCAGTCTCGGAGTCTACCGGAGAGAAGAAGGGGGAAGAAACAGTAATTACATAGCAAGCAAGAGCATAACAGGACAACAAACAGAGCTAGACGTGTTCTAACGCGGTGCTACACGTTACCGGCAAAGGGGGATAACATCCGAGAATGTTTCCCCAGGTTTAGCATTTTCGGACAGACGAATCGGAGGGGAAAAGTTCCATGTTCGCTATGCTAGGAGTGTGTGGCGGACGAACGGACTGCGTATCCGGATGCGTCGTGTCGTTCTGAGCAACTTTCATGTAGAAAGTATTTTCATCCGAGTTACGGATTAAAAGATATGATTTTTTAAAGATTTAAATCATTTTCTGATTTTAATTAATTATTTAAATTAACATTATCCAGAATAGTGTTTGCTGACGTCAGCATGACGTCAGCATGGCGTCAGCAGTCAACAGGGGTGTTGACTGGTCAATCTGACGTGTGGGACCCACTGGTCATAGACTGTTTAGGCTAATCACTATTTAACTAATCTAACTACTGTTTAATTAAACTAATTAGTTAATTAGGTTAATCTAATTATGATTAATTAACTTAATTAATTCCTTAATTAATTAATTAATTTAATTATTATTATTTATTTAATTATTTTTATTATTTATCTATATATTTTTTTAATTCCTAATTCCTTTTTTTAAATAAAACGTTTTGGGCCGTGGGGCCACCCGGTCAGTGACCCAGGGGGCATAACGGGCGCGCGGGCGTGCGGGCGCTGGCGCCCAGCCCGAACGGGCGCACACCCAGGGGCGGCCAGATCCGGCGCGGCAC